>NW_026571353.1:16166770-16575770 GCF_026225935.1 Boleophthalmus pectinirostris
TCTGTCTTCTTTGGGGTCTCAGTGGTAAGGCTGAATGCCCTGAAGGACTTTGTAACAGGAATTTTCTTGGCATTGGCCCAAAGCCAGCAGCTTTTAAAGTGATTTTGTAATTTGTTTTTATTATCTTTTTCCTTTCTCCCGAAAGTGAATATTTCAGAGGTGTCATCAACCAACTGTTGTCTGCAGCTAACCAGCTTTTAAACAAATGCTTATAGTGCAATGCTGGTATTGTGAATTGAAATAGTTTGTTCATAACATTTTTTGTGTAAACACTGATAAATGTCTTTTGTAATGTGTTTTGAAATGGTGCCTTAGCAATAATCATGAACATGCTGCAGTTTCATATTTTAACCACCAGTGTATGAGCTAATGTGGAGCACTTGCTAACTTTAATATCATAAAGCCATTTGTGTTAACGATTCTTTAGAAATGTCTCAATCATAAACACGTCTCTGCCCTCTCATGTCTCCAGCCCATGCTGTTGAATTGTGATACTACTTTGTAACTCTTTGAAAGTTTAATAGGGAACAATTTTACTGAAAAGATTTAGTCTGAAATTGTTTGTGACTCAATATTTGAAGGCGCAGAGCCACTGATGTCTTTGTCGGCAAGTTTCCTCTTTTCTCCTAACCTAAATAAAGAGGCAGCTGAATGTTTTCCCTGATGACACAGTCAGAATGTAATGTTGGCTCTGGGACACAAGGTTCCTGGCAGTAACTACTAAAACTCAAACACACATGTGATAGGTCTTTAATAAGAGCCCAAACAGAAGGCAGATTCACACAGTTGACAGATGATTGTTGTGAAGATGTTGTGGTCAATGAAAAAGAAAATCATTAAATCAGAATTACTTTGCAGTAAAAGCCTGTACAAGTATTTTACTCTAGTAAAAGTAGAACTGGAAGAGCTAAAACATGCAAAATAAATGTACTCATTCTACAAGCTGATTGAAAATGATGCTTGGGTTTGTACCTCCCCTGGTATCCATATGCTTTTTTTTTAATGAATTAAATTGCTTAAAGACTGATATTTAAGTAACTTTATATTTCCTTTTTGGGTTGGTGCAACTGGTGATGAACAAGTGCAGACAAATAGCAATGTTCAACTGGACTGCATTAGCATATGGTATTTGTATTTATAACAATAGCATGCAGAACTTGTACAGCTCATGACATGTTTAGCCCCTTTGAAATTTTAACACTCTACATGATTAGGTAAATGTAACCTGTAAGATTCAGTATTGTAACACTTTTCATGTTTGCAGAGTCATTGTCTTCTAGATGACGGCTGAGGCTGATTCAGTCTTGCTCAGAGTCATTTATGTCTGCTTCTCTGTGTGAGACATTTGAAGGACTGATTGAGTCCCGTCCAAACCACAGTGTTGATGCAGTGATTAGTCTTCTTTCCATATCTAATCCTGAGCAGGTGGAGCCAGTCTGAATCATAAAAATGTCAAGGGGAAAATGTTACTCCCACACTGAAATGTTACCCAATCAATGCATTTTAAAGCTGCAGGAACCACATGGGAGGCATAATGGAAAGTGGCTTTATGTTGTAAAGACATTACAGTTGGTTGCTATGTGCAGGAGATGGATGAAGTGTTGAAGTTTGTGTATTTGTTCAGATGATCAGAGGACGCACAGGTATACTTTGTGTGTAGCATTTGGGACTATAATAAACCAGCACAGTCTGAGTTGAAAATTATTATATAAAATGTTGTGAAAACACAAATTTAGTGAATAATGACAACTTTTTGATTACCAAAGTAGAGGAATATAAATCTTACAGTAATACATTAATACTATAGGATCAAAATATAATCAAATATAATCAAGTAAATAAATTCTGAGTAAGATGTTTACAAAAAGAAAAGAATAAAAACATGGTACAGAAAATGTCTGAGCAATCATCGCATCAAAGTTCCAATGAATGTTGGACCGTGACAGTGATGCACCTGCCATATAGTGGAGGTTTTGATGCCCAAGTGGCTGATTCCTATGCAAATATATATAAAGTACAGTGTTGGAATATAATGAAGTAAAAGTAGTAAAGTACTGTTCTTAAGTATCAGTTTTAGATATCTGTCTGATATCTTTACTGATGTACATTTTAAGGTAGTTACTTTTACTTCACTACATTTGAAAGCAGGTTTTTGTACTTTCTACTTGACTGCATTTTTGAAGAGGACAACTGAAAAGACTGAGGGCTTTGTTTTTTAACACAGTTTAACAAAAATATACAAATAAAAAAAGCTAGAAAAAATGATAACTTCAGTTGTTTGTTATACTTTTTACTCAGGAATCTCTACTTTTACTTAACAAAATCAAGTACTTCTTGTGTGCACCACAAAATGATTTTTTAGTCACATAGGTAATATGTGTGTGATTTTTATAGCTATCTATTACCTGCTCAAAATACCTTTAAACAGGCTGATTCATCTTAGCATAGCATAACATAACATTGCCAGCCACTTGGGCATCAAAACCACTAAATGGCTGCTGCTTTATTACTGCTGGCACTGTCCAACAGTCCTGGGAGTGTTAACTGCATAATGCATTATTACTGCATGGTACATAAACTACAATTATTCAGTGTTCATTACTTTAAACAACAAACGTCTCTATACATAAGCCTGTCTGAACAATATATTACCTCAAGTCCCGTATGGGCAGTAAACCCAGCTGTGTTAAACTAAACATGTGCAGATTACACTTACACTGTATTGATGCCGTCAGTGTAACCTCTGTGCACATGGATCCTCCTATAGCATAAGGTGTAACATAAGGCCAGAGTGTCCCCCTGTCTGCGGTCATGATGGATGACTCTGGGCTGACCCGCTCTCACCTCGCCACCTTAGGCACACTCGCCCTCACTGTTTATAATACACTTCTGAGTGACAGCCATTTATGTCCCACTTTCTGTAATAGGACCTGCTCTGCCTATATGTTCTTTGTTAAGGACATAAATCTAATCAAACATAGCTAAATTAATACTTCCCTGTGATGTGGCATGAAAACAGTTGTGCCTAATTATTCCATGACTTTACAAGGCTCACTGTTCCTATAGTGGCGAGAAGGCTACAAGGGCTGTTCTGTTGGGAAGAAAAAAAATCTTTTTATGATCTGAGTGGAAAGAATGGGACTGGCGCATGCAGGATTCTGTCAAACTCGCCCCCAAAGCACCAAATGAGACTAGTAAATATGAAACTAGCAAGATATCAGTGCAACAAACACTGTTCTGTCCATCTGGATTAGACTAATGTTAAAAGCAGGGACATCTTGTGTGGCCTCTTTGAAACTAAAAACTATTTGACAATATAGCCTTCAACATTTAGGTATATTCTTAAGATTTTATTCAACAATGCTTTTGAGAGATACAGCTTCTCCTCTGTGTCTTTCTACAACTTGTGTCTTAAGATCAAGGTTACAATACTTATTTGTCAGCAGGGTTAAACATTTACCTGATGGTTTCCAGGCGTGTTTTACCAGTGCGCTGTCTTTACCTCATTTGGAAAGAATCCAAAAACATGCTTGTGACACCAAGGGTTTGTACCAGCTGCTGTTAGGGGAATCCATGGAGGCCAAACAGAGAAACAAATCCAGGCTCACTGACTGTATGGGAGTTTACGATTATAATGAGGTGTGAGTAGAGGTAGCACTGAGAAGCATTAGATGTTGCTTTGTATAAAGAAGCTAATTTGACCCGGCAGCCTCTCTGACGTAAATGTTTTCATAGCCAACATTACGTACTACAGCTGTGACTTATGTGTGTGGATTTAACCTACTTTTCTTCTCATTTGGTAGCATTTGCAATATCTGAGGTATTATACAATGTAGTACTTTTAATATTTGATGTGCAGTGAGCTTCAAGTGTGTAGTTAAGTATAGGTACTGCTGTTTCATATTGGTATTATGTATAGACAGTGATTTACGTATTACCAGTGTGGGGAAGAATACTTTGAAAATGTATTTACTTTAGTTACTTGGACCAGTCACAGTACTGTATTTTGAATACTTAAAATACTTTTACATCAAGTTGCATTTTTTTACAGTCTTAAAAAACTATGATAACTTAAAACAACTTTATTGTTGTTGTTATGCATTAATTAATTTCTGAAGAGCGCTAAAAAAAAAAATCAAACATGCAGACACTGTAAGAGCCGTGTTTTGTACATGATGAAGTACTATCATGTATTCTTTTCATTTCAGGAAAGTAACTGCAGTCTAAATACCACAAAATGAAAAAAGTAACTGCACCAGAATACAGTTACTCAAAGTTATTATTCAGAATACGTATTTTCGGTACATGTATCCAATTATTTCGCAACACTGCATATTACTCATCCTTGCACTCTTCCAGGCTTGAGAGCTGAGACTGGCTTGTGTCTGCTAGTGGTTAGTGTCAACAAAAAACATTTCATAAGTTTGATTATTACTATGATCACTGTGTTTAAACTATATTTTAGTCACATTCTGATCAACAATGAAGATTTTGGCTTCAGTTTTATTATTGTGGTCATCATCATACACGTTTATGTGACAGGGCTTTTTTTTATGGGTGCTGCGGCCGCCCTTTAAAATCCTCTACTTGGCTCCATTCAGACCTATTAGACATTTATGAGGAACAGTATCATCGCGATGGCTGGATAATCAAAGCCAGTTTCCTCGAATTTAGTGGCTATTGTGATGAAAAAGGTGTGGTCAGATGGAAGCTTTGACTCTTGTTGACTGTCTTTGGTTATTAAAATATATATTTCTATATAGATATTTGTGCTAAATTGTAAAAAGTATTGTCTAGTTTGCTGCATTTCTTTTTCTATTTATATGTTCAGTTCTTTCTTTCTTTTTTTTTTTTATCGGTAACGGTCCATGTGGATGACCTGATCTGTAGGCCTGTCACAATTTTGAAGGGAAACCAAACCATAAAGCAGAATTATTTATAAATAAGTATTCTAAATGTACAGCATTGTTAAATATTGTTGAGCTACAATAAATAAATAGGAAGAATCAGCACTTAAGTAATTAGTTTATAATTTAAGTTCATAATTCAACCTTGTTCAGCTCATCACTTATCACATTGCAGAAAGAAATAACCACAAATGTTCCCCTTGTGCAAAGAAAAAGTATCCATGATAAATATTGTAATGTATTGTTCCAGCTTTCATATATTGAACGAAAAGTTGATATAGTAATTATCATGTCAGGCTTAAATATTCATTGTGTAACTTTTTTGGTGGACGGTCTGTCAAATTCTTTTCTCCTTGAAGATGTTTTGCTTTGTCTGGAATGTTTCACTGTATTATATTAACCTTTCTGTGGAGTGGCAACCCTACTCACAGAATGCCTGTTTTTCCAGGTATTTTTGAGCTATAAACCACCTGTAATTTAATAAATGTAAGGTAGAGCTCTTTTATGTCAGACTTTGGAATATTCCAGGCAGAGCAATTTCTATAGAAACCACCAGGTGATGGATGTCCAACAAAAAAAGTTACATAGTGCCCCTTTAAGGATCTGGCAAATACTTTCATATCATAATTCAACTCTTTTCTGTATTAAATGACTTGAGCTTTCATAATGTTTTGTAATTATAGCATCATAATCTGCTCATTTAGGCTCAGCGGAGACATTTAGTTAACCCCCATGTGATCCATTATTGAGACTTCCCTAATAATACCCACAAATCTGTGGTTTTAGAGTTACACCTGTGGCCATTTCTCATTAGCTTCAATGCAATTCTCAGTGACCAGTGTGCACCTGCATCAGACAACACCTGGATAATGGTCTGACGTGGCCTTGGCCTTTTGTACTTTCACAAGTGATGAGGGATCTCATAAACACATCATTAGGCAGGTGATGGGCTCATAGTGCTTTTGCAGGTTGTACACACAGGGCCAGACAGGACACATGTCTAGGTTTTCATCAGCTAAAAATATGATTTGTTATGTGTGGTTTTCAAAAGAGCTTTGTTTTTACTCTCACATGTTAAAACGTGTATGAGTGAATGAGATCAAAATTGCCTCGAGTCTGGAAAACGGAATGATTGCATTATATTGTGTGGTGCTTGTCTCTCAGTGTCAGGAGACGGCTAACAGCCAAAGTTGATCTTGTTTCTAGAAACTGGGATTGGTGGTTTCACCACCTCTGACAAGTCTACTCTTATTTGTTCATTGAAATTTCAGTAAGTGGCAGAGGAGCATTCTGAACAATTGTATGATTGTATAATATGAACATTCTCGGATAGATTTCCAATTAAAAAGCAATGTGAAAATGACATGTATTTGAACAAAAATGTCAACTTGTCTGGTTGAGAGCCCACCACCTGCTTGTCTCCATGGAAATGTTATTGTTTTCCCAAGAATGTTCCATAGTATGACACTAAACATATCCATGTAGCATTCATTAACTGAGGGTGTTTCTATTGCTCAAATGTATATCTCCTTCTGTGAATAGGGGTCACTCTCTACAGATCTGAAATGTAAAGTAGTGTACTGCTGTAACCTGCCTGTCCCCCTCATGATAGATAGGTTTAATCTATACTCTGGAAAATTCTAGACAATGCAAAAACATTTCCATGGAGACAAGCAAATGTTACGCAGCTGACCTTTCAGAATATTCTGGAGGATTTTGTCCCTCAATATAATTAAAATAACAAATAACAAAATGTAAAAGTAATAATTGATATTAGCAGTCACAGTTATTTGTCTGGGTGTACATGCAGTGTTTTTGTTTATATGTTACTCATAATATACTGTACCTTAAAGTGCTGTGAGATAGGGCCAGGAAAAAAGAAATTTAAGCCAGGTACAAAATGGAATTCTCAGAAAACAGTCAACTACTAGTGAACCAATCACAGCAGTGGGTACCATGAGGACATAGCAGCTCCCACACAAGTAAACCCAAAAACTACAGAGTGAATATTCAAATGTTCCATACTATACCAGTATTCGTGGCACCATAAGTGTTCCCTGTGGCGTTGTTGTTATAGGCTCGATGTGGTCACACGGGGGAAAGGACCACACAGCCAGACTTTGAAGCAGAGGAGACTGTTTACCTTGGATTGGTTCTAGTTAAATAAGTACTACATTTAAAGATGCTACTGTTGAGGGTGCAGCAGTTATAACCAAACTGTCAAAGAGAAGCAAAGGTGGAAATAATAACAAAAGTGATCTCAAATCCCAATTTAAAAGTGAAATTAGTGATTAACAAATAGGGCTAGGTGATATGGTCATGGCCCCACCCACTCCTTCTATTGATCAGCCTCAGTTATGCTCTGAGTGAGTTTCAAGTGAATTTAACCAATCCCACTGAAGTGTGAAGGGAGCACATGACTTTGGATACCTCTTAAAGGCAAAGATAAAGATACTAAATGTATATTAATCTTGTTGAAACTGAAACTGTGAACTGGCTCCACACATTAAGTTTTTGGTATATTGCCCACCCCTGCCCCTGTAGCTTGTTTATTTCACAGTGTCAGTATGGCGTCTGTAATGATTGTCTATTGTTTGGTTGTTTTTAATGTCTCATCGTGCACTTTGAATTTTTATCACATGTTTTTCCAATGTGATTTTTAACTGCAAATGGCAAATAAACTAACATACGCATATATATGCTTCTGCTCTTACAACTACCATACTGCTACTATTGTTGTTGCTATAGTCATCCAGTCCTTGTAAAAAAAAGTGTCCTCAGGTTTAAAAGTAAGAGCACTACAACTACAACTACTTTTACCACTACTACTACTACTACTACTATTACTACTTTACTATGACTACTGAACTCAATCTCTCAATCTTCTAAAAATGTAGTCATATAGAGTACTACACATTTATAATTGAATATTTTAGGATTTTTATAAGGTCTGTTAAGTCTTATAGCATACGTGAGTTACACATCAGCAAGTTACCGCAGATTGTAGTTTCTCTTCACTGTCACCTTCTGTGTACAACTCCTTTCACTTCTGTTTCCTCTGTGAAAACAGCAGTTAATCAGTTGCCGGAAAGCTTTGGTTGTCTCGATGTCAAAAGCAGAAGGGGATCATTGTGCTTTCTGAAGGAAGACCTACTTGCTCCATTTGCTTGTGTGTTGTGATTACTTCTCCATGTGTGAAGAGGTTGGCTATGGTTGACCAGGGGAGAGCTTTCCACGCAAGGACAGCAAAACCTCGTTCTGCATCAGTGTCATTTGTTACCAGCGAGGCAGATGAATGGTAGAATTACTTAAAAGCTCAAAGAAAACTAAACATTAGTCTTTAAAATGAGCTGGAACAGGGCCAGCTTTTTCTACCACGGTGCGTCCTCCAATGGTCCCCATTGGGAATTGTGCTTTGTGGTACTTCCTGAAAACACCATGAGCTGTCCTAGACCTCTGTGTGAGATGGAAAATGGAAAAGATAAATCTGTACCCTACCTTTACCATTTACCTTTTATTTTTGGCCCAAATCTTTAGTCAAACACAATAATAATGGACTAAATTTAAGTGTGATAAAATAATTACTTAAGTAAAAACATTGAAAAGTTAAAGATTACAATGTAAGAGAGTCATAATATACCCCCAAATCTGCTACAACTATTCAGCTCAATAAAAAAAAAAAATCACAGGAAATGAATTAGGTGAGTTAAAGTGTAAGTCTCATGTTCCATGCCAGGATTAACCTGTAAAAAGAACTGATCATTGTGCCTCCTAGTAGTTGTTGGTTGATCTCCACTCACATGTGAATGGAAATAAGCAATGAATGAACCACCATGGGTTTACCAAGACATAAGCAGACTTTAGAGTGAGGTGGAAAAAGAGTAGCCAAAGACAGCGGAGTGGGGCTGGTGGTTTTTTAGCGGTCAGCTAAAATTGCAGACTAAAGCATATCTTTAAATCACACAGCCACAGAGGATGGAAGAGGAATCCTCTCCGTGTTATTGTTTCCCATGTTCCTCTAGCCTCACTCATATTTTCCAGATTATAGCTGGGGTCTTACCCTCACCCCCAAAGACAGACCCCCGATTTCACAGGACAAAACCAAGACAACCACAGAGTAGGGGGAGAAGCATTTTCCACTGCGCACCAGAATTTAGTGGGTTGTGACTTATAATGTGCCCAGAAGTCCTTCTCTGAACTTCAGCAACCTTTCCAGTATATTTTCAAAGCAGCTGATCAGTTATCAAATATGTTGCACCAATGACAGTATTACTTTCAAATCCCAACATGATATGTATTTTTATTTATCCAGTCGTCTGTTATGGTAAATTATTGCATAGTGACAAGGAAGTCCCTTGCCATTGTTGGACTTTTCTGTGTGGTGTTAACATTTATCCCAAAACATTTTCTTTGTTGTTTTCCTACTTAATTGTTTCCATGGAGATGTTGGATACCATTGGCAGCTTGTTTCAATACCACTGAAATGCTGGCTAAATGTTCTGCAAATGTGTAATACAAATACTGCCATTTGTTGTGCCTGTTACATTTTTACCATGAGCTCTGATACAGCCACCAAAAATGTATGTTCTTTGTATGTATGACCTATGGATGACCGATGTAAATGTATGACTTGATGCATATACTGTATTTGAATCAACAAGATTCACAAATCATCAGTTCTCTGCAGAAGTTTGTAGAACGCATGTTGTCAGCTGGCAGTGATGTAATTGAACTTAGCTAATGAGGAGGTGCCTTCGGAAAGATTTTATAAGGGCTCCTATACCATGAGCGTGAAGAAATCTGGCTACAAAATGTTTATAGCCCAAACCTAAACATGGTTTTAAGTGGCGTGCTGAGGCATTTCCTGCACCACATCAGAAAACCTAGACAAGCCTAATAACCCCACAGTTTTCTACAAACACATGTGCATATGCAGTCCTCTCTCTCCCTCCTTTGCAGGCCAATGTTGAGCTCATGATTTGGCTGTAACTCTGCAGGCTTCGTGCTCAGGGCAGACTGAAGCTGGACTCCTATTTAGGACATTTTAAGCTAGATTGGACCTTGTAAATGCTCTTGTGTATGCAAGCCTGTTTGTTGGTGACAGCTAATACAAATGAGGTGGCCCAGATTCTTTATTTAAAAAGCAGATTGGATACGTACAAATGGGTTTGTGTCATCTGTATACTTTCAAAGTTTATGAGGTCATGGATCTGGAGAAGTTGTACCATTTGTTTTATCAAATTTATTTGGAGAAAAGTGTTGTGGGTAGCTACAGTTTCCTAGCAACCACAAATGTGCCTTTGGGGAGGGAGGTATGACTTTGATTCATTGATCGGACAGTTAATCACAATGACCTCTCTACACTTTGCTATACTACTGACAATTTACTGACAATTGCAAATGTACTACTTTATTGAACATTTTAATCATTTCTGCTTGATGAGTAATTAAGGAAATGTACTCTTCATGATTTCTGTAAATGTTTTTTAAATAATCATGGAAAAATCTTGCAAGATCAAGTTTACTGCATTGAGACTGGATCACATAAGCTTTTGTGGTTACACTGATTGGCCTGATCCTTTCCACAAGCAGCCCCCGGCAAACTCCTAATGCACGAGCAGTCATTATGGTTCACTTCTCAAACACTGGCCTTCACTTTAGACCTGAGAGCTGTGTTTTACTCAGTGTCAGAAGTTTAATTTCCTCCAAGCGCCACAGCACAAGTCATAAGTATTGTCCCTCTGACAGGCTGTTACAGACGTCATAGGTGAGGACTTGATACTGAGAGACTAATGTGCCTCTTATAGCAATATTAAGTAATGTTCATTGTAATGTTGTCACGGCACTAAACTTTCTTAATAATCTTAGGAAAAGGGTTGATACTCAATACTGATTTTGACAGTCATGATGATACACAAAGAACAGGTGACTCCACTAGTGATTTTATACTAGCATCGATAAAGACCATTCTTACTATGTTCTTGATGCTTGAGTATCAAACTTTACTCTTCATCTAGTCTTCATTATATTTTTTCCAGGTGACCTACATTACAAAATATCTTTAACTGCAGTAGTGTCAAAAGTGTATTAAAGAAGGTGTTGTGACAGACAAGGTGTAACACAGTGGAGCCTGCTTGTCCTCTCTCTCTGTGACACTGAGTTTAATCTTGGCACTACTCATCATCCATTATGTAACCTGTAGTTGTGTAAGGTCGATGTCTGTAGAAATAAGTGAGACATTTTCTATTACACCTTGTATATATCTTTCTATTACACCTTGTATATATTTTGCCATTTGTGTTTTCCATTTTTGTATAATTAAATTTGTTAAGCTCACTCAGTTAAACTCATTGACTGTCTAAAGCTGTCCAAGCTTAAGTTTGCCAAAGCTATTTCCACTGGCCACTCTCAGCACCATCCATTTCGAGACAGACATTACTGCACTAGTCTGTTTGTCCAGTTGGGCCCAAATTATGTAAGCTCCTTTGGCCAATTGTCTTAAGTTATGGTTAGTTGACTTCAGGAATGGTTTTTCAATCACCTAAACCAGTCTCTTTTAGCCAGAAATATAAATTCTTGTTATATCATTAAGAAATAACATTTAACTATCACCACTTATTTGACTACATTATTCTTTTGCTAGCTCATACTTTCTTACTACAGTACTCTCTTACTGTGTCTGAGTATTATTGCAACATGCCATACACCCCTTGTGGATCAGTGGTTGAGTTTATAGTGTACTAATAATTGTATTTTTATGGGATGAAAGTAACTTTGAAAGTGATTATTTTGCAGCTAATGTAAAAGTTTTATAACCATGAGGCATTTGACCCATTCTTCAACCAGTGCTGGTGGAGCAACCTGTCAGGAGTTGTGGGGAACCATTTCTAACAGTGTGTTAAAGTCCCTGACAAAAGTCTTGTCACTTATCCATTTTGTAGAAACAAAATCTTATAACCTGAAACCGCATGGATGCTTCCTTCAAGCTCATGGAAGTCATACAAGATATTAAATATGGATCTCACAGCACCACTACTTCATTCACTGACGTTATGCAACATATTTTTGTATTTGAAGTAAATTATTTGTTAAATTTTCTGTAGGCGACAAAACTTTTGTCTTGCCAAAATCTGACCTTTCTGTGTTCATTAAATGATCAATCTTTCTTCAGTGAAGCAAAATTTTTTTTAGCTTTCATATGAGACATTTCTAAAACCAATCGATTAATTTAAAGTCAGGTTATAAGCTTTTGTTTCTACAAAATGGATAAGCGACAAGACTTTTGTCAGGGACTGTACATTAGAGTCTATTTTTAAGTTTATTTTAAAATTATTTTTAAGCCATTATCTATTATTTTGTTTTATTGCATGTTACCATTTTCCTGCTGTTCTCGAATTGTGCCTTGCAATAATGGAATTTCCCCACTATGGGACTAATAAAGGCCTATTTTATCTTATCTTGTCTTATCTTGTAGATCTTGAGCTAGTCTTGGTCAGGACTACCTTAGCTGGAGCATTTTATCAAATGACACTTAATCTGAGTCCCTCATGTTTTGTATTGTGATGGTTGTAGAGGACAATTTGATATTATACTGAGAATTGGATTAACCTAGTTGTGTGTGAGATAGCCTGCCTTGATATATGTCCATAGTCATATGATGACATTATCCAGGATATCCGCAGATGTGTAATAGTTTATCTGACATATGTGGATTTATACTGTGGTATTTAGCAGTGGCATTGCTTTTTTTGGTCCATCAGTAGCGTCAAGGCCAGTAAATATACAAAGCTGACATAGCTGGCCTGTGTTTAGGAGCTGCTCAGGAGGAAGACAAATGACTCCACAGGGTTAGCCACATGCATGATGTTTATTTACACATTGAGCTTGTCAGTTGTATGTTTCTGTTTATTACTGCTATTGGAAACTCCCCTGTGAGCGTGCACACAGAGCCAGACCAAATGTAAATCCATTTTATTCCAGAAGGATATAGATTTTCCTCCTTCTCCACCAATCAGCTGACCTAAACATTTCTTGGACCCACTGAGGATTGTAAAGTCGTCTGCAACGTCTACATTATATTTCTACATACTTGCCTATGGTCCAGAATGTACTATATCACGCGAAAGCCAAATCCCAGTGCCTGTGGAACTGCCACTGGGGGTCCCATCAGAGAAGGGGCTGGAGAACTTATGGAAAAGCCATATTGAGGTTTACTGCTTTCCAGGCCCACTGCTGTCCCCTATGAGGTCATGTACGAGTAATGTCCCGCAGAGTCAAGTAAAAGTTGGGGTCACAGTCTTTGACCTGTTTGTTTTGAGTTGTACCCCTAAAATTTTCCACTTCTGGTTAAAAATACAAAAAGCAGCTTGAGTTTCTGTCCTGGCGTGCGTCTGCTCCTGAATACACACCACTGTGGCACTTGTAAAAGGCTTGTGTCAGCTCCCATTATTTGTATTAATGACTGTGCATGACTTGGCGCAAACGGGGCATATGAGGAATAATCTATAATAATTAACAAGTCATAGGGCTATGTTACATTTGACTGCTCTGGTGCCCAATTTAGATCTTTCAATCAGAATAAACTTACTCTGTCTGTTACAATTAAATGTAAACTTCTGGAAACAGTGGCCAAAGTACCCTTACTTCAAGTAGTAATCCAGCCACATGATGTCATGTACATTTTGTGTCAGTCTCAATATGAGACAGATGAATTGCTTGTTACCATGAACTGTAGCTAGCTATTAGGAGCTGCAGTCAACCTTGCAGGAAAAGTGACAATGGTAATACTTGTAGCACTTTTAACGGTGCAACCTTCAGCTGTTAAACCTTTAATTGGTAAATATTGTTCTTTACCTTGTAACAATATTGTTTGTTCCCACTGGTTCAGCCATAATACTACTACTTGTTGGTTACTTACTTCTGTTATACTACTACTATTAACACTTACTGCCGGTAGAGAAAGAAATCATTTTTCTTGGTATTTTCAATAGGTATATTTTATACAACTCTGCACTGAATGATGTTTTTCACAAGGTATTACACCATTAAGCCAAAATTTTACAAAACCGACTTGACTGAGCTGAGATTTATGCTCTGCAGCTGACTTTGATTTCACTTCTGAATGAAACAGTCACCAGTCATCGCTGCATCACATCAACTTCAAAACAGTCACAGCCCGTTGCCATGGGCCGCGGTGTTTCATAAAACTAGCCATGAAACTTAATGTCTCATACTGAAGCAATGCATATTTGTTGGCCCTTGCACTGGTTGTAAAAGTGGCAGGACTAAATATAAGCGGGTCTCGAGTTTCAGCGCAGTATGAAGTGGTCAATACAGAGAGGAAAGCCAGAACACGCTCCGTGGTGTGTCCCGGGACGTATTCCGTGATAGATGGCTGTTAAACCCCCAAGATCACTCCGTTTCCTGGGGTCACAGACAGCTGGAGGTTAGCACCACCAGCGCCTGCAGTTCCAGGAAGGAAAACTCAGACCTGATACATCCTTGACACCCAGAAAATGCCAAGAAAGCAGAAAATGTGAGTGTTCAACTGTCGATAACTTAACAAGAACAGTGCCAAGTCAAACAGCTCTGATGGTGTGCGATGGAGTAGCTGCGTTTCCTCTTTTTAAAGACATACCGCTATGACTAAGCCTGTGAAGTGGGGAAGCATGTCTTTAATGGAGGCTTTTTAGTTTCACAATAAAAGTTGAATTGATTTCTTGTGAGGTCATTTGATGTTAGCGGGTTTATTCACTGACATCATTCCTTTCTGGTCTCTGTTATCTTAAGTCAAGGACTGTGTATTGACAAGAGTACCATGGATACTGTGGATTAAATATTGTCTTTAATGAATTTGTTATCATAGTAGTGAGAGCAGTAGTCAGCCATCCATTCCATTATCAAGATAAGAAACTATGTCAATATTAAAAACATCTAAGGTCATGAACACTGAGTTTGACAGTAATCCTTCTCAATTAGACTTAGACTTAGACAAACTTTATTGATCCACTTGAACACAGTAGCTCACACATCACAATATATTATAAGTGAAAAAATATAAATGGCAAAAATAGCAAGAGACAAAGAGTCAAATAAAGCATAATTATATAAATGTATAAGTAAAAGTAAAACAAAATAAAATAAAGAAATACAAATATATCTCAGCTATATACAAGAGCTTGAAAGGAAAACATTGCAAATATAATGTAATGATTGGCAGGACATTGGGTTATTATCTGCTATATAAGAGTGAGCTGTAGGAGCCAGTTGGAGAATGAGCTCCTCTGTCCGTCTTTAGTTTGGTGCAGTGGGTGAGCAGGAGTGTCCATAATGCAAAGCAGTTTATCCAGTGTCCTCCTGTCCCTCACTGTGACAAATGAGTAAATGAAATACATTTAAGTTTGTAGCCTTCTCTCCTCTCCAGGGAAAACCTCTGTCTGACCCGCCTATTATGCAACAGGTCAACTAACTCTATGAACACATTCACCCCAGTGGGAGGTGAAAGGAGTTGTGTTTGGCTCTCCCGTTATCTTTGCTGAGTTGTTTATGGCTGTGAAGTTTCTGTTTGTCTACTGAAGTCTCTCCAAATACTGACATCTTGCGTGGTAGTGTCTGCTGTGCTGCTACTTGCACGTCATATTTGTGTTGGAGAAGGTATTTGTTTATTGAAGCGTATCTCTAGCTTGTGAAATGTAATTCTAGATGAGCGTTTTCAGATCACAGAACAGCTGTCACAAACATTTTAAACAGGCACAACTTTGACTTTAAAATCCCGCTTTACAATGCCCTGATTACAGGCAAGAGGAACAGGGCATCTGGTTGACACCGGTGTTTGGTCTCTGTTTTGGAGCGAGTTTTCCTTGTACAGCTTTCAGCAGTTTTTGGTGGATGAAAAATATTGCTGTCAAAAATCTGTCTTTAGAATTTTAAAGGTGCCCTATGTAACCTTTATGGTGGACCGTCTGCCACAAGCTGGTCTCCATGGAGATGCAAATAGTTTTTTTGAGAATGTGTCGATTTTTTTGATCCCCATGGAGACAAGAAGGTTACATCACCAGGCCAAGTTACAAATCAGATCAGTGGAGAGGCAACCCAAGTCACAAAAAAATACACGTTTCAGTAGCTGAATAAACACCTGTATTAAATAATTAAAGATAGATACATAAAAGAACATACTGTGGAATCCAAAAAGTTACATAGCCTCCTGGGACCCGAAGAAAAGAAGTGTATTGCAATATTTTTTTGTGTGTGATTTTCTATTAATTTGGAGGTAAATGAACATCATAGCATTTAGATTTTGTTCATTATATTTTTATTTATAATTATAATTTTATAACATCAATTATAAATCCATTAGATTTTGATAACAACTTTTTTGATGACCAACATTTCTAACAAGCTTCAAAAAGTTTTTAGATTCTTAATTAATAGACTTAATAGACTATGTATTTATGTATGTATTTATGCATTTATTTTTGTCATAGTGCAGCCACAAACTTTTTTTATTATTTTTTTTTAATCTTGGACATGATCTCCAGCTTTATTTAAGCAGAGGAACCTAGTCCCCCCATTAAGCGTCTGTCTCAAAACACTTAAAAGATAGTCTAGTTAACTCAATGTCCTCTATAAAGGACACAAATGATTGGGCCGGGTCTCAGGAGGATAGAGCATCTTTAAATAGCTCTATTTGCCACTGCATATGCTCGGACACAGGGATAAGATTAGCACATGGAGGACCCCCAGCAGATCGCCCCAGCTACCAAGTTTATTATCTGTTCGGAAAGAGCAATTCACTAATTACCTAAAGACTTTGTGGTTTTCTTTTTTACAACCTTAATAGCCTTCACATTGTTACTACTTTTAGCTTTGGCGTGAGAAAGTACTTGCTAATGCCAGTCCTTCACAGCATGGGGTGTGTCTTAAAGTAATCACTGAGGCCCAATTGGTGATTACCTGTTCGACATGGCAGTAAATCAGTGCAGCTTGATGAGTAAACTACTGTGATTTGGGCAATAGAGGCCTTAACTACCACAGAGCACACTGCTATCCTGAGGGAGCAGTGCTGGGAAAGGTTTATGACTAAGGAGTAAACTAGTACTGGTTTGGATCAGTATTGTAATTGTTATTGCTAGGAAAGAATAACTAATAAAGAACAGTGCCTGGTGTTAAGTGAAGCAGAATTTAAGACACATTTCCTATCGAGTAAACATTATTACAGCATTATCATACTGCAGTCTGGAGCAAATGTACAATGCCTGTATTTTTTGTATTGTACTTCTTTCTCTACAACTAGGTTTTGATAGTATAGTAGTTTGAAATAAATATGATTTGAATTATGAGTTAAACCAGTGTTTTTCAGCCTTTTATGAGTCACTGCACACTTTTTTGTTTAAAAAGGGTACATAGTGCACCACCCACTAAAATACTACCAAATGACGACAAATATTTTCCTTGCCCGTATGTCTGGCTCTTTCTTTTTGTTTTGTTTTCTCAACTGGTTCAGACGTGGCTCAGGACACTCCAGAACAGTAAATGATTAAATTAAATGCATGTGTTAAATAACTTTTCTGAAATTTTTTTTTTTTTTTTCCAAGGCACTCCTGACAATTCCTAAGAGCACAGTACTCCACGACACACTAGCTGAAGATTAAGTTAAACAATATTAATTATGTTTTTGCCATAAAAACCTTAGCTACAATATTGACTCAGTATTTATTTGTACTTGGTTAGTCTGCATTTACTTATATTACACTTTGGTTTATGCATTTATCTCTGGAACCGCTGTGCATATTTTATCCAACCCAAAACAGTAGCTTTGAATCCACATGGGGACTTGACATGTGCTTATCCTTCCACTATTTTCCGTGCATCACTCCAAAATGTTTGAATTTGATACAAGCTTTCTATTTTCCCCTCTTCATCTACAAGCCCGAGGAGTAATAGTAGGAAGCAGGGCTTGGCTGGCCGATTGGAAGCACGATGGATGGAACTACTGTGGTAAGCAAATGTGGCAATGAAGTCAGCGTCTGGGCCACATTAAGACTCACAGGCGCTAGGGCTCACACAACAGCTGCAGCATGTTTAGAGCGAATATCGAATGCACTGGTTTCTACATTTCCTGAAGAATAAAAAGTCAGGAAGCATTGTGGGTGGCTGGTAGATCCTCCATCAATAATGATATCACCACTCAGAAATGACAGGCGTATGACGTTATAGAATTGGGCTGCAAAATGTAAGGATAAAATGCACTGATGTTTTTTGGCAAGATGATCCTATACATGCAGTAAACATAGTCGGACTGGCTGAAAAGAATGATGTCAAGAAATGTGCCCTTCTCTCTCGTGTGCTTGTTTTATGGTTGCATTGAGAGCCGGGATGGTTTCAGAGGCACTATGTACATCAGTTAGGCAGTTTTTCATGTTGGCATTTGAAAGTGTTTTTCCATGAGCTCATGAGTATGTGCCACTTATTTTGGCCTGAAGGAATTCTCCCAAAAGGGTGTTAAAAGCATAATGTCCTTGCACTTACAATACAATAGACAGTTTAATAACCCTTCATTAGTCATATCTTCAAACCCTGATATTTTCAAAAGACTTCTTTGACTCTTTCCTATACTCACGAACTGATGTTAAATTAATGTTATTATAAATTATTTTACTACAGTAGAGTTTTATTTGTAACATATCTATTCTTTTATAAATATGAAGTAACTTTCTAATGTAGTCGTTTATGGTTGTGTTTTATCTGTGTCTTTTACCTTGTTAATTCAAAGAAAAAAGGAAAACAATGGATTTTATACAGTGCCTTTCAAAACACCAAAACACTTTAGATTGCATTAGTTATTCAGTCAATATGGGTGATATTTTGGCGGTGATAACCATCAACACAACAAAAGTTTCCACTAGAGCCACTGCCACCCCACTCTAGCACCTTGTACAGGCAGTGGTCTCCCATTGTCTCAAGGTGGTATGGGCACATACTAACTCAAATACAAACTCTTGTCAATATAAATATGGTATCAGTAAATATAATACATTTGCCTTGTGCTTTCTTTTGCGTACTTTCTCTCCACCTCCTCCTGCTCCCTCCACACTTAGGCACAGACAGAGGAGTTAATGTCTGTCTGAGAGTGGAGTATTACTCATGGTCATTATTGGTTTGGAGTAAAAGTTTGCGTTGCCCCATGTGCTGACACCCTGTTCTGTCATGTCACTAAAAAATGTCTCTGGAAAGTATTTGGACAAACCAGAATTGGGGTCATTTTTGGAGTAAATGTTTTAACAGCACACATGATATAATGCATTTATTAGTTGCAGGCACAGCTCTGAATGTGAATAAATGAATATGTCATAGTTAATTGTTGTGGAAAACTAATAGATTAAGTCCAGAGGTTTAAAACGTCACTATTTAGTTCCTTTTTGTCAATTTTTCATCTTTATTAAAGCCTTTTCTTGAATGAGGTTTTTGCCTCATTCAATGAGTTTCATGTCATTGGAAAGTAGTTTTATAGTTTTAGGCTGGCATCGCTAGCAAGAGTGTAAGACAAAATCTATAGTCAAATAATGTGAGAGTGTCACTACAGCACTACTACATCTTTAGCTCTAACTAAAGGTGTAAAAGTTAATATTTGTACAGTATAATGTACATGTATTTTAACACATTTCTTCAAAGATTAAAAACATTTACACATTGACTCTGCGGCTGTGCAGCCCTCATTAGTGAATACTGTACATCTCGTATCCTGACTGTGTAAAACAGTAGGGGGCAGTGTATTGGTTGTCTCTGTTTTAGCCTGCAGCAATCCCCTCCGCACTGTCTTGTGTTTTATAGAAGAGAGCAAAGGCTTCAGTCTCTCCTCACTGATCATTACATGTTTTACTTGGAATTTGGACATTCATTAAGGCTTCATAAAATGTCCACTTGTGCAATCCTGCTGCTGTCCGGCAAGTCTCCCCATCCTTTTTATGGCATGTGTTATGTTCCAACTGCTTGTACTGTCTGGTAGAGCCCTGAAGATACCAGGAGTGCAGTTAAAGCCTAGGTTGCAAAGGTATTAAAGTTTACTGCACACAATGTTTTAATCAGCCTCACGTGTTTTAGACCAGAGCTGAGGGATCAGAACTAATGGCTGTTTGTTTATAGGAAGTGTATAGAGAGACCTTTAAGTAATTAAAAGTGCCGTGTAGAGGATTTAGCTGGATCTGCTTACACAAAGAGGATATTCCAAAATCATTTTAGTCTGTAATCTGCGGTGAGTCACATGTTTTGGAACTAGAGTGTTGACTTGAGCATATTGCACTGTAGGGACAATATCCAGTTGCATTAATTATTGAAAGTTTTTCTTCTCCAGAGCAGAGCAGGGTGCCTGTTCTATGAGGTGAGCCTCTGTGGTGACTGTGCTGCTGTGTTGACATTTATATTACAATAGATGAACTAAGAAAGATTGTTGAAATGTTTCATTCGGCCACAATAACAATATAAAGTGAGAGGCATCAGCACAGACATCCAGTACATTCAATACAACACCCATTTAAACATTATAAACTGGTATAAAAAGGAATACAAAAACACATACAGACTAAATATCTGCACTTACATTTATACAACACTAACAGCTTAATAGCTACAAGCCATTGTATGTGCCATACCAGGTTTATACTAGACTCTAACCTGTTCTGACAGGAAGTTTGTCTACTGCAGGACATAAATAAATTAAAACAATGAGAAAACACATACTACATTTGGTATAAATCAAACATTGTTCAGATATTTAAAACCTTTCCTTTGCCATTTAAAAAATAATAATAATTATTCCTTGCAGTGTTGTGAAAAGGTTTTGTGCACATTTAGAAAACACGTTTAAAGGTACACTATGTAACTTTCTATTAGATGGTCCCCCACCTGATTGCCTCAATAGAGATGTTATTTCTTTGCCTGGAATGTTACACAGTATGGCAGTAAAGACAAGATCTGTGGAGAGGCAAGCCCACTCACAGTAAGAATCAATTATTGAATAAATGCAAGACGCAACGTTTAATGCCACACTGTGGAACAGAAGGCCTTTTATCCTCTACCAGAAAAGTTGCAGAGAGCACATTTAACTATTGGATGAACTTCAGTGTGAATTAATTTTGGCATCAAAACAGTGCCAGCAACTCTCTGCTGTTTGGGTGCTTTACACTTTACACCTTACTTACTTCAGTGCTCAGTAAATTTAAAAAGCCTGTTTTTACTCTTGAGTAAAAATACAAAGTACTCTGGAACATGAAAGTTTTGCACTGAATATGCATTATTAGTTCATCAAATTTTGCCAAAGCTTTCTACAAGTCTCCTCAGAGTTATCTGAAACTCAGATTCTGTCCAGAAGCTTAGTAGGGATATGTGGAAATGGAAATGTAGATGATGAAGATGCTCTGGTAGCTGATACGTCCCTGTGGTGAGATGGTTGTGGCTTGAACTTTGAGCCTCACTAGCCCAGGTCTGTCCAGAGTGCGCAGCGTGAAAATAATTCCTCTTCCTGATTCATCTCTTATGCCAAAAACTCTGCTTCCCATCTGGCCACTCTCACTCTCCTGCTCTAGTATGGTAAAGGAGGTGCGCTCCTGGAGGATGCCCGACTCAGAGAAGGCTGATAACCGCACCACATTGTGATTGGATGGTATTCCAGAGGGAAGAGTGAGGAGTTTGTACTGCAAACGCTGAGGGGAGCCTTCTGTAGAGCAGTCCTGTGTACAGGGCCTGTAGCACGTCCTGGAAGAGGAGTAGAGAAGTACAGAATTATTTTTATTGCTAGTAATAAAAAAAAATTATTTATTTAATTTTCAAAGGTGAAATTGCAGTCAACCACTGTAGTTCAATCACTTCATCAATAAACTGCAGTCTTAATAATGACTTAATACTATATTAATGTGCAAATCACAACGCTTACTCAAAGTCTAAACATCAGTTTGCTAGAATAAGGTTAAGATACATGTGGTGTGGGAATGAGTTATTTTAGGAGATTATATTACACGTTTAGGACAAAAAGAGGGGCAACATTTGTCCTCTATTCTTTGTTGTGTGATAATCAGACATTATATTGTTCCATTAGAACATGTATTTAAGACATACCCGGGGCTTCCTCCTTTCAGGTAGGCTGCTGGGCAGGGTGTATCTAAACACTGATATCCTCCTCGGGTATTAAAGCACATCTGATTTTGATCACACTTAATACCCTGCTCCAAACACTCGTCAATGTCTGAAAGAAGAAAAAAAAAAGATTTTTGTATTAGCACTGTTACATATTTAGGTGTAGCCTTTACCTTTACACGTCCTGCCATTGGGTAAGAGTTTGTAACCAGGTGGACAAAGACATTGAAAGCTGCCAATGGTGTTGCGACACTCATGCTGACATGGCTTTCTGAGGCACTCATCGATATCTATAAGCAGAGGATAATAACACATTTTATATTGCCTGTATTAGGATTTAAAGAGTTACTATGCATGTGTAATACATACCAACACAGGTCCCATCTCTGTAGGTGTGTCCCACTGGACAGCTCTGCCTGGTGATCCGGGATACCCCTGTAGACCTGGAGAGGATGGGCCTGCCTACAGAGGACACCAGCTGCGGTCTAAGCCTTGCCCGCACTCTGGTGCCATTGTTAAAAGTGTGTCCTCTCTCGAGCCCTGCACAAGAGCGGCCGTCCCCCAGCAGGACTGTGCCAGGGGGGCACAGGCACCTGAAGCTGCCTGGCACATTCCGGCACTGATAGGCACACGGGTTTGGAGTCTGAATGCATTCATCAATATCTGAAAAAGGACACAAAAACAAACTCTGTAACACAAATGAGTTAACCAGTGGTAACCTCTGTTCGACAGGCCAGGCACTTTTGTAGTTACTACTGCACAATGCAATGTAGTGGAAGTTTTACCAAGGCAAGGCAGGCCAACTCCCTGAGACCTGTAACCACGAGGGCAAACACAGCCATATCCTCCAATTGTGTTCTGGCAGATTTGTGTGTACCGACACATGTGACTTCCATCCTGACACTCGTCAATATCTAAAACATAATTACATAACTTATTTGTATTTAGTAAACACATTGATGCGTTATAAAATTATATTACTAACCTACGCACACCCCATTTTCAGCTGTGGTCATTCCAGAAGGACAGCTGTCAAAGCACTGGTAGCCGCCTTCAGTGTTTCGGCACTGCTGGTGAGCTGGGCAAACGTTCCTCATGCATTCATTTATATCTGATTGTTGCAATAAAATGTTTGTTATAAAATGCAAGAAAATTACATTATATTTCCAAGTATGATGTCTTACTAACCCAGGCAGCGATGTCCCGACTGCTGATATCCAGGATGGCAAATGCAGTGATATGAACCAAGGGTATTCACACACTGGTGCTGGCATGGAGAGAGGGCAGACTCCTGGCACTCATCAACATCTAAGACATCAACAATAAACACGAAGTAGCATAGTAGTACAACAGTTATGCTGATCAATTGTGAGTTAGAACTATCTTTAGGAAGTATTTGCCTTCACAGCTGGCCCCTGTAAGGCTGGGCTTGAATCCTGGTCCACATTTGGCTTGGCAGCGATAAGTGCCCACTGTGTTAACACACTGCTGGTTGAAATGGCACATATGGGAGCCCTGGGCACACTCATCAATATCTGAACATTGAACCAGACAAAAGCATACTGAGGAAGCATGAAAAATCATCGTTTTCATTTGTACTATTTTAAACAAGCAACTTTGAGTATACAAAATAATGCTATGTAAGTTTGATGTATTTTTATTATTATTGATATTAAGTAGAAGTGGACATTCACCTTGACATGTGTTGCTCTCTGTAGAGATGGTGAATCCTGAAGGACATGCACAGGTAAAGCCTCCCATGATATTGTTACATGAATGTGAGCAGGGTGACTGTAGGGCACATTCGTCCTCATCTAAAATGAAGACACATACAGGTATTATGATCCTCAATGAGGTGTCTGTATTTTTGAAAATCAAATGATACTGCATACCAGCACAGAAGGATGCCTGGTCAATAGTAAATCCTTTGGGGCATGTTTCTCCATTTCCTTCTATGGAGTAAAATTAAATTGATGATAACTATTTTTCAGTTTGTTTTGGTAAAATATATAAGATAAAAATATGTAATAATAATAAATAATTATACCTGGTATGATGAGGTTTGCATTCATGTGAAAGTCCAGTGTTAAAGTGAACATGTTATAGACACTGTTGAGCCCAGAAACTTTCAGCAGCTGAAGGAGTGGGCCTTGGCGTTCCTCTGGGCCCTCATAAATAATTGTATGGTTACAACGCAGCACCAAGGGATTTCCCCCCCTTTGGTGATTTTGGGATGACCAAGAGTACAGCTGTCCTTGGCCTGTCTGCACATAGGACTCATCAAACTCCTGTGAGGTACAAGCCAGGTTAGAGCTGCCATGGGTACAACAAAAACAAAGCTAGGATAGAAATCCAAATGGAGCAATACACAGACCTGCAGGGTCACATGTGATGATAGCAAAGGAGGGACATATCCATTAATTACTATGTCAATTAGTAAAACACCTTCAGGATCCACACCTCTGGCAACATGGGTCAAACGGAGAACCTCGCCTGTAAAAGAAAGGATCTTCAATTACAAATGACTGAATAGTAGGTAACGCCATCTTCTGTTCAATTTGCAAACTACAACTCATGAGTAAACGGTTTCTGCAAATTATAACGTTAGGAACGAAAAACAACAAACCATTAATAAATCCGCACTACAATATTTAAAATAATGAAACAAAGCTTACCAGTCTCAAACTCCAGTTGCGACTCCTGTCTGAAGTGTCCTTGGGTGAAAGAGTATCCATTCTGTGCTCCTCCATTTTCTAAGACTGTAGTCCAGTAAATGGGAGCGAACACAGAAACTAAAACTCGCAGTAAGGGACCTGCCACAAATATATGATCAGAAATTCAATTTGAAAGAAATAAAATAACATTTTATATTAGATTGAACACAGAACCAATACTAACCAATGCTAGGAGGGATATTTTCTAGTCGGGCCTGTATACTGCTGCTCTCGTCTTCTTCATGGTTTGTAATGTTAGCCTCCAGGAAGGACACGCCAAATTCCCTCTCATTTACCATCCCTATCAAGCTTCCTCTAGTCTTGCGAGGACTCTCACCTAAAATTAGACATTCATTCATTCTTTTCATTTCATGTTTAAAAATATCAATAATTACTCATCATCTTAGCATACCTGGACAGAGACCAGCTTGACATTTCCTTGTGTCTATACTGGGACCACTGCAGGACCCGCCTCCATTTGCAGGCTCAGGGTTGTTGCAGAGTCGAATTCGTTCTTGAAATCCTTGTCCACATGTGCTGCTACATGGGCCCCATTCCTCCCAGTTGGAATAGCCTCCATTTACTGATAGAGAGGAAACCCAAATTCAAATAAATTATCTAGTATTTTTGAATCAGATGGTTTAAACTTTTTAAAAGCTTTATATATGACCTGGATAAAGGTTACTCACTTTGAACTTTGAGTGAAATAGTCCTTTCAGCCGTTCCAGCTTCACTCTTGGCCACACACAGGTACTCTCCTTCATCTGCAGCCTATCAACAAACAACACCGTTTTTTGTTATTTTGTGCAACCCTGAAAAACATAACTGACACAGTCATGTTGTTCTAGACCTGGAACTGATAAAAACAATGATATCTGGCTGTAAATTTTATGTTATCTTAAATCAAAAATAGATCAAATAATCAAAAATAGGTAATCAAAATAGTCATTTGCAATTTTACACAGAAAATGTATAGAAACAATTGTTTTACATCATCCTGAAACCCATGGCATTGAAACCCATGGCAACGCAAGGCTTTTTTTTTTTCATTATTAGAACAATCAAGAGGCTTGATTGTTTGTGAGAAATATTTTGCATGCAGTGCAATAACAGTGACAGTTACAGACTAAACAAGGTTAAAGGCATGGGGAAAAGGGACAGAGTCTGGAACCACCCAACTCATGTCTCTTCCTAATGTAGTTTACTGCTCTGACTGACCAGACTCAAATTTGATTTAGAGGGATACAGCCTGGACAGTCAGCAAACAGGCTTTGAAGGGAAACTTCAAATATATAATAGAAATGCATTCTTGCAAAGAGTACAACTTAAATCATATAAAATTAATAAACAGGGCATACTTACAGTGATGCTGTAAATGACCAAGGATCCATTGAGAAGTGTCTGCATGCGTAATGATCGGAGCAGTGGCTTTGCGTCCCTCAGCCAGTGCAGGACTGGGATGGGGTCACCGTGAATGGGACAGTCCAGCAGCGCAGAACCACCCTGGACCACTGTCTGAGTCATGTGGGCGTCACCCTTCAAAACCGGCGGTTCTAAAACACAGAAATAGTAAAAAACACAAAACAAAAAACACTTCCAACACTAAGTTGTACACCATTTTAATAACACAGTACATACCCCTGATGCGCACAAACGAGAGTGCCCGAATGGAGCCCACAGTGTTTTCTGCAATGCACACGTAGGTCCCAGCATCTTTCATTGTCACATTTTTGATTAGCAGGGAGCTCCTGCCTGATTCATCTACATTGCCTGGAGAGGATAAATGGACATATAGCTAAACAGTTTCATTGCATATAACTAAATAGACTCAAAGCAAATTTAACACCTGTGATGGGACTGTTGTTGACGGTCCAGGAGATGATAGGAGTTGGTGTGCCCTGTGCGTGACAGGACAGACTCAAGTTTTGGCCCTTATTCAGGCTCATGTCTCCTGGGAGCTCCTTAAAGACTGGCCTCATATTGATGGACAGGTGAACGTCCTGTCTCACTGACCCTGCCACATTAGTAGCCACACATGTAAACACTCCAGTGTCTCCAAGCTGTAAAGAAAATATAGTTTTTAAAGGTGCTTTTAAAGTCGATGTTTTCAGCTATCTTACCTCTGCCCGCTCAATAATCAGTTCCCCAGATCGCAGGACAGTAAATTTGCCTGGACGAACAGGGACAACAATCCCATCTTTCTCCCATGAGACTCTGGGGTCAGGTGAGCCTTGGGCAGCACAGGGCAGCAGGGCCTGAAATCCTTGAATTACTGATAGCTCTGTTTGAGCAGGAGCAATCACTGGGGGCACTAAAGAAACAAGAAATCTTTATTTTGTGCTTCATAAATTGCTGTTGAGTTTCTATTGAGAAAACAAACCTTGAATAATTAGTCTAATGTCATGGCTAGCTCTGCCGGCTACATTTTTGGCAGTGCAAGTGTAGAGGCCAGCATCACTGCGCTGGGAAAATGGAATAGATAAAGTTCCATTTGCAAAAATACGAATGTGAGCCCCATCCACCACAGGCCTCCGCTCTTTCTGCCACGACACCTCAGGCTGAGGCTGCCCGTCAGCGACACACTCCAGACTAATTGGCTGGCCTAGCACCGCAGTGTACTCCACACGGGGCACACTCAGCACCGGAGGAACTGGAAAACATGGTATTCATTTATTTTTAACATAACAGCCATGAATGCATATGCATGTGTGATTGTGACTGCAGGCTGGAAAACCCCAAGTGTCAAGGTTGGTTAGGCTGCTGAGACAAAAGCACATACTGAGCTGACTGTATTGAATACTAATTATCTGCTTTATTTTGCACAGCTTGTGCATACCTTGAAGGACTAGTTTTGTTCGGCCCACAGCTAGACCAGCTTCATTCTTAGCCAGGCACTGGTAGGTCCCTGCATCACCGAGTGTTACACGTGAGAACTTCAGAGCTCCATTTGACAGCACTGCCAATCTATGACCTGTGAGAAAGAAGGCTCATTCATACTTTTTATTGTTAAAACAAATACACAGTGAAAGAGATTTGGTAAGTACCTGCAGCAATGGGTACACCTTCTCGTTGCCAAGTGATAGAAGGTCTGGGGAAGCCATGAGCCTCACATGGTAGAACTGTCCCGTGATTCAGAACCACTTGCACTTCTTCTGCCATTGGCCTGATCTCTGGGGGCTCTAAATGCACAGTATAAACATAATATAGTGTTTTATTTATGCAAATAACGTCCAGTAGCAGTAATAACCCCTCATTACCACAGCTCACCCTGCACAATGAGCGAGATGTGCTTATGTGCCACTCCAGCAGGGTTTCGGGCTGAACAAGTGTATCTGCCAGCATGACTTGGTGTGGCAGACATTATCTCCAGTACACCTGGTTTGATTATTTGGTTATTCATAGCATAACATGATTAATATTATTGTTTTTACAGTCACAGTAAAAGAAAACTGACCAGTTGGTAAAACTCGATGACTTCCTCCTCTGGAGCCTAGTTTAGCTCCACCTTTAGTCCAGGTGACTGTGGGTTGTGGCTGTCCTTGTACATTACAAGGCAGAACCACAGGAGCAAGTTTAACTGCTGTGATGGTAGTTGTGTCATCCTCAATGGATGGAGGGACTGTGAAATAAGGGAAAGGTCCAGTTAGAAGACTTCAGTGTTTAGCTTTTTTGATTTCTTAAACAATTTACCTTGGAGAATGACCTCAATGACTCTTCTCTCCTCTCCAGCTTCATTGATGGCAGTGCATTCAAAATAGCCCTCATCCTCATTGGTTGGAGACAGGATAACCAAAGAGCCAGATGTAAGTAATCTTGAGCGACAAATACATTTGACTTAAATATATTTAGGTTTTCTCTTATAGTATGAAAGAAAGCTATAGTGCTGTCTGCACCTGTATTTGTCAGGATACTGGCTGATATCTAGTGGGGCACCATTCCTCTTCCAGGACACTTTAGGGGGTGGTATACCAGTGGTCTCACAGCTCAGTACAGCTCTGACTCCGGTGGTTGCTGTTACATTAAATGGCCCAGGGCTGATTGTTGGACCAACTAATAGAAGAAAACAATTAACATGACATAAATACACAAATAATGAATAATTTGATATTTCCATAAGCTTACCAAACACTTTTAAATCTATTCCTCTGTGATCTGAGCCTGCCTGGTTTGATACAGTGCAGAAGTACCGTCCAGAGTCACTTAATTGGACTTTATGTATACGCAAGGACCCCTGTGGTGACTGTGAGAACCTAGAAACAAATATGAACATCAATAAACCCTTCTTTGTCCTTTTGTGTGAGAATGTAAAACTTACTTTGCATTGTCCTGAGACAGAGGGAAGCCATCTTTTCTCCACATGACAGTGGGAGTAGAGTCACCTTGAACTTCACACTGCAGAAGGGCATCCTGATTGACATGTGCAGTCACTACTGAACTGCTCTCCTTTATTACTGGAGGTACTGTAATACGTTATGTGTAAATAAATGTGGACAATTACTCAATAAATATTAAATTATTATCAATAATTAATAAAAAGCCTCACTTACACAAAATTTCTACTGTGAAAAACAGACTGGTGCTCCCTGCCATGTTGGTAACCACACAACTATAGTGCCCACTGTCTTCAAGTCGAACTTCCTGTATCTCCAGATACTGACCTCCTGCCAGCCCCTGGATACGCCCACCTAACTGAAAATAGTAAAGGTGCGTCAGTCTGCGCTAGGCACATTATTAAGCCAGAGTTCCATTCACATTTGTTGTTACCTGCATTTTGGCATCATCCTTGTACCACTCAATATTGGGAGGGGGGTCGCTGTCAACCAAACACTCAAGGGTCAGATGCCCTTTGACTGGGACAGTCATTGTTCTTACATCACCAGAGCCAAGAAGAGTTGGAGGGACTGAAATCAAACACAAAATTAAATATGATGAATAATAAATGTATGCCTCATAATCCCATAATATACTTTGTTTGGAAAAAATACATTAGGCACCTTGAATGCGAACCCAATGGTTTTTGCCATCTTGTCCAGCCAGGCTGCTAGCTAGACATGTGTACAGGCCAGCATCTTCAATCTTGGAAGAAAAACTTCAATCAGAATGACGAGTTCTCAATCCTGTTATTATGTATATCTTATTAAATAGAACACATGGAATATTGTCCCTTTCTAGTTGCTCACTGGAAAAATGTATGCTGGGATACAAGAGAAAGGACATGTGGTTCACATTTTTATGTTACTTGAAATGAGTCTGATTTAACTGCCTAGCTGCTGTGGGCAGGAAGCTCTGAGATTTTAAATCCTGATGTGAAAAAAGCATGCAATTTGTCTTTTGAATTTACCTGTACTTTGCTTATCCTGACAAAACGTCCGTTCTCCTGAACAATGTCTGTTCTCTCCAGGGGGTTTCCATCTTTAAGCCAGCTCAGTGTGGGGGGTGGGTTTCCCACAGCAGAGCACTGCAGCTCCAGGACACTGTTCACTGCCAACATCAGCTCCTCTGGGCTCGAGCTAGAGATCTGTGGGGGCTCTGAGCAGGAAACAAGTTTATCATATTTAGAAGATAGACTTTAAGTGAGAAAATTGGTACATATTACAGAGTGTGATGTTACCAAGCACTGTGAGGTTGAAGCCCTTGGTGCTGCTCCCTACTTGGTTACTGGCCACACAACTGTAGAGGCCAGCGTCAGCAGGGGCCACATTAGGCAGCTGCAGTCGGGTCTCCTGTCCGTCCAGCAGAAGGTTACGATGAAGAGACAAAGGCTGCCCATCCTTAAACCAGGTGAGTGACGGAGGAGGCACCCCACGAGCCTCACAGGTTAATGTCACTAAAGACCCCTGCACAACTGTGACAGGCTCCACCGGTTCCACATGGTCAACACCAGGGGGCACTACAGGACATCACAAATACAGAATATGAATTACTTACACAATGACAAAAACAAAGGGGATCAGTAATATGGATATACCTTGAACTTGCACGTCATAGCTAAGTTCAGCAAGCCCGGCTCGACTGCGGGCTAGACACGTGTAAACCCCTGAATCAGAGAGCTGCACTGGTGAAATCCTAGGAGACATTCATATTCCTTCATTTAAAATGAACTGCACACTACCATCTCAGGTGTGTAACTTATGTGTTGGTTACCTGAGGACAGAATCGCCCGAGAGGAGACGAGAGCGAGGAGACAAGAGCAGAGGTCGTCCGTTCTTGAGCCAGCTGATCTGTGGAGGAGGGTTTCCTGCTGCGTGACACTCCAGACTCAAAGCACTGTCCTGAGGGGCCTGTACCTCTCTGGGCACAGTGGTTTCACCAGAAATAGATGGTGGGACTGTGACATGGATCATTGCATCAAAATCATAAAAAAATAGGTCAAAATGTACCAAATGTATTAAAATCTAAATCCTACCTAGTACAAATAAAGTGTATATTTTGCTGTCCTGCCCAGATGTGCTAACAGCTAAACATGTGTATGTCCCAGAGTCTTCAGCACTCAGCCTCTGTAAAGTCAATGTGCTTCCATCAGGGATCATTCTGTCAAAGTCCAAAAGCAATAAATACTTAATACAGACATAATAATGTGTATTTGAGTGATTTATGTTATATGTCGTACTGTATATGTCGTGTTGCTGAGCCTGCTAAGGTCACTCCATCTTTGAGCCAGCTCATCTGAGGAGGAGGGATGCCGTTAGCTTTACACTCCAGGGTAAGCTCCTGCCCGAGAGGTGCACTCACATCAGAGGGATGTTGAGAATCAATGATAGAAGGAGACACTTTGGACAGAAGAAGTGACATAAAGTAAGTCTTTAGACAGACTGACTTGTCTTTATCACAGCAAGCTTTAACTCACCAAGCACTGCGAGTTTGTACTCTCTTTGTGTCTCTCCTTCACTGTTCTTGGCCACACAGGTGTATGTCCCTGCATGGGACAGAGTGAGTGGCCCCAACTCCAGTCTGTTCCCACGAATGGACCACTGCCACTGCAAACTGCTCTCTGAAGCAAACACATCCACTGTTATTCTGCAGAATAGATAATACATTTATTAATTATAGTGACCATTGTGTAAGTCTTACCAATTGGGATTCCATCTTTTAGCCAGGTAATGCTTGGCATAGGGACTCCGGAAGCCTCACAGAGGAGAGCGATATGAGATCCCAGAGTGTAGTTAATGGACTCCCAGAGAGGACCATCCAGGGCGGGAGGAACTGTGAATATGCAGAGACATTAGGCCAATACTCTTTTCAGCTGTACCCTTGTAACTGTCAGCCTTTTCTCACCGTGAACAGCCACTCTAAAAGTCCTGTCCACCTGTCCAGCCACATTGGAGACTTTACAAGTGTAAGTGCCACCATCAGCTATCTACAAATATAATAAATTCACATTTACACTTGAATTTATCGCATAGTTTATACGTAAGAATGTATAAAGATTACTAATGCAACACCTGTACTCCTGTGATTTCCAATTGGTGATCGTTTATAATTAATCCATTTCCGGGTGCTAACTGAAGCCCATTTTTGTACCATGTGACCTCAGGCCTGGGGACACCATGAGCTTCACATTGAAGTGTCACAGAAGAGCCAACCTGCAGTGTCACAGTCTCTCCACCAGGGCGGGGCTTTAGAGTGGGTAGGACTACACAGACAACAAAAATGATTTAATCTGATTTGGACTAAATGTGATTTCAAGAGCTAGAGCTAAGGGCATATGTAAAAAAAAAAAAGTTTACCATAAACACTGAGAAGAATACTCTTTTGGTCTTGTCCTGCTGGGTTAGTGGCTGTGCAGACATACTGCCCAGCATCTTCTTCTTTGGCCCGGGACAACTGCAGCATTTGTCCACCTTTCATATTAAACACCAAAAATGATATGAACCATGGATGCACACATCACATGAACTGAATATTTAAAGAAAGATGTACTGACCTGGAAGAAAGTGAAGGCCATTACCATACTTCAAAACTTGCCCATCTCTGGTCCAGGTGATTTCTGCTGCGGGGTAAGCCTGAACATCGCACAGGAGTGACACCATGTGGCCTTTAATGACATTTACATCCTCCTCTTTTGGACCCATGACTTTGGGAGGAACTGCAATTATACAAAGAGTATAGTAAGAATCTACAAACTTAAGTTGGTAATTCAAACTAAGGCAGTAGTAAATATATTGTTACCTTGAACAGTCAAACTGAAAAGTTTCTCCACAGTTCCAACCTTATTTTCAGCAACACACATATAGCCAGCCATATCTGAGGCCTGAACCTGAAGGAGCTAAATTATGTGATTTCATTGTAAGTTTATTTATTTTACCCAAATGCCTCTGATGTGTCTGAGGTTACAAATGGTTTTTAACCTTGAGTTGAGTCCCATCTTCACTTATCTGGTGCTGCAGGTCTGTGTGCACTGCCTGCCCATCTCGTAACCAGGCGACAGAGGGGGTAGGGTGTCCACTCACATCACAGTGGAGGATGACTGTGCTATTGACCACTGCACCTACTTCCTCCATAAACTCTTCTGTGGCCGTGATCACAGGAGGCACTGTGAGAACAAACACAGTACAAAAATATATACATGTGTTTAATCCTCTTGATAAAATAATATGCTAAAAACATGTATATGTTCTCACCAAGAACCTCAAGTTTAAAATGCATGTGATCTTGGCCAGCCTCGTTCACAGCCTCACATGTATACTTTCCAGCATCTTCCTTCTGCACACGGCCAATTTGTAGCATCTGCCCCCCTAAAAAAGGTGCAGTTTCAGTACAACAAACAAAAACAAACTGCCATTATGAGGCAATGTTGCACTGTAATAAATAACTTGAAGATATTTTACATTACCTGGGAGTAGAAGAACACCATCAGCAGAGGTGAGTTTTTGCCCATCTTTGTACCAGCTGATTTGGGGAGGAGGAATGGCATTACTTTCACATGACAGGCTAATGGTATGGCCCAGGACGACTTCACGTTTTTCGATCATCTCATCACTGATATCATCCTCATCGTGTCCAAAACCCCATGCCTCTCTATTGTTCACTCGATGGAAAATTGGAGGAACTAGTAACAAAATAGCATGGATTATTATCAATAAGTGACACAAGAATTATCAAGCAGATAACATGTATTTCAACACAGACCTTGAATAATGACATGGAAATCTCTCTTGTCCTCTCCTGCTGAGTTAGTGACTACACAGGTGTACTGGCCCTCATGAGACAGTGCGGCCTTCAGTATATGAAGAACATGTCCTTTCTCTTGTATCCCAGGATGAACATTTCCAGTGAGCAACTAGAGAAAAAAAAAATCCATGTGTTGTATTTAGGCATATTCACAATGCCTACAATTTGCCATTTCCATTTCAATTTTCAATTTCCACATGTATTCTACTCACCTGTCCATCTTTGAACCACTGGATCTTAGGTTCAGGAAAACCTTTGGCCAAACAAGACAGTGTTAAGCTCCCATTGATTCTGATTTTTTCTGACTGAGCTCCAAAGAGGGACGATGACCCCTCAATCTGTGGTGGAACTGTAAGTGAATATATGAATAATATGACGATTGGTCATATTTTAATGTAATTCTTGTGGTACATTGTAAATATGTTTTACCCAGCACACTGAGTGAATAGTGTTTAGTGGCAGTCCCAGCTGGGTTTGATGCTCTGCAGGTGTACAGTCCAGTGCTCTCTCCTATGGCTGAGCCCAGCCTCAGGGCCTGGCCTCCTCGAGTGTATGTGAGCTGAGGACTGGACACAATGGGCTGGTTGTCCTTCAACCAGGTGATGGTGGGTGGAGGAGAGCCCTCCACATCACAGGGAAGGACCGTAGAGAAACCAAGCACCACTGACACATCTGTGGTCTCACTGGGCCCTTTAATGGCCGGAGGGGCTGCAGAGAGGAAAAAACAAGACACTTTTAACATCCTATAACCTTTTTATGAGCCCAAAGCACAGACCCAGATTAGATTTGCAGCTAGTGTCATATTTTAGTGAGGAAAAGCACTGTCAGCAGAACATCTAAGGGAATTAAAGTTGGTGTTTTAATATACTGCACATGCACAGATAAAGTCAAATTAGAGGGCACTAGCTTTTTTTAATAGACACAAGAGGACGCTATTTGCTTAAACAGGCAAAACTACCCAGGTACATGTTGTGATCCATATTGAATTCCCTTTTTGTGCTAGATTACATGTTTAAGTGAAATACAAAAGTAATTTTATTGTCAAACTTCTTTTGATTTTTTACCATAAACACTGACCATGCACGGTTAATTTGAACTGGCGCATCTGTGTCCCTGCGTTGTTGCTGGCCAAACACTGATACAGTCCCTGATCTCTCAGACGAACAGACTTGACCTTTAAAATTTGGCCATTCTCCAAAAACTCCACATGAGGGTCTCCATCAGGGGACAAAACTCTGTTAGAAAGAGGATTGAATCAAATAAAAACTTTCAATTACTACAAAATGATGAGAAATGAATAAAACAACATCTTACTCTCCATCACGACTCCATTCAACTTTTGGAGCAGGTCGACCACTGACTCTGCACTGAAACTCCACCTCCTGTCCCAGGACAACAGACATCTCCTGCAGTCCGGATGTCCCGGAGATCTCTGGGGGCGCTACCAGAACATTCAGAGCAGCTCAGTGAAATATGTATATGATCGACATGTTGCTTAAGCCAATCATTCATTTGACATGATTTAAGCAGACATCCACTGGATGGCTAATTGTCAGCACCAGTATAAATATATGTTGTGATCACAATATTATTTATCCCTCACCGTGAACCACTATATTATATTCTCGCTGAGCTTCTCCTGCCGAGTTCTGAGCAGAGCATAGGAAACGTCCGGCATGTTCAGGCTGAACTCTGAAGATTCGGAGGAGTCGGTTCCCATTTTGTAGATAAACTCCAGGACTACCCACCTGCACATAATTTAATATAGTGGCATTGCAATTATCCTGCTGACCACTTGATGGCATTGTGCAGCTAAATATACAGCTCAACATCAGGTATTGTCTATAATTTACTGTGTATAAATGATTATAATAGAGGAGTTAAAAGTAAGACTCACAGGACGACCATCCTTAGACCATGTGATCGTTGGAGAGGGAATTCCAAACACATCACAACTCAAAGTCAGGGGTTGCCTCAGGGTGACAGTGAGGTTCAGTGACTGCCCATCATCCTGAATCTCTGGGGGAACTGGCATAGTCCAAAATATATCATTGTATTGTAGATTCACACATTTACTATTAAGCAAAAATGTAAGTTGTACCATTCACTTTCAGCCTTGTCTTTCTCTCCACAGAGCCTGCTTCATTTGTTGCGACACATTTGAAGTCCCCGCTGTGGCTGGCAGACGTTGTGCTAATTATAAGAGAGCCATCCCTTGCCACAGAAAACTCAGAGAGTTCAGGGTGTATCTCCAGTCCGTTCTTGAACCAGCGAATCCTTGGAGGAGGTGAACCTGCCAGACATACAACATTGATTGGGAGTTGAAATTTTTTTCCTGATTAAACAGATTTTAAAAGTTGAAGAAATTACTTCACTAATATAAGAACTTTCACTAATATAAAAACTTAACTGTTTATATTGTCAGAGCCAACCTCCAAAACATAGCATAACACACATACAGATTAACAAGGTTTGAACAAGGCACATAAGGACTAAATATAGGGAAATAATTTCTCTCTCTTTTGAAGCTCTAATAAGGAGATTATCAGACAGAGAACTTAATGAAGAAATATATTAGTGAAATAGTTGAGGACCTCCATTCTTAAAAAAAAAATAAAAAATCAGCTTGACAACACAGCATAAAAACTATGTCAAATCTATTATGTGTCCTAACATACAATTCTTAAATATCATTGTTTATTGGCAGAAAATTAAAATAGATTTCTCAGTTTTAAGAGCATTAGGATTTAACACCCATGAACAGTAAGAGTAAGATGTGTTCACTAGCAATTCAAAGGCAAATTGTGTACATTTAGAGTCCCAGGAACAGATGTCTTTTGTAGATTACTGGTAAAAAAAAAAAAAAAAAAAAAAAGTAGAATGACAGCTTTGCACAGCAGTCTGCCAGAACAGGGAAACAGTGAGAGAGTGGACTGATTCAAATGCCCCTCTCTGTCTATTTACAGAGGTGTTGCATACACAAGCCCCTGGACACACCCTTCTCATGTCTACAACTATGACTATTCATATACTTTAGCTCAAGCAAACGCACACATTTGTACAGATCACTCAGAGGCAAAACCATTATCTCAGTGCAAAGAGGAAATGCGCTCAGATGTTCTGTTTTAGATGTTAACTGATCTCATTAGTGCACTTTGAATTAAATTGCCTGAGCCCATATAGCGTGGGATTATTAATTCCACATGTGTCTCAAATAATTACCACTATCAAATGAAAAGGACATGTTGTTCAATTAGTTATATTCCTTTTGGCAAAGATAGTGCTTTATCTAGTCCATACAAGGGGTTCCCATGTTTTTTTCTACTAGCTATTTGTTAGCATCAGGGCTGTGCAATAAAATGCAATCAATCACAATAGGTTGCATTCCCTATTCCCAGAATCCCTATAGTTTAAAATTCTGTTGGAAAGTTCAATGTCAAAGTGAAATGATTTTCAGAAAGTGATGCCATTATTAAACTCAAAGACACGGTGCAAGGGGAAAGGACTTAAAGCAATAAGATTAGTATGGCAATTTTGTAGACCAACAAATAATGATAAGGTTGAACATTTGCAGATCATAAGGCTGGACATTGCTTTAAAAAAAAAAAAACAGGCTTCAGTTTTCCTTCTGCGATTATCATTAAATTTTAGAAAGTGAACGCTATCTATTGTCTGAAGAATTTGGGTAAGCCACTGCAATATCAGTACAGACAGAAAATACAGCAAAGTCTACAGTCCCCCTTTCCTGAGCTTCATGGAACACCTCAGACACCCCGGTCCTTTATCTACTGCAGCAGCACTCTGTAATTAGGATTCCTCTCGCAGCAGGTCCCATCACACAGGAAACCAGATGTGGCCCACTGAGGCAGCAAGCAGACTGATGGTGCAGCTGTTGCTTCACATAATATGCTTGTCTTTACCTTCTCCTAACAAGCAAGTTACCATGACATCTTATACACAAACAATACAATCAATTACCCACTTCATGTAGACAAGACCCTATGCTAAATAATGAGCCCCATTACTGCAGAAATATACTCTACTGTCACTTACGGTCTTAAAATAAACTTTAACCATTTATAGTGAACACTTCATCATGACTACACTTGAATTAGCCTTAATAAAACATAAACAAAGACTTATTTCAAGATGAGCAAATTGTTAATAATAATAAAAAATAGGCTTAGTAATTTTATAATTAACACCCTAACTTCCAACACTAACCCCTTAATCAAGCAAATAAAGAAGCCTGAATCTGCCTTGTTCATGTTTCATTAAGACTAATTACAGTGTAGTTATTGACACTTACTTATACCATATAATATATTTCTGTAAATATGTATAAACAAAAACACAGTGTGTCAAATGTTAAGCAATACAGCTACAACCAAAATATTCTGTCAGCAACCAGCCACCAACAGAATAAGTATAAAAAGTCAACTCAAACTCAAGTCTTGCTGTTATTAAATGTGGTTATTTAAATCTGAAGTAGTACATCTATCCTGAAAGGCTGGCCATGGCTACACAGTAGAAACACTCGTAGCTCGTAGAAACACCTCCCATCTGAGGTGATGCAAGGACTTTAACACAATACCCACAACATCTGCAGTGACAGGAGTCTCTTTGAAGATGCACAAGCAGCACATCCACATAGAAAATAACTAAAACCAACCTCTTATGTAAGACCAAGTGTTGAATCCATTTTAGGTCATATTAGTCACTGATAATCTTGCCATGTCTAAATATTTTAATGCCCTCCCTCTATCTGGTATATTTACAGAAGTGTGAATATAAAAAGGGGCAAACCTTCTGCAGGGCAAGGAATGATGACACGGTTGTTAGCTACTTTCTCCATGATGGCATCTCCAGGTTCGACGAAAGATGGGGCCTCTGAGAATACAGAAAAACATTCTCAGGGCTCGTTCAAAGAGCAATAGTAATGATGAAGTAAAAGGTAGTCATTGCAAATCAATTTGTAAAAGTCTCATAGGAAAAATCTGCAAGAAAACTAAAATTAGGGCACATTCAAATCTGAGAGAATACAAATATTCTTTGTTGTACAATGAACTGATGATATTTACTGAGAATTTCCAGCTTGATCTCCATGGTCTCTTGTCCTGCACTATTTTCGGCCACACACTGATAGGTGCCCCTGTCAGAAAGTTTGACCTGTTGAATCCTCAGGGGAGTAGTGTTCTTGACCCCAACAGGGACTCCATTGTGAAGCCAGCTGACCTCAGGTTTGGGCTCTCCCTGTACCACACAGGGCAAGGTCACTGTTTGGCCAATCACTGCCTTAAGGAGCGATGGTGCGGGCTGGATCCTGGGCTTTGCTGAACAAAAACAAATACCTAAAATGTTGCATATTGTCTTGCATTTGAGATATTGAACTATACAATTTATGGCACAAGAACAGAAAAGTTTTGTAAAGTTTCTATATCAAGCATAGCACCATGGTTACCTTGAATGTGTAGATTGTAGCTCAGGGACACATTGCCTGCTGGGTTTTCTGCAGTGCAAGTGTACAGTTTACTGTCAATCAGACGCACGTCAGTGATCTTCAGGGACCCTGAAGGCAACACTGTGAACCTGAAGAGAGAAGCAGTAAAAATGGTACATAAAATGATCGTTGTTTACAGACAATTTATGAGCCCAGGAGTGGGCATTTATGAGACTGGCCATAAGTAAAAGATTGTTTGATTGCCTCATAGCTGTTGGCTGTTGGCTTCATATTAACATCATTGAAGTAACACTATGCTTAGCCAGATTTACAGAGAACAGAACCTTTTATACAGCAAAAATCTACAGTAATTAAGTTAAAATGACTAAAAGTAGGTCATGGATTTAAAGTGTCTGTGTATAAAGTTGAATTGCAGCACAGGATATGCAGTTGTATAAGAACAAATGTAAACACAGCTTTGTAATGTATCTGAGATAAGTGTGCCTGCTAGGCAACTCAGTTGTAACAATAACAAGATGTTGTATAGAACTCACAAAGCGCTCTCTATTTTAGATTCACATATGGTGGTCTAACTCCAACAGCCCAGCCAGGAAGGACTTTAAATAGGGCTGCACAATTAATCACATTGAGATAGAGATTCATGAATATGTATTGCCAATGATAGGAATGGTTCTTTTAAGATCAACAGTCTACAGTCAATCCTCTATCAGTACAAGCATGAGGTTTGGAGCAGGGTTCAGAATTGGGAGGTTGGAATTTAAATAAATAACACTGCATATTTTGGGGTTAAAAAGCAATAGTTTGTTTTGTTTATGTTAAGGAAATTAATATTATAAACCATTTTATTTGTTTTTAATTAGACAAAATAAACTGAAATTGAAATTTGTTATCTTGTGATCTTGAAACTTGTGATGTGTATGAAAGGAAAAAATGTGATACATCTTTTGTCATATCGCCCCATCCTACTTTGAAACAAGATGACATCTTCTACAACGTCAGGCTTTGAGTGCAATAATTCTACACCTTTACACTGGATAGTGACTATTCAGCCATGACATGTCCCTCTGAACTGTAACTGTAAATATGTAATCATGTACAATTTGGTATAACACTGGGACAAAATTAGCTCATGAGACCTAGATCTGGTGCAGAAAAATACAACAGCCCAATGGAGAGGCTCTGTTATTAAACACCCACAGTGTCTTTGATTTACCCTAGACTAAACACTTTGCCATAGCATAAATCTTACTGCCCAACAATTTCAAATATTTTCAAATATTTCAACAACCAGCAAGGCTTAACGTTTATTCAGACCAGAAAAGTAGCTGGAGAGAATGAATCTCTCCTTACACAGCGGGATGTTTCCAGAGTTCCTGTGAATGCGTAGCCTAAGCACATGTGGGGGCGGTTCACTTCACAGAGCAATGTTATTCTCATCAGAGAGCACTAGTAAAGAGTCAGCATGTTGTTTTACTGCTAATGCTCCCCAGGGAGGTGCACATCAGGCAAACATGACTTGTATCTCTTCCCCTGTCAGTTCGTTTTGTTCCCCTGTTCCTGGTATCCCCCACGCCACCCTCAGACCCTTCTTCTTCATTCTGACCTCACAAAGTACAAGCATATCAGTCAACATTACAGCCCCCAGACCTCTCCACTACCTGTCGCTCAAACACTATTGAGGTAGGCGGGTGACAAGGATCATAAACTATCGATCTAAAGTTTTACAAGTTAGTCATCCTGTCTGCGCCATGAGGGACCAGATATAGAGGCAACCTAACAATAAAATATCAAGACCTTCTATAGCAGAGAAAAGAACTGTATAAACCCAAAATCAAAATTCAAGGTTCTATGACAGACTTGAGCCCAAACTGACCCATAAAAACAAAATCTAACAAAGTATCAGGACAAAAACAGGAAAAATAAGAACTGTTTGAGGAGCAACTAAGGCTGATCTACAACAATACCAGCACTAAACATAAAGTATTTTCATAGTTTTCATTGCATGTAAGTCCCAGAGTTGGATTAAAACATCAAGAAAATAAGAGCTATACCTCCAAAAACAATATAGAGGTCATAACAGCTTGTCAAAGCCTGATCTTGTCAGGTCTCAGAAGCTAAGCAGGACCGGGCCTGGTTAGCACGGGAGACCATTGGGAAATCCAGTGATACAGTGGGGTGCCAGTGGCAAAAAATGTTGTTTTGTCCTTTGGCAATACACTTCACTGACACTATGAGTGTTGTGCACATGTGAGTGATGGTGGTGGTTGGAAGCGCAGATTGACAGCCTCACTCCTATTAGTCTGCCCCAGGGCAGCTATTGCCACAATAGCAGGTTACCACCACCAAGTGTGGAGTGAATGAATGATGGGTCTCTTGAAAGGTGCTGTATAAATCCAGTGGTTAATATAAAGTACACATGTTCCACAAGAGATGCCCATACCATACACTGGGAGCCCCTGATCAAGATGTTGCTAAAACAAATGCGATCTTTCTTGCAGAGTGAGTGAAGTGAATTGTCAGTGATAATCAATAATGTATGTAATGTAAAGAAAAAAATTATAATTTTGAGTTGAGCTTGTGCTTACCCTGCTGTGACCGGTGGGATGGGGTTCCCGTTCCTCCTCCATGTGACCAGAGGAGATGGACTACCCTGGGCCTCGCAGGGCAGGATAACCTCTGTCCCTACTTCTGCAGCCATCTTCACTGTGTTGTCCTGACCACTCACTCCCATTATCCGGGGCAGAGCTGTAACAGAAGTGTTTTTAGTGTGATGTGTACCAGGATTTGTACGTGTGTGAATGGAGAGAAGTCATTATAACATCAAACAAAGCAGTGTCTAGGCGGATGTGGTCAGACTGTGTTTGTTTTCTTACTGTTGACACTAAGCTGGACCTCACGGCTGGCATAACCCACAGAGCTGGTGGCAGTGCAGATGTACAGGCCTGCATCCTCAGCTGTGGGGTGGGGGATGAAAAGGTCTCCATCTAAATTGGGCTGTAGAGAAGAGTGTTCTCTGGGCAAAGGTTGTCTTCCCTGGAAAAAAAAAAGGAGTGTATGAAATGTACTAGAAAGCATACTTTAATGGAAAATTCATCTTGAACAAAGATCTCTCTCCTACCCTTTTATCTTCAGAGAACTCACAAGTAACTTTGTATCTTTGCCCATAAAATAGATAATAGACTATTAAACACACATGTTTAACCACAAAATAGCTGACTTTGATCTCTTTGTCGGGAATAGGGCTTCACAACATTTTGCCATGATAATTGTATTGTGTTGATTGTATTATCAAATGACAATATTTCTACTACTACTGCTACTCTTACTACAAAAACATAATCATAATCAAACCAAAATAACAAATTAACATAACTAAAGAGATTTTATGATCTATGGAAATGTGTTTCGTCCTCCTTAAATGAGGTTGGTTGGGGGAACTTGTCAGGAGAGGTAAACGGCTGCTGTATGACAATTATTGGACAGGAGGAGATTCTGTTCTTCTTATGGCTTTAAATAAACTATGAAAGTTCTTATCATGCTGACAGTACAGTAACGTTGCCATGGCTACACAGTCTGGTCATGATAATGTAATGCTGATTACAGTGCCTGTGAAATTATTAGCTTTATACACAAACCATCAGATCATTTGTCCTGTTGGTTTTGTAAATGCAAGCTAGATTATTGCTTAATACACAAAACAATTAAAAAAATTAAAAATTTGGGTAGGCATTTTTACCTTGGTCCACACAATGGTTGGTTTAGGGACACCGCTTGCCTCACATGACAGTGTTATGGCTCTCCCCTCATTGGCGATGTAGTGGTATGGGCCAGAGCTTATCTCTGGTGGTACTGTGGAAGAAGTAGGTCATAAAACACAGCTGTCTAAACCTGTTATAAGAATACTGAGCTAACGTCATTAGCACTGTCCACACGAGTCAGTGGAATGAAGGCTCAAGGCATTTCTTTATTACAAAGTGATGAACTGTAATCCTGAGACTCTGTCATTAGGTACCTATGTCTGACACTGTCCTATTCATCAAAGCATGCAGTAAACTGAGCTGGTTCAACATAATGACAGCAAGTGGTCAAATTTTTTTTTTCTCTGATTCAGCACATCATAACCTGCCTAAAGCCGTCAAACTCTGGACTGCTGTTCAGGTTAGCTGTCCTCAAAATGTGGTACAATGTTGGTACACAGTATTCACTAAATTCTGTGTTCTAGTTTAGACTCAGAATATTTTGGATTTTACCTGGTTTCATTCAAATGTACTGACTTGGTTTAATAATATGATATGGTTTTGTTTTGTTTGGAACAGTTTAAGACATGCCCTACCATGGATGTCCACGGTGACTGTGATGTTTGTTGAGCCTGCTACATTGACAGCAGTGCACACATAAGTCCCAGCATCCTCTGAAAAAGTCCTCTCAATGTGCAAACTGCCATCACTGCGCACAAACACTCTCCCACTAAGCCTGACCTGTATGAAAAAGAAAATTCTGTTCATCAGTTTTACTCCGAGATCAATGCTTTGCAATACTTTTTAAACATTCACTGTAGTCAAAACCTACAGGCTTCCCATTATGGGTCCAGTGCCGCTCAGGTAGAGGTATACCATCAAGTAGCATACAAGGGAGATTAAGAGACTGGCCAATGCTTGTAGTGACAACAGGAGCAGCGTGAGCTAGCAGAGGGGGTTCTGAAGAACATAAAGTACAAAATAATGATAAATACAAAATAAAGATCTAAAGCATATAAATAACAAATACATAAAAGGACAAATATTCAAGCCTACCCAGTCCAGTGACACTAACTCTGGCCTCAGCTTTGATGGTTCCAAACTGATTCTTAGCTTCACAGGTATACACTCCTTCGTGGTCCAGCCAGACACCTGCAGGCAACAATTTACTGTAAAGTCTTTTTCTAGTGTGAGAGAATACATTAACAATCACATTAAATTGAAACCACATTTTGTATTAAAAACGCCCTTACTGAGAGCCAAGTGCACTACTGCTGTGCAATTAGGAGGTAAAAATAGAAAATTGCAGGATTAATGGGGATAGGTCTGCTTCCAGTCTGTCAACACACATGGCTTACTCACAAACATAATTCTCATTGAAGATAAGACATAAAAAGCTATTATGTGTTTAGTCAAAATAGACCTTGAAGACAATTCTCGAAAGAACTGTAAAAATACTGTAAGATAAAATATAGGCTTTTCTTCCAGTCTATTTTGCATTTATGGATTCACATAGCATTAAATCATTCAATCATTATCTGTGCTTGGGACCGGCACAATGGATACAATGAAACGTGGGCAGTGGGCTTGAGTTGTTGTTTTTTTCCAGGACATTACCACAATGTGCATAATATGGTTGGTAAAACAAATATGCCCTGCAGCCTTATGACCAGGACAGGATTAAAAATAACTTACTGTGGATTTGGAGTTGCCCATTCTCTAGAAGCTTTGTCCTGCTTTGGGCGTTGGTGAGAAGGGGTCTACTATCCGGTGTATACCATGTGACTGTGGGCCGTGGGACACCTCGAGCAGCACAAGAGAGGGTAATGTTCTCCCCAACTCTGACCATCATGTCCGCAGGAGCTTCAGAAAACAAGGGAGGAACTGTGGAAGAAAGAGATTAAATTAGCCAAGATTCAGACATTTATTTTTTGTGCCTTAATTAATTAAAGGTGCACTATGCAACTTTTCTGGTGGAGGGTCAAACACTTGTTGTCTCCGTGGAGATGTTTTCCTTTGCCTAGAATATTCCACAGTATGGCAGTGAATTTATATATGATGGATTTATTTAATTTGAGGTGTTTTAATATTATGAAATACCATGAAAACTACACATTCTTACTGTGAGCAGGTTTACCTCGCTATAAATTTGTCCTGTAACTTGGCCTGGTGGTGGCATCTGCGTATCTTGTCTTGTACATAGACAATTTGTGTCATACTGTGGAAGATTCTAGACAAAAGCAAGTTCAACTCACTGAAAATGGTGTTTTCTTATGTCTAACTTCACAAATATCTTCTAGATATATTTCTAGATTGTTTATATAGTGACATTTGGCTACCCAAACTGTAGTGAATACTTTTTGAACACACTTGAGGAACTCCTGTTGATACTTACTCCCAACCACCAGTGTGACTGTGCCAGTGGATGTTCCGGCCGAGTTGCTGGCCACACACGTGTATTGTCCAGCATCAACTTCCTGTACCCCTCGAATGTGTAGTGTCCCACGCTTTTCATCCTGTTCCACAAAAGGTGCAGAGCCCATCTCTAGCTCACCTAAAAAAGTACAATCAAAAAGTTTCATCATACTGTCAGCCAATTAGATTTACTGACATACTTAAACTAATACATACCTTTGTACCAGTGAACAAGGGGAGAGGGAGAGCCACTGGTCTGACACTCCAGAGTGGCATCTCCTCCCACTGACACAAGTATATTCTGCTGTACTACGGTGATCCTGGGAACCTCTGGGGATAAGGTGGCAAGATTTTTATGAACATTTTAAGTGCAAAACTGTCAACGTTGCCAAGAGCGTAATGAGGCAGGTTGGATGAAAGAATATGATGATGTATTTTTCCTGACAGATAAATCTAGTTAAAAATGACACTAACAAAAGAATGAACTAAAAGCAAAGCATGAAGATCATGACAATGTCTGAACGGCATCAAGTTTTGTCAGCCAATAATTGACAGTGGCATAAGGCCAAAAGCTTTAAACGGCTACTGAGGATTACTGCACTTTTTAGAAGAAACATTAAAAATCATTTGCATTCTCCTACTGAAACAAAATCTTCTGGAAAACAAAAATATGTAGGTTTTGTTGACCTACCTGCATACACCAGTAACACTGAATGAGAGCTACTTCCAGCCTCATTGGTTGCAACACATGAATAGTTTCCAGCATCCTCTGGAAGGGCCCCTCTGATGGTCAAAACTCCATTCTTGTTGATATTCAATCTGTAACATGCATTTGACAAAATTCATGTTTGTGGATGTGATTGCATGAGCAGATGTGAAAATAAAATGTATCATTACATCTCATTGCGGTGTATCATGAACAGTTTTTTTGTGTTTTACAGACATGTAAAAAGCTTGTGGTTTTGGAAAATATAGATTTAGACCACTGACATAACTTTCTGTACAAAAACAAGAATTGGCAGCAGCCCATGTTGTTTAGCTGGAATGCCATGAGTGTGTCCTGCTTACTGTAGGTGATGAGTGGGCTGAGTTGTTGTTTTTTTTTACCTCGGACGATTACTGAGGAATATGTTTCCATGGCTCCAGAAGAGCTGTGGAGGGGGTGAGCCGGACGCAGAGCAGACGAGGCGGATGTCATCCCCTCTGGAGAAAACCTGACTCTGGGGGTGTACCTCCACAGAAGGAGCCTCTACAATAGGAATAAAGAAACAGACATTGCCAAAGGGTAGACTGTGATTCATGGCCTTCTCTAGCAACATGATGTCATTTATGGCCCTATTATTACAGGTTTACAAGAGTCAAGCACCGATATCATCAACATTAAAACAATGACGTAATATATGGCTTATCTTTGTTAACAGACTTATAATCTTACAAATACTAATTAAAATTGCAGATTTACCTTATCATCATGAAATGTCAAAAAAACATAGTTTCACCACAGGTTATTAGGAACTAATAGGCTAGTGGTAACTTTTTTAGTAGAAACCCTGACCCAAACTCAGAGCCACCGATAAGAATAGTTTTGTTTGATAATAAAATAATTTAACCTTTACTAATGTACCTGGGACAAGGAGCCACACTGTAATCTTAGTGTTTCCATTGGAATTGCTGGCAACACACTGGTACACTCCTGCATCGTGAGGCTGTACCCCACTGATGTGTAGTGAATGGTCTGGTAGCACCTTCACCCGCCCTGTATGGGCACTGATGGCACGACCTGCACGTAACCAAGTCAAGTTGTGTCGCATGGACCCCTCCACCCGACAGGACAGCACCGCCACTCCCCCCACTGCAGAAGTCACATTGACTGCAGGTTTCAGTATCGGGGGAGGCTCTAACATTGGAAATATGAAAAACACAAGGCTGTAGTTATCAGCGGTGAACAAACACTGCAGAAACAGTTTACTCTCAGAACAAATGTTTGTCTTGGCTTGCTTTTTATCAGTTAATGCATTCAGCATGAAATATGAATGGAACTGTATTTCAAAGGGATGTTATATTGGATAAACACAAGATGTTGTGCGTGTGAGTGTGTAATTGTGTTGTACCTCGAACTGTCAGTTGTGTTAGGCCTCGTGCCTGTCCAGCGCTGCTCTGTGCTATACACTCATACAGGCCTTCATCTTCAGCTGAGACATGAGGAATCTCCCATGATGCCACAGCAGAATTTCTGGCAAAAAGGAAAACAGTGACCTTAGCTGACAGGATGAGAATACGTGTCTTTTTACTTTAGTGTACACCATTAAGTTTAATGGAGGTAGGCTATAATTAACACCTTTGAAGAAGACACAACCATGATGTTCCTAAAAATGTATTCCTTTTCCTGACAGACGAGCTAATAAAATTCAAGGCTGGTGCTGCAGTAATTCTTTACAGACACGATCACTATAAGCACAGTGACTGAGGAATGTAATTAGCATTTACTGCAGGTTGTGGGGGGCACATCTTCGGGAATATATAAGAGTTTAAGAAAATACTGGGAAAAACTATGACGTACTGATAGACAGTTTCCTCTCCCAGGGCTATCCCACTTCTGGTAAACCTCAGCCTGTAGGGGATGTCACTCTCCACTGAGCAGGTAATGACCGCAGGCAGCATGTAAAATCCCCTCACAACATCAGACATGCGCACCACTGGAGGATCTACACAGGAAAGGAAGCAGAGTTCAAAGGTGAGATAGAAGATTAATGAGGTGTTGGTTAAGATGTAGTCTCTTTCTAAAAATGTGTCCCCCAGGATGAGTGGTCTTGCCTGGGATAATGTTGGTGTAAGAGACACTGGACAGGCGCTGAAAACGGTAGCCCTCCTCGTCTTTACCAGTGGTCTTTATAAAGAAGCTCTGTGTGGGGGTGCGGATTGCAGGGATGCTCCAAAGCCCTTGTTGGCCGAGGTCATAGGGCAGCGGTACAGGGACGGTCCGTAAAGAGCGTCCCGACCCTGAGACTAGCTCCACATGGCTGAGTTGACCTGGTGGTCTCAGGCCAGTGCATTTCAATAGGACATACACAGGAAGGCCTACAATGGGACAGTGGTGTTAATTCAGGTTGTGCTGAGTCCAAAAACATAGAGAGGTTGGATGACCTTTTATTGGCCGTTCTCTTGTGTAGTTAAACTCAGAGACAGGGGTGCTGGAAAAGCCGGCACGGAAGTCCAGATTACTGACACCTGTGACTCTAAGGGTGTGCCGACCGCTACAGCTCACCTTTAGAAAAAAAAAGGTTTTGTTTGAAAGTTTGAACTGTTGTCATGGCTCAAAATATAAATATTAATTCTGAAAATGATACCTTTAGATTCCATGTCCCAGGTCGGGGAAATTTAAGATTGACAATTCGAGCAGAGTTAGGGATGTTCAAGAGTTCTGTAAGTCCTTCCTCTTCACCAACTACACGGCCTAGAAATAGAAAACATGCTACAGCTGGTGGCATGTATACAGTATAGTAGTAATGTGTGAAAAATGAATAGAAGCAGATACCAAAAGGGTCACTGAGCTCAATCTGCGGCGCTGGTCCACTGAGCGACACTGTGACCTCTCTGAGACTGGGGTCAATGGGCACTTCCCATCTGTTCTCCTGAGCACTGTCGTGGTTAGATGAAAGCAGGTGGACCTTCATGGCCTGGACTGTCTCCTCGACCCATTTTAAAACCTGCCAAGGGAGTAAAACAGAAGCATTATCGGGGGAATCTGATGTATGACGATGTATGACAGTCACTATGGTAGTCACACGCAAACAGAAAACAGGACTAAAGACTGCAGCGTCCTGTCCTTAACATTATCTCAAGTTGTTTGTCTTTCATTCACAGCCTATTCCTCTGAGACCCTTGAAAATGTAAAGCAGGTCCACTGTCAAAATGATGACAAACAGTTTTCTGCACTTCCAAGCACATATTCCCACAAGAGAGTCTCCCACAGTCTGTCAGACTCCCATCTACCTCTGCTTTTGTAAATCATATGGTTTATATCTCAGAATAGAAAAAGTGACCATTGTTTAAGAAACACAATCATCCACTGAAAATGTTTTTATCATATTATTTTATTCTGGTTTTAAAAGCCAGATGGTGTCAAAAAGTTGACTCCCTTGAAAGGCATATCACTGGTCTGTACAAATAATCTGCAGTCTCTAAAAAGAGAAAGTCTGAGTACATAAGAGATGGCTAAAATAATAATCACTTTAGATAATACTGTTCCATAGTGGTTCCCAAAGGAACTATTAGAGTTCAACTAGAGTTTACTCAGTATACTGAAAACAGTCTTCTTTTGTTTTTCCTAAAAGAACAGCACAGACATGCTTAAAACAATAGACATTTCCATATACTGTTATCTATTTGTTTTGCTTGACCTCAAAGGAAGGAACATTTCTGTAGAGGGACAAAAGCCAAAAATTAATTATATTCATGAGGATAAAAATAAAGTAAATGTTTAATAATGTAATCAAGCCTATCCCACCTCCGCTGTCTCTATGGCAGGTCCAGTGGGTGCTGACAGCAGCTGGTTCTTCTCTGCGTTTTACAACTGGAAACAGCTGTGAAGTCTGCCACATGTGTAGCCACCAGGAGCCGGACAGGAAACTGCTAAGAACTGACCTACATCTGCTTTGTGACACTGTCTGCTGCTTATGTAAGAGGCCAAGATGAGTGGGCATTTTCAGTATTAGACTTCAAACCAAGGTTCTGAAAGTGAGCCACTGCTGTCAGGGCCACACTGGGTTTTGAGGAGCCACACCCTGTCTTCATCACAGGGAAGAGGGAAGATCTAAACCTGTGTGAAACCTCATCTGGCCTATCACAACAGGCTCACAGGATACCCTTGTGTTTGCTCTATACACCATTATATTATACACAATATCTTTCTGCTGACTCCAGGGCAGACCTCCCAGTGTCCAGGGGTCGTCCAAACCCTTGCCCCAGTTTAAACACCACTGCGACAGACAGGGAAATAGATGTCCTGCCACAAATCAAAGCCATTAGACTTAATCGATCCCACATGGATCCCCTTCAGCCCCTCAGATGGATTCTAAAACACACCTGGCAAAACTTTTCTCTTTCAAAGTGGAACCTACTAAGTCGTAGTAAGGAGTACAGCAGTTAATTCATCAGAAGTAGACAAAATTATGAGGGATAGGGACAGTCTAAGGGATGTGAAGGGGTCCAAGAATCAAATTTTCCTAACTCAATAACTAAATAGTTGGGATATGTTTAGCAAAAATGCATGTCTAATCAATAGATCAGTACATCTGAATTGAAAATTTAGTGAAACTGATTGAATAATTATATGTTATAGGCAAACAAAACAAATGGCACAACATGGCTGAGAAATTATTGTAAACTCATTCATTTTTTCAGAATTGGTATTAGAGCGCTAATAGAATTCTCAACGGCTTTGGGTCATGTGAAATCTCACCTCATTCCATTTCTAGCCCCTGTACTAAATATTGTAAAGGCATAATATTTTGACTAAAAATAAAGACAAGTGCATTTGGGTTACATTCTAAATTTGGCAAGAACCATTTCCTCTCTGAACTCTGTGGATCCACTTAATGAGAAATCCACATGTACGGTATCAGAAACTACTACTGGCTGATGTTCAGGGTTAGAATACAGAAAAAGTAAGCACCATTTTTAAGGCAATACAATCTTATAAGACAATATTACTAAGCTTTTCTTATGAGGATTTTAAGAAAGAAAATGGTACATTGATAAAAACAACAGCGTCATCATCTTTCTGGATTCTTATTAAGTCAGTGTGACTTTGGAAGGATTTCCCTGTTCACGCTTCCGTTAACAGATTTTCTTGCTAATCGCAGTCAAATGTGAGAAGTGCAATATGCTGAGCTGACAATGAGCTGTTGTGCTAAAGACTTAGAGCCTATTCCACTGGGCAGCTGTGAGAGGAAGGAGAAGCCATGACTGATTGCATCCTCAGATTAGATTATTGTTTATGTCCCTTTATATATCACAAGTTACACACTTAAATCTACCTCTGAATATTTAACAGCATTCAGGAAATGTAAAATTTTGGTTAGAATTTTTGTACTGCAGAGGATTTTAAGGCTTAAAGGATTTGCATGAATTTAGTAAAAGTACATCGACCATGAGTGAGCTCTAAAAACAGAGCATTTCAGAATTTATCCAATTTTGAAATAAAAAATGTCCTCTTTGGGTGGTTAAAATAGTATAAGAGAAAATGCATTTGTGGTCAAAAAGACCAGTATTTAAGTAGGATGCTGGACATGTGCAATGTGATGGTATGTTCCGATTGATGGCAACAAATTTGGTAAGCATCAAAAGCTCCCAAACTCATTCTTGACTGTCATTTATGGACAGAAATTTGTCAAAACAAATATAATTTTGAATCAGAGAGTCTAACACTTAACCAGGTCTGAAAAGTAAACGCTGGTTTACAATGTATGGTTAATCCTCTTCTTAAGTACTACCTGACTTCATTTTGACAACCACTACAGTCATAGAAATCTCATTTTCCCTCTTTTTGAATCTTCAAATAGAACTTAAATTGTCTCAGACCTTAATGTTGCTTCAACCAAATGTGACGCTAAGGCCACATGTTTGTACCTAATAAATTGGCCACTGACGTGTGTATGTTTTCTTACATGCAGGCTTGAGTTGAGGAAACAAATCTGAGTTCAGAGGTTCACAATGAGCACACCAGAGTCACCAGAGCACACAAATGTTGGCACTTGTTCAGTAGTAGCCAGCCATGTCCTGTGTGGACAAGCGGGATACCAGTGTCTCTTCAGAAGGAAGCCCTGGCTTCTTTTACATCTGCTTGGGAAGTGAGCCCTGCTGTCTTTGGCTGCTGCTAAACTGGGCTTTTGTTACAAACTATTTCCTATAGAAAAGTACAGCTCATCTGTATCTCATACCAGGGAATTGTAATATACATCATATTTATAAAAAATCACTCCTTGTTACTCTTATGCCATAGCTGAGTAGAGGTTATTCCAGCCTTGGATATAGCCTTAGATACATTTTATCACATAATTGCATGTGCAATTTAAGGCAATTAAATGGCAAATGCTTTTCTAATACATAAAAGGACTTTACAGCCTACCTGTAATTACACCAATGATATCCACAAACACAGGTTTCTCACTGATACAAAGACTCCTTTCTTCCCTGCCTACTTTCATTATGCACATTCATTACAGATCATTCATTCATGGTAGCTTTAATTAGCATTGCCAACATGGATTAAAAATTGTAATCTAACATGGGCTCACCTCATTGACCTGCTGCTTGTCCAAGTGAAAAATCTGTCCTGAAGAAGTGGCGGCGATCTCCTCGTAGGCCCTGTATCCAGGCTGGGAGCGGTCCCCACAGTCTCCTGTCAGAACGAACACCACCTGAGAGACAAAGGACAATGGAGTTACATTCATGCAATAGGGAGACCTACTATTACCAAGCACATATTTATATCATTGCTGAATTAAACCAATTCATTATGTGGGTATAACAAAAGCTCTGGCGCCAGTATTTAAAAGTAAAAGGTTTAAAGGTATAAAAGAAGAGTAGTAGCTGTGATAGTAGCAGCAGTGGAGGAAGTACTGGTGAGGGAGTACAAGTATATAATCAGTACTCCTTATAAACTTCAGAAAACCTTGTTTTATAATTTGGCATGCACCTGTGACTGGCGTAGTTGGATGAGTCGCAGGACATCCCGTTTGAGGCGGTAATCTTTGGCCCTGGCATCAGTAAAGACATAAATGAACGATCCTGGCAAAGACACCTCCAGAGCTTTCTTTATGGCTCCTACACTCATCTCGGGACAGTCACCGCCTCCCTGTTCCACAGCACAGTTACACAAGAGACAACACAAGTTAAAAAGGTTTTCTTGTGAAGCTTAAACATCACTTCTACTCATAACATGCTGACCACTGACCTAGTTACAGAGCATGCTTTAGTATACACAGTGGTACAAATCCAGTACAGAAATCCATGTTATGGTTCCCACCTGGACAAACAGCTCTTGGAGATCCTTCTGGAATTTTTTCGGGTCAGTGGTAATAGAAACAGGTCCAATATCTGTATTAAGAATGGTTGACAACAGAAGATTAACACATGTATGCAATTTAGAAAAGAGACTGGAAAAGACACATTAGCCAATTATGTTTAATTTTTATGCAAATAGCCAAGCATCATCACACAAAGAAAGCAAACTTCATCTCTTTAAGTATGATTACTTGGTGCATCTGTTACTTGCATGCTGTTTTGCTTGATTTCCTTCATCAATATCAGGAAAATATGGTTATAACACCAACTTGAATGCCTTCTGGTACCAACTGATAAACTTTAACATTATACAACACATTATAATATAAAAAGGCATAATGTAAGCCTTTTCTGTGTCAATTTATCCGACTCTTATCACTTGAGATGGAGCACCCTCATTTGTGTTTTGCTTGTCATTTTAACAGCCAGTTTGTCTGCTTGTGAGACTAATGATACAGAGCTTGCAGATGTGTGTGAAGTCAGTGACATTTCAGAGTCGTCCTCCTCAATCTATCTTCTGACAGAGGATGCTTTCAAGTTCCTCTTTGCACCTCATGAGTGCATGTAAAAACTGACAGTACAGTCACGCCTCTTTGTTAGCTAGAGGAGCTCCTCTGGGGATCTCCAAAGTTTACATGGTCCTCAAGGGCAGGGCACATTAAACTCCAAATGTGTGGAGAGTTGGTGCAAGCTGTCACCATCCCCCCTGGCCCAGGACTGCAGTGGTCTGCCTGAAGAGGGCTTTCTACAGACTTTAGCATAGAAAGGGGGTGGGGGTGGCACAGGGGTGATTGGGGTAATTACACACAAGCAGACAGCATATGCTTCTCATCAGGACTCAAACACCCTGCCCCCCATTAGAGAACTCTTATTTTTAGGAAATAACTTTCCCAAATAGGTCACCGGCACATACAGTTTAAAGGTTTACCTGTTCAAAATAGTTCTGTGTAAAGGCACACCTGGATTAAGTGGCCTGCTAGCTCATGTTTTTATGATGCACTTTATCCAACTACAACTTCAATGGGCATCAGGGATGGAGATGTGTTGGAGCTTGTTACAACATCAGTTTCCATGTGATTCAATGTCAAGACAGCTTCAATGAAAAGGATTTTCCCCACTATTTTTATGTATTCAATGTGAAAATATGATCACATTAAATGAATGCAGTATAACTGTATCCGGCTGGGATTTTGGATGAGTTACCTGGATCATGGAAGGGGACTAGGACAAAGTTTTTGATTGGTCTAGTCCTCCGGCTCAGGGTCTTTTCCAGAATCCGTGAGGCACCGTCGATCACCTGTTTGAGATCGTCGTACATGGAGCCGGTAACATCAAAGACAAAGGCGAGGGTCGAGGCACTGTCAGCGGATTCATCAACGTCGTCCAACCGAGGGTCTGCCAAAAGTTTGTGCGCGCTGACACAGAGCGCCAAGATAAGGCACCTTAAGACAGCGGACATGTTTTAAGTTTTACCGCATCTGTCAAAACTGAAATCAGACAAAATCACAAACAATCCTAATTATCTGACGTTCTGAATTGATACAAGTAAAGAAGAGTAAATAGGATCCTCACAGAGAAAGACGAAAAAGATTAAATCAAAATTCCAGTGTAAAGGAATTCCACATGACTTCTACATCCGTGCGTAAAGTTTGTACTGAATGAAGCGTGTAGACCAGTTGAGCGCCGGAGAGCCCCTGGAGAGCTCTCTGACGCTTCAAACGGGGGCGGGGATGGGTATTAAAAGGTTCCTGAGACCCAACCTGATTGTGTGTGCGCGTGAGTGTGTACGTAACTTGACCCCACACTGACTTCTAAGCTTTAACGGTATTCGACATTCCCGTTCAGTTCAATTTGCTAAAGAGTCGTGGAGGGCCCCCGGAGACGCAGCTTTGAAGCGGCTTTACGCACGTTAAAGCCAAGAGTCTGGACTTTGTAAATTTGGACAGGACCGGAAAATTGTCTCAGCAACAGTCTCGCCTTTAAAAATAGACAGTTTATACTCTACTGACACCAATCTAATTTTACACTAGCCTGTGTGTGAAATATCCCGCCCAGCGTACATGGATTTGTAGGCTACTGTACACCGAGACTTGACAGTCACCTTTGACAAGTTAGTTAACTGTTATCCCCTCAAGGCCCTGACTAGATCTTCTCTTGGGCAAGGTGGAGAGACAGACAAAACATCTCATAGACTATAACACTCCAGATAGAAAGAACTAATCTTATGCCATGGGTACTAACCACTTTAGGGGACGCTTTTTTAGTGTGTATCGTTGTTTGCCGTAAGGGTAGACTTTGACTTTAGGACTGGGTACTAGTCAGCGGAGACACGTGTTGTTTTCTTCATTTCTATTCTGTTGAACGTTTTAATCATAATGCATCTTTCTTAAAGAATATTTGCAGTGTGTGGCAAATGCAAATATAGTAGAGAATAGATCCATTCTTGATATGTATTATGTTTAATAAATAGAAAATCCAGCAGGTCTGAGCAGGCCCAGTCACAAGTAAATCCCAGAAGCTTGAACACAAAGACTTACAAAGATTGCTCACCATTAATGTTGGTACATCACAGCTTTATGCAGTTCATTGTAGAGAATACAACCATTCTGTGAAAGCGTACATCATGTTGGCATATGTGTGTTTGAAAGCAAACATGCATCAAGTCTCACACAGCAATATGCCTGCACTGTTTTACATTGTTAATACAGTGATAAGAGTCAAGAAGTGCAAGTGGGGGTTAGTTTAACAATTCAATGTAATAAAAAAACAAACAAACATGTACATAATGGATTTGAAAGCTAAAGAAAAAATGTAATAGCACTAATAGCCATTAAAATGCATTTATTCTGTGCTCTTATAATAATACATGAATAATGTAGTGACATAATTCTATAAGGCATTAACTCCGAAGAACATCCTCATAAATGATGAAGAAATAATAAAAAGACCTCCTTACATGCTCTGGACACAGAACAAATAGAGAGCTGTAAACACAAAGCTCGCAAAAGCTTTACAACCAGAGGTGATGAGAGCAGTGCCTCCAAAAGTGTCTGGCTATTGTCTGTGCAGAGGGTAGACTGAAGCCGATTTTGAGCAACACAAAAACGCAATTTCTAACAAGGATCTGGAACTAGGAACAAACATCATAAAATAATTTATACAAAACATCCCACTCCTTTAACACTCATGCCCAAATAAAAACCCTGATCCCTTCGTAAAAGTAACCCTCTGAGAATTTCCCACATTAATATTAATGAAAAGAACAGTGCAATAAAAATGAACATCTTCAATAAAAAATTAAACATCATTCCATTTTCATAAAGAAACTCCCACAAATGCAACAAAGCAGAAAATAAATTACCATCATATTTACACTATACAATTTACACAAATCAGTTGTTTAATTTCAGTCCATGTTTTCATTGTCATTTTTCCACAGTCTCTTGAGACTTGAGTCATTTTTTGTGGATCAGCAGCACAATTCCTTCAAGTTAGTTCCCAAGTTTTCCGATGCAACATTTTTGAGAAGATTCAGTTCTTTAAAGTGTCAGCAGAGGATTGGCAATACTATGCTTGCAGGTTTGTAGTGCTATATAACTGTCACGTCAGAATTTCTTGCCGTAACAGAAGATACATATGTGTTAAGAGCTTGGTGGAAATGCAGAGGTACAGGCACAAGCGCTAAGAGGCGGTCCACAGCCCTCTTCTGATGAGTAACTTAAATAGTTGTGTTATTTGTGAACTTAAATAGTTATTTGCGATAATGGGGTAGGGTGATATTGGACTATACAGAAATGTCAGATCTTAAACATACACTGTAATATCTGATTTCATGAAAGATGCATGAGTTTTGCTTTCTCTCAAAACCACCAAACATACTTGAAAAGATATGTATTCATAGGCTCTCTTTGCAGTTGACAAAACACTGAGCAGGATGTCAGCAACAATTGACATCAGCCAGTGTATTACATTAGAGTGAGGGGGCTCCTCACTCAGCGCTGCAAGACTACAGTATTTCATTGCCAGCAACGATGAGGCTAATGAATAATTCATGGAAACAAACTGAGCGAGATCTGCCATCTTTGCTTTGGTTTTAATTCATTTCTAATTCTGAATTTCTTTGTATTTTGATAATACTGAATGAATAAATTGAGGCGCTGGAGTTTCGATGTTGAAGCTTGTTAGTGGTCTACACTACTCACCTCACATTACTACACAAGTCCATCGTAAAGTGACAATGCCTGAACAATTGAGGGGTCTGCCTTTGAACCCTCTTGGAATTCCTGCAGAGTCAACTTCCCATCTGCATTCTGGAAGAAAAACATCAAATGTCAGTGAACTTGAACAAATGCAATTTACATAAAGCTACCAGCAGGGGGCAAAGGAGTTTAACGCTATTTCCTACTGAGTTCTGCTTCAAAGAGTCACTTGGATAGTAGCCACACAGTTCAAATACAAATCAAGTGCTCTCATACAATACTGCATGTTCAAGGCTATGCCTTGTCTGTACTGAACTATAGAATGTAAAATGAGTGGCTATCCACACCAAAGTCTAATGACAGACTTTTAGAACGTCTGAAAATGATGTGTTGCAAAGATAGATGGATAACAGATGTTAATGTAACAGTGACCTCATAAACCCTTACAGGACTTCAGAAGCATACAAGTCTAAATCAGTGCTGATAATGCATTTGAAATGAGATTTTATATACAAATTAGATGATTATGATTCTGAATATATAATAGTCCATGAAACTAACCTTGTCCATCATTGCAAATATACGGTCCACGCGCTTCTCTGGTGTGTTTTCTTCCTCAGGAAGCTCCACTGTGTTTCCCTAACACATAAGAGCTTAGTGTTAGCATTATTGTTTTCAAAAGTTCAAAATGGCCTTCACTATGATCAAACCTACCACCATTTGATATATGGCATCTACTATGTTTAACATCTCATCTCTGGTGATGTAGCCGTCATTATCAAGATCATACAGTTTAAAGGCCCCTGCACACAGAAAAAAATGGTTTTGAGACATAATTTACTCAAATAAAACAGAGTCTGCAATAACATGATGCATACTAGCAATACATGCTAGCAATGCAGGGGTAATTGCATCTTTTGGTATCATATGGGTTTCCTTTGATTTAATCATTGTACATTTAATATGTTTCTCTCATTAAGTCTTCTGTATTTAGAAATGCTGAGGCTGAAAGCTCGTTGCTAGTTTTACTAAGCAACACTATTTTAGTACAAACTATTGCAAGCTTCTTCAGAAGATGTGTAAACTCGTGCACTACGTGATGCAGTATTCGTTCAGTAGACTGCGCCATCTAGTGTCCTTTGTCCAGGCTTGTGCTGAATTCTTGGCTTTCCAGTTTGATTTATGTTTCAAATAATTTTATCCAAATAAATCCAAACACACAATGTAATCATCTTACATCTCAGCTTCTCATCCAGGGTCCCCCGAGACGTGACAGACAAAGCTTGGATGAACTCAGAAAACTCAATACGTCCATCCTGGTGTGACAAAGAGAAATCCAGACATTGCTTCATTCACACACTTCTATAGCCATAAATAACATCTTTCTTTATTTTGTGCTTGCTAAAACAGGGCCAGAAGTTAGCTTCAAGTCAGATGCTATTTTTGCACTGCACCTGGTTCCCTTCGGAGGCAGAAGTGTGTCACCTGTGGCCATTAGAAAGATGGATGCAACTGAATCATAAAGCTACAGCATATCAGCACAATCAATGTGCTTGACACGTTTCCACCACAATTATGAATGAATATTTGACAAATATTAATAGAATTGAGCAAAACTAATAATTCATCATTTTAATTATATTTTGTGCAACTATTAATAATAATAAATATTATTTTTTGTCTTTGTTTTTTGTTTTTTTTTAAATTCTCGGCTTAATTCTAGTTGAAGTTGCATAATGATAAAAAAAAAAAAAAAAAAGTGCACTACTACTAGATATGCAACATCATAAAGCATGATAAATAATTAACCAGATATTGCATTAAATCGTAAATGCAATGTAACACAATTCTATAATGTAGTGATATTTTCTCTCTTGTCCTTAAACTATATTCACTAGACATCTGAGCAGCTAATCCCTAAATCATACACTGCTGCTCAAGTCATAAAACAGAGTTAAGATCAATGTTTTCTTTAACTACAGGGGCCCTATGCCTAATGAGGGTCATAGATTAACATCAGTCTGAGGGTCTGTCTGGAGAAAAGCCTCCTCACTTAAGTCAATACACCTCGAGGGGCCACACATATCCCAGGAGGTGTTACTCTGCACCGTCTCTTCCAACTCAATTCAATTAGCCTGGGCCACAATGGAGAAAGGCAATGATTATGGTGCTCATTTAAATGCACTATTATGAACTACAATACCCCAGAGGGAAAAAAGTATGATAAATACTATAATTATACCATGTTTCTATTTCTATTATCCAATTTAGTGTAACTCATGGTAGTGTTAAACAACCATAAAGTGTTGACAATTAAAAAAATAAAATAAATAAATACATAAATGAAAATATTATAGTTTTGCTGAATCTAAAACTATCTTAGGCACCCCTGCATTAGTTAAATACATTAGTAGAATCCATATGCAGTACATTTTTCTCAATGTAATTAAAATCTAAAAAACTTAATTTACAAATATAATATATTATAATATAATATAATATAATATAACATAATATATAATATAATATAATATAATATAATATAAATATATATATCTGATCAATCTGATCTTCATGACACAGAAAAAAATAGTCTTAAAAGATCATTGTTTGCACATGATTCTCATCCAACAACATCTCTGGTTAGATAAAACTGCATGTCTCTGACAAGGCAATTTCACTTTTAGTTTATCAGTTACATGTTTTTTACATTAGATTTTATGGCATAAAAGGTATTTTCCCAAAACAGAAGAAAGGTTGATCAATCCTAGAAAAATATTGTTAAACCTCTAAAGAACAGTATATTAAAAAACATAACCGAAATAATGTATTATAAAACAGTAATAGTTGCTGCAGCGCTACAAAGGTCACTGGAGGCAATTAATGCATTTAACAGTAATATTATTCATCCAAGACCAAAAGTGACAGTTGTGCATAAAACTGCAAAAAAAATAAAAAAATAAATTAAAATAAATAAATAAATAATAATATAAATATATATATATATATATATATATATATATATATATATATATATATATATATATATATATATATGATTTCCTTCACCTTTTCTTACTAGTTTATGTAATGAGTGTGTTATGTGTGCCCATCATTCATTAGGAATCTTTGAAGTTGAACTCCAGATGTACAAATGTACAAAGATAAAGAGAAAACAAACCTTATTTTCATCAAATACATTGAAGACAAAAGATGCAAACTTTGTAGGATCTCCAAAGGGAAAAAACTGCTTGTAAATCTTCTGAAAGCCAACAGCATCCAGCTGCCCACTCGGACAGTCTTTGATGAAACCTTTGTACCTGGAACATGCAATGCAAAAATATAATCATAGAAATAACTCAGTATTAAGGCTGATGTTTTTACTTGGCATAATTCTCTTCAATGCATTTCTGACAGTATTTTCTGGAAACCTTGAATACCTAATGATGAGAAGACCTTCCTTTCATCTTTGTAAACAGCATGTCTACTGACCGACTTCTCTTTTAGCTTACATATAGAAAGGTTTTATAAGCAATTTCTAGTGCAGTCACTCAGGGTAGGCAGTTTCCTTGTATGCCTTCATAGAGGGACACTGTTGCCTACTTGTCCAGGTCAAAGAATACTGTAAGTGTCAGACCTGACTGAAATAAAACTCACAGAATAACACTAGGTATAAAAAGCTCAGCAGAAAGCTTTTGTTCTAAATCTAGATCATGAGCGATTGTGACGTAAGGGTGCAATGCTCTGTTAAGGCTGGTCTGTAATTATGGCTGGAGAGAGAGTGAGACCAACGAAGCCCAGGACACATCTCTAGACCCATTTCACTCTTTTTCAAATCTGAGATTATGCACTCTGCTATTTCTGGTCACATATGGAAATGGGGAAATGATGACCAAAAAGCACAAAAGTAATACCTGACATAATATTTGACTAAAAGCAGCCTTCAAAATTTGAATAAATTACAGAATTATAAAATGTTTAATTACTGCAAGTATGTATATCAGTAATATCAGTATAGGCCCGATATAGATTTTGCAGATATTTTGCTCCCCAGTGTGCACGTTTGTCATTCCCAGTTTATCATCAGTGCATCAGAGCTGTCTGTTTGAACTAACTGACTAATGAGTAAAAACAGAATATATAAAATAGAATAGGAAAATAGAAAAGCAATTAGGCTGAAAAATATGGCTTACATAAATGTACATAATCGTGCAACACATTATTTAACATTCATGATAAACATAATTTGTTATTATCTGTTCAAACGTTTGTTTGTGATGTTTATTACAACCTAACATAAATTTCTCAACTGGGTCCATTTTTTATATTTATATCAGATGAAATGATATGAAAATGCTTTTATATAAGTCATATTCTATTCTAAGTAAAAAGCTCCAGCCCTAGGGCACCTTATTCATTCACAGAAACGCATGCATGCTCATAGAATGTGCCTCAGAGATTAGCATGCCTCAATTTTGTAATCATTGAGTATAATGATTGCAATTAATGTATTCATTTGAGTTTACTGAACTTGAATTCAATTAATTGGACATCCTGTAATATTGATTGTTTCAAGGTTTCTCTTTTTATCTATGTGCCTTGGTCAGGACACTTATGAAAAAGAGATTTTTAATGTCAGTGAGCTTTTCCTGGCTAAATAAAGGTTAAAAAGCATTTTTAACTGTATATTGACTAGGGATGTACCGATATCCAAATCCATTGGTATGATATTTTCATGATATACATCTGACTGTACAATATTTTTTGTGATATTTTGTGGAGATTAACAAAACTGTGAATATGCTACCTTTTCCTCTTAAAATGCCTTGACAAGATTTAAACCAAAGAACTAAGATTTAAAAGTGCTTATAATAGTTATTTCTTCATATAGTCTACACTGAAAAAAAGAAAAGGATCATGGTCTATGTAGTTCCCTCATTTTTTAACTATTGCTGCACCATAACTCTTAATTTGAGCAAAGAGACATGTAACTAGATGTACTGTGATGGTACTGGTTTCACATCTGGTTAGTGATGGCATATCAGAGGTGTTGTTTAAAAAGAGTTTGAGGAAATGTTTGACATTTCATTTTAATGTTTGATAATCATTCAGTTGTGAATGTTTCATTGTGTTTTAATCCATGTTTGAATCAAATGAATTTCATCCATGGTGTTTAAATGTAATTATTTATTTATTTATTTTTTAAATGCACAGCGATAATGTTCAGTTTTTAATGTATTCATAAGGTGGAGGCTTTTATATAAGCCCTTTTGGGTTTTTTGCCTCTTCTGGCACCAACTTTTTAAACTAGTGTGTTTTTTATTGTTATGTTAGATGTGCAAAATAAATAAATATAATAATATATATAATAAATATTACTGTGAGACCTTTGACAATAGTATCGTACAATATTTCAGTTATTGCTACATTCCTAGTAATAATATATTACACTTATTCAATAATAATAATAATGCATCAGTTTTATATAACACCTTTTTGGACACTCAAAGACGCTTTGCATAGTATTATTATTTAAAAAGGTAATTTAAATAAATGCTACAAATATAAAAAAATATTGCAGAAAACACAGTTTTCACAGTTTTCAAGAGTAAACAAGTTTTCAAAATGTCAGCTGCTTCTGGCCAGGATCTCCATCACAAACTCCACACATCAAACAACAAGTCTGATTTGGGCGCTAAGATGCACAAACTGTACTTGAAAGAGTGTAACAGTAGCCAGCAGGGACAAAGCAGACATGACATTGTGTATCAGGCCACAGTGGGAGCCAGGATGAAGATAAAGTATTTATTGCTGGCACTCTCTGCATCACTTTGGCAACGACCCTGGTGGTTAGCCAAGAAGTTGTTGCAGGACTTTGCTCCCGCCTTGCTGGCAGGGACATCACTGCGCTATGGCATTTTGCTATTGATTTCAGATAAGCCTCCAGCATACTAATGATGTTCCTGAGCGGAGAATTAGAAATGAGAACAAATTTAATGCACAACACAGGCATTTATCTACTCTTGCTAATTCTTCTGTGTGTGCGCCTGTGCTCTAATTACACGCCATCTGGCATTTCCCCTGGTAAAAATCCCTCTCTTTCCTCGCACTCCGTTGTGTTGATTGCTGTTGATCTTCGAGTGTGGACACAAGCAAAAACTTTCATGTCAAAGAGAGTGATGTTGAGCTAAGTAACAGCCAAAAGACGTTCTCTAGCCTACTGCTTCAAGACACTGCTCCACAGCCTATACCAGTCAATGCATTGTGATATCTAATGCTGCTGCAGTAGTGTGGCCTGGCTGGCATACAGAATGGGTTTGTGAAATGCTAAACCCAAGTGGTGTGAACATGCTACAGTGATCACTTTATTTCAGTGGTCCCTCTCATCTGATACTCTCAACAAAGCACAAAGCACACTGCAGCATCAGAGAATAAAAATGACGCTATTGCTTTGATCTTTATAAGAGAAATAATTACGGCCATTTTATGAGTCACTAACTTTAACAGACTAAACAGCACGCAGCAGGAGCAGAACAGAGATTGCTAAAAAATGGTGATGCTGGTGAGGGTCACACTAGCTGAACAAAAAAACTGTTTGTGGAGGTGTGTGATCAAGTGAAAATGATGTCTGTTATCAGAAATGTGTTTTGCGAATAGTACAAAAAGATCCCTGAATTCAGCTTGGAACCGTTTGCGTGAGTGTTATCAAGCTCAAAGTCACTCTATTTTTAGACTGCATCATTCTCAATGGAGTGGAAAGGGAGGCTTACAATAAGTCATTCATCACACACAGGTACTACACTATACTTTCTCAAATTGTATTTTCTTAGAATGAGAATCTCAGCTTTATGGTGAGATAAAAAACATATTGCATACTCATATACTATATTTCACAACAAAGGAAACATCCAAACTCATAGACACCATAATTTACTTACCATTGCTGTACTTCTTTCTCGGTGACTGAGGAGAAGAAGAAAGACAGAAAAGAAGTTCTCATCATTTCAAATGTATATTCTTGTCTCTGCTTAATATTGTTTTAATATAAACTGTGCACATTGCACCAATGCCAAAACTATTTAGAGTGTAGCAGCAGGGCAGTGGAGTAAATGGTTAGAGGGAAGTTAATGTTTGGTAACCTCTGAAATGCAAACAAGACTCATGCAATAAAAGGTTTTGAAGAATTAGAATGCCAACTCAAGCACTCTTATTTGTCCGAATCTAATCCAACCAGCCCCACAGGGACACTACTGCTCTTTACTTTCTCTAAAGTAACCCAAGCAATTTTCAACTTCACATCTCCAAGGGATCTTAATGAAAAGAGCATCTAGAAATCAATTGTCGACGTTAAATTCTATTTAACTAGGCAGTCCTTCAAGGGAGACTTGGTAAATTCATTTTCCTGCAAAATGTTAAAGTAATTTGGAGTACCTAAACAAACCATGGTTAATGAAAAAACTTCAAGCCAAGCTAGTTTCATAGTTAAATGATGATTTGGATGTTAATGTTTAACTTGCTGTTTCTATGTTGACACAAAACATATAAAAAGTGTAAAACATTAGGACAGAAATCATACATAAATAAGTGTTTGTTTTGTTACATTATTTAACATGTTATGAAAACTTAGACTACAGTGCAATGATAGTTTCAGGGAAGGAGAGGTAATCTGTCCTTTTAAGGTTCACCCTTACATTGCCCTGTGCACGTCACCCAAATCATGTGATCTTGTCTGAGCAGTAAATGTCAGGGTCAATCTCATGGCAGTGCCCCAGACCTGTCACCAGTAAACTGACCCGAAAAAGGCTAACCACTATAAAAGTGAGGCACTTCACCACAAGAATTATTTGATACATCACTTGGTGATGGCCAGTGGAATATAATGCCACATACAGGAGAGTGCAGACTGGCTTGGCATGTTGCCACAGCAGGGTTTGCTATGAAATATTCAGCTTAGACTGTCATCATGAACAGTTTTCACTACATTCTACAGTAGTAAAAAACTGAGACAGAAGATGTTCATCTGAGGTTTAAAAAAGTTATTTCATCACAGATCATCAATCAGTTTTGGGTTTTCTGGTCAAGGGTGCCAAGATTTGTGCATTTTAGGAAAATTCTGATAGAAATTTTCACATGTTGTCACATTAAAATGATGTCAAAAACAGCTGTTATCAAAGAGATACAAGTGAGGGAGATTTCATTATTGATTTCAAGAAGCCACACTTGCACAGACGCATAATGCCCTCTTTGTTCTTGGTTGTGGCAGTACAAGGCGTGAGTTGCTATAGTTTCAGGAGCCGTGACTAAAGATGCATATCCACCAGCTCAATATGGCTCAAAACACTACAGATCCTGTTCCCACTCTGTCTTGTTATTTGTCTGTGACAAAAGACAAACAATGGTTTAAAATAGACACAAAGACACATAGGCAGAGAGAAATTCACTAAGTCCCCAATCTGTCAAGAAGAAAGAGGGAAAAGGAGATGGCAGACAATGCTTCTCACAGGAGGGCACTAGAACGAGGCAGACGATGAAACAAGGGACCACAGTCGCCATACATGGGAGAGTGAGCATAAGGGGAGAGAAGGGACTGTGGCCCTCTCAGCGATGTTAACCAGATAAGATCCTAATTATACTATTCCATTTCTCGCTGAAAGAGGGCAATTAGGGGATAAAGTGAAGGAGAGGGAGACAGGGTAAAGGGTAAGAGAGCAGTGGAGTGAGAGAAGGAGAGAGGGAGGGATAGAGGGAGAGAGGAATGGAAATAGTGAAGAGGACAGCACAGAGCAGCCCTGCCCAGCACGACGCCCAATCTTCCTCCACAGCAATTTCCTGCCACAACAGCCAGCCTGGGTTCTGCCGCCAAGAGAGCCCCCATACAAATAACACTGTCATTAAGCAGCCAATTGATAGCAACTCCCACCCGCACCTGCACTGCTTCAATAATAACAATAATGCTGTGCTCCAGAAATAATACACAACTGATTAATATAGAATCTTCTCAAGGGTGGTTATTTTTGCTTGGTAGGTGGATTTTTGCTTGATATTACATGTGTTACATTGATTTAGGGCTACAAGATCGTAAACAAATCAAAATTGTAATTTGAATGGATGCAATGAGCAAACCCTAAAGGCTGCAGTTTTTGAACCATAATTTCATCCACAAACAACAATATATTCTGTCCTATTCCACATAAAAGTTGCTAACCCTGTAGTTTAGATCTGTACAAACATGTTCTGAAATTTGATTACTTTGTACGTTTATCAGTCTTTTTGTCAGTTCTTGTTAAACATAAATAACAAAACTAATCACAAGAAATACTTACAATATGTCTTTCTTGTTAGCTCCTCCACAACCTCTGGCTTTAACTTGCTGTTTGATTTGCCCATCTTTAGTTCCTCTCCCCAAATCCAGCTTGGCACAGTGCACCACCTTCTACCTCCTCTTCTGTCCTCCGCTCCTCTGCCAACAATATAGAAGCCAGTTCAGATTCAATAAAGATGACAGCAGTGATGGCAAAAGAATCATCCTTTTAGCTTGGAGGAAAGAAAAATACAGTTGCCATTGGAGTTAAATGTGGCTGGTTTGAATGGTTTGAAGATGTAATGATGATGGTTGGGTTAGCAGGCCTGGCCCTCCAGACGGACAACCCCAGGGGCCCTGTGAAGAGGCACTGGCAGGTCGTTGAGCCCTAAGTGCCTATACAATCGCCTCATTTCTTCAAAGCCCTCCGTGGGTGAAATAGAGGCGTTTAGATGCGTTGCTACCTTCGTCCTTGGATACAAGAGTCACTGGGTGGCTGGGTTAAGCACGCTCACTCCCTCACAGTAATTCTCTCTGTTCTCACACTCCTCCTACCCCTCCTTTCCCACCACTATCGCTATTGCTTTGGGCAAGTCACTGGAGAACAAGAATCCCTCCTCTTCTGACAGCTCAGATAATGACAAAAGTAAACCACAAAAGCATTGGACATAGGTGGTCTTGCTGAGTCTTATTCTTCAGTCACTTTAAGGGTAGAAAAGTTGACTCTACTAATGTATGTGACACTGTATAAACATGCAATAAAGTGCATGATGAAATAAGTACTTACATCTTGGGGCAGTAGTAATTGTATGATTTATGTTGATTGTTTTCACATGCCTAAATGCATTCAGCAATCACTGCATTTTATCTTCATACATATATTGGTTATGCAAATGGACCATCTGCATATTCCCACAATGTGTTTTAAAATGAAGTGTTCAATATTTTTGAAATATTTGCACTTTGATTATAATGACATGATAAGTAAAAACAAGTAGGGTTGCTACATGGTTCATGCCAGTTTGCAGCTAAAAAGAGATATGGCCTTGCTCTTAAAATAAGCATGTGAGCTGTCTCCCAAGCTTATAGGCGGATTTGACAAGTGACATTTTCTTTTTTTTTCTCTTCATTCTGACTCATACTTCTCCCCCTCTCTGGCCTTCCACACAACAGTATGGTATGGTCGGTGATCTCCTCCTGTCTGAGACTTAATGGAGTTTCTTTATATGGTGTGAGCCTGGTGTTGACGCACTCATGTCTAACTAACCACAGCAGCAGCCTTAAGTACACTAGATACCTTTAGTAGAGACATCTGCTCTCTGCACACACTGATGTTCTTCTCATGAGTGCCACGCTGCTAATCACCATCTTGGGTCCTCTGGAGCGTTGCTTTCCTAGGTATTATTCAGACACTGGGGAAAACAAACACACAGCATTTACAAAACAAGAGGTAAACACGTGATATGCTTTAGTGGAAATGGACTGTGCTTTCTCCTAGAGCCACAGACGAATTAAAGCTCTTAACTGGAAAAATACTTAAAAGAGGCAGCGACCTATTACTGAGCTGCTCATTGTGGCCAGCAGGCAAAATGGAATGTGGCGCGAGAGCCCAAGTCATTAAACTCAAACTTCTGTAAATAAACGTACCCTATGTAATAATGACTGGCTTGTTAAATAACTTCATTCATTCAGACTGAACACAATGCTCTTAACTCAATTGTCAACGCATTTACGCAACTTCGTTCATAAAGGAGGGGGCGTTTTTGCAAGTGAACATGGCAAATGCATTTTATGTGGTTGTGGACGTAGTTTACGTGGTTGGAAAAGCATATTGACTTAATGTCGCGGTGGCAGCAGGTGGGATGTTGCCCGCTAGTGCCATAGCAACATACAGTTTACGACTACAGTCCACAGCGACCATGCAGGAAGCTTGCTACTTATGATTGTGCTCCACCAGGGCGCACATGCTATTTACGGAATATTCTCTATATAAACTAACTTCAAATGAAACATGAAAAGGCTAATAGCAGTGAATGAAAAGCACATGCATTTTACCTGGACTGCAGAGGCGGAAGCGGTCCGCTCAGTCCCAGTAGTGGTTGTGTTCCTCCGCTCAGCGACTGTGCTGCTCTGCTGACAGTGACGTAGCCACACTGGACCCTGTGCGCTGGTGCGCTCAGGCTCAGCGCCGCCGCCACGCGCACTCACGCTGCGGCATGCACGCTTTTATTTGGTCCAAAAGTACATGCTTGGCGGTGAACTCGTTTTATGTGATTTATCATTTAACAAAAATCAACATTGCGCGTGTTGAGGCCGTATAGGTTAATGCACGTAAATTCCCCCATGCGTCCCAGTTTCACCGCCTGTGCCTTGTCGTGACATGGTTCTCGTTCCTGTTGACTAGATTAGTACAGTATACATTAAGACTATACATTCACTCAGTCTCACTTATGTGTTATCTAGATCACAGTAATTATTGATTTGACATATAGCCTGCTCCAGCTAAGAGCCAGACAGAGCAATGATTTATGAAAAAGAGAGAGAATTAAAATATATCTCGTGTGTATTGATTACTTATAAAATCAAGGGCATAATGTGTTCTCATTTATAATATTTGTCAGACATCACACTTGCATGCAAATTCTGCAGTCAGTTCTTTGCCTCTAGAAGACCCACAGCTTATTAAAATTATGGTCCCCTCTGTGACCACAGCAGATGTTTAGTTATGTTTGTCTTTTAACAACTGTCACTATCGTCCTATAACCCGATTGAAGTTTGCAGCTCATTCATTTGAGTTGGCTCTGAATTATGGCTGTCAGCTTAGTATGCACTGCCCTTCCCTGCGGTCTCTTATCCACCCTGATAGCTGCAGTTACAGTATTCCCACTGGAAAAGAGGCTTTATGGCTGAGCAAAGAGGTAAGCTGTGGTTAAACAAGGAAATTAATTATTGGAAATGTAAAGAAAGCTGTGCTTTGCCTGTGAATAAGTTCAGTCCTTGTTATACTCTCTGGAGAGAGGCATTTTATAGGCTAAATATGACCATGATTCTGTCATTTGAAAACTGGTTAAAACAACAATAATAAAATTATTCTAGTATTTTAATAATGAAAATGTTATTGAAATAGTGGCCAGTGACATTACAAAGGGAATCAGATGGTTAAATAAGCATAATTGGTTTCAAACCAACATTATTCCAACTGTAAAGTTGAAAGCCATCAAATGTTTTCTATATTTTTCCTGCAGTTTTTCTAGTTAGCATGGCAGTCAAGGTTATAAGCCATTTTACATAGTATCATTAATTTGCTCCACTCTATGGTTGTAAGATACTTCTAGCCACAACTGCCCAGCGGTAGACTGTCAGTCTGCGCCCTCGGCCCCTCCTATCACCACCAACCATTCATGCACAAACCACACATATTTAGGTGGGTGAATTGCCTTACCTAAGGACAAGATAGCAACAACTGCTACCCTACTAGGGTCACTACAAAACATCAGTATAAAGTAAAATCAATAAAACAGAAACTTCAAAATTACTCAGTTTATGACCATTTAAATTATAGACACTGAACTGAACAAGATTCGGTACAGGCATTTGATGTGCTGTATCTTTGAGTCATCTGATTTATCAATATATGGAGGTTTTAAAAATAGCCAGAAAAACAACTTTGCACAAAAGTGGATGGCACTGAGTCATAAAAAAAAGGTGACCTGGATTTAAAGAAGGCAACAAGTCTAGAATAACTCCTATAACACCTTAACAGCAACATCTGTAATCATAATCTGAAATGTTACATATATATAGGGCTGCTTTAAACAACAGCAACCCTACATGACACAGTAGCTAGACAATGACACATATTTTTTGGCTTTCCTTGTGGGGTCAGTGCCAAAAATGATCTATTTCCTGGCCTACATAAATATGCCAAAATGTTGTAACATTTGACAAATAGGCTAATATATAATAAATCTTGTATTAAAATGTACTGTTATGTATACAGTTTCCACAAAAGGTTCCATCTTCTTTTCTCTTGTCTTCTCTCTAAGGGGAGGTGTACAGTGATTTGCCATTATACCAATTGACCTTTCTGACACATTATTTTACCAATGACTGCTCTAACCTGTGATCTCCCTTCAGAATGTGAGATCTTCCACAATACTGAGAATGTTAGACAACAAAATACAGTTGCCTTGCACTAAATGAATTAAAGTGTAACTCTGAGAAATAATCTACCCTTTCAATAACAACATTTTCCTGAGGCTTTATCTGGGCTGCCCACTTGAGAATCCCATATGGCGAAGGATCTATAATTTAAGACGCCATAAATATGCAATCACTTCCCTTGCCTGAGATGACATGGCCAAAGACAGTTCTTACAGTCTTCAGTTATGCTTCTGAAATCCTGAGGGCCAGTGAAGTCTTAGAGCAACAGTGGGTGTGGTCTAATGCCTTTAACACCCTGCTGTTAATTTAGAATGACTACAAGCAGATATCACCCGACTTGTGCCAGATGGGACTCCAGAAAGATGTTGAAATGATACTCTCCCCAGGGAGCAGGCAACAGAAAAACAAGCAAAAATGAGTTGGTTGGACTAAAATGAGCTATTACTAAAAAGACTGATATGTACAATTATATATAATGTCATTAAAGAAGACATCTTTTTTCAGGTACTTACTATTTAACTATAACATAAGTAGTAGATCTTTTTTTTTTTTTTTACATTTTGTTAATTGCACACCAAAATATTGCTATAAGATTTTCTCTTACAAATTGGCCTCAAAGTGGCATTTAACTGTAGCAAGTAGCAAATGTACATGTCTGTAGTTTTGATAAATGGATATGTGACATTTTGGAACCTAACATGTATCACTTGGAGTCTTAATCTTTTTAAAATAATTTTCTGAGCACTCAAGACTCAAATGCAAGACAATACAGGATTACTTAAACACAAATTAATAAATACAACTGAGTAGAGTAATGATGAGGGGTCACTGCTATAAGGCTGAAAATAAAATTTGCGTAATATTGCCTTTAAAAATAGTTATTGTAATGCAGATTATATTGGTGTTAATGAATGAATAAATAAATAAATAAATAATCACTATGTGACTGCTTTGGGGTTTGGATATTGGTACATCCCTAATAAGTAGGCTGATACGATTAAAGATATTTGTGGATATTCTTCTAAGAGTGCAATGAACGATGCACTTGATGCAACAATAGCTCACTTGCTAGTTTATGAAGTGGTGAAATACATAAAATAAGATGATAAAATTAAATAAGCTATATGAATGCTAATAGAATATGCCTAAAGTGTTGCCTGTATTAATATTCGCCTGAGCATAAGATAAGGTTGGTGTGTCATAGATGGACATAAGGGGTGATATTTTCTTACACTTTGCTGTGGAGGCGTGTGGTGACTGAGGCTGCTTATGCTCTCTCCCGGTGCTCAGCGGTTTGAAAACAGGCGTTTTCATGCCCCCTGGCGGTAAAGAGATGACATACAGAGAATTATTATTGCAACACATCATATAATTGAAGTAAAATGAGCAGTAGAAAGAAGTTGTAGTAGTAACCTTACCCTTTTAAGTTAAAATGACACAATATTAGAACATGATATCATTACTCTGTGTAAGAGTAAGTCTGTAAGTATGTTTGAATGTTTTCTCTTACTGCAGTATAAATAGCATGCTATTAGTTATAATGGTATACACACAAAAACAAGTCAATCAAATAGAAAAAAAAAATTGTGACGTATGTAATGAACTTTGCACCCTCTGTTTACCTAAAACTCGTGTCCACACACACTGGCTGTGATCCTGCTGAAGGATCACATATTGTTCTCGTTGGAGCAGCAGAGTGGGTTCAGAGTACACACAGGAAGAAAGAGGAGAAGTATGTTTTTTGTGCTCCTGGTCTGTCTGCTGCTGCTGAGGCCTGGCTCCACTGCTATAATGACATCTCCATTGTACAAAGTAGGTGGAAATCTGCAGTGTGACTTATCCCACAGCTCTGGTCTCTGCAAAATACATTGAACTCTTCAACTTTATACTCTTTATCATCTTGTCAGAAACACAGGCTGTGCTATTTTAAAATTGCAAATCTGTTAATTAAAGCCAAATATTGTGTGTATTTTGTATACATACAATACATTGGAATCAGGGCATAATCAACTATAATGATGACATACAAAACCAGAAATGAAGGGAAATCAAGGAAGTCACAATATCTACAATAATTAATGTGTACTGGGTGTATTAAATTTGTTTCACTTTAATAAAAAATCTTATTTCAATGGATAAACCTAATTGTATTTTCTTGTTGTGTTGCAGTCAGTCCAGTGGGATATTGCAAAGAATTCCAGCGTTTCTCCATCTTGGGGCTCTGGTATGCATGGCACATTTTTCTCTCCTATATGAATATGGATAATCTATGGATAATACGATCATTATTATGTTGTTCAGCGCAAATACGACAGTATCGCTCAGTAAATATGCCTGATGTGACCCATTTGGAACTATTGGTTGTGGTTGGACCAGATGTTCACAATGTCCACCAGCAGGACACTGAAAGATACATCCTTACCAATCTCAATATTGTAAGTAAGCAAATGTCTATTTTTGATATAGTACCTCATCACAGGCTGAAATTTTACTGTACAAGCTAATTAACCAATTTCAATGAAGGCTTCCGAGTTGTTGAGAGACATCACTTTGGGAGCCAACATGAGGATGCACCTAGTCAGACTGATTATTTTGACAGAGCCAGAGGTATGTAGTACTGCACATTACATGAAAACATATAATGTGCAGTGTTTTTTGTATTCATTCAAAGTTTGTAGTGTGCTATTTTATACAGCCAGAGATCGAAATGTCCCCAAACATCACCTCTTCGCTTAGAAGTGTTTGTGACTGGGGGAAAAGAATACACCCTCCTAATGATACAAACCCTCTCCACGCTGATCTCCTGCTGTACATCACGAGGTGCATGGCTGACTGCTATAGCAAATGTGTTGCACAGTAAATTACTGTAATATTTTCACTTTTATGTAAAGGTATGACCTGGTGTTACCTGATGGGAATAAGCAGGTCAGAGGGGTGACACAGCTGGGCGGAGTGTGCTCTGAAGACTGGAGCTGTGTAATTACGGAGGACACTGGTTTTGACCTGGGAATCACAATTGCTCATGAAATTGGTCACAGGTAAAAGTGAGTCAAACAATAAAGATTACAGATAGTAACAAAAATGCTGAATAATCATATATAATGCTTATATTATTTCTTTTACTCAGTTTTGGGATCAATCATGATGGTGTGGAAAACAGTTGCAGCAGCAGTGGATTCATGATGGCCTCAGATGGAGGCCATAACAGTGTGGATTTGACCTGGTCCTCTTGCAGCAGACAGCAGCTGCTCACATTCTTCAGGTGGCTCAACCTGCTCACAACAGCTGTGCACAACACACCACAGCTTCACAAGGAGCCATTAACCAACCTGCATGTTCATGTCAATTATATGCTTGATTAGTGTAATGAAAACTGAATGTTTCCACCACAGCATTTCTATTTCACTGTATTTTATTGGCTTTAATGTTTCCAGTAAGGGAAAGGCTGACTGTGTGAAAGACCTGCCTGTTCTGGGAGGCTCTCTGCATGACTGGAGGCCCGGTTTGTTCTATGGAGTCAATGAGCAATGCAGAATAGCCTTTGGTAAAACTGCCAGAGCCTGCACTTTCAAAAGTCCAGATTTAGTAAGATGTCATTACAACATTATGCCACCAGGTGGCATATCATATCAAAGAATTATTATTATCAACTTGTTTTTTTGTTATTATTTTAGAGCAGATTTATTTTTTTCAGCCTCCGTGTCGAGTTTTGTCATGTCATATTGATAATGATAGCTCCTGCAAGCGTTTGTTCGTCCCATTGTTGGATGGAACCGAATGTGGTCTTAATCAGGTAATGCTTTATATCTTATTACAAATCTAACCTGCACTTATGTACAGTATTAAACATTCGTGCTCCCCAACAGTGGTGTTTGAAGGGCCGCTGTGTGTCACCTGATGAGCTGGACTCTTCTGTGGTGGTGCACGGATCCTGGTCCGGTTGGTCGGATTTCTCCCCCTGCTCACGGACATGTGGTGGAGGAGTCACTCATCGCACAAGAAAATGCGATAACCCGAAGTGAGTAACTTCGATCAGTAACTGATTCAAAGACCAGTCACAGTATGCGACAAAGCCAAACTTTCTTAGCTTTCATAACTTTAATCTTCAGACCTGCATTTGGAGGACATCATTGTGTAGGCCAGGAAATACAAGCTGAACTTTGTCATCAAAATGTAGGTTTGAACTTGTTGTGTTTGCAAAGCCACTGCACCGTTATCTGCATGGTTTACTCTAACAGTGAATCATTATATTAATGTTTAAAGATCAATATCTTAAACAATATATTTTTTTTTCAAATATGTTAAATTGTCTCACCACTCACCATGTTGTAGCCATGTGAGCACACACAGCTGGATTTTATGGCAGAGCAGTGTTCCCTTACAGACCACCATCCACTTTATCTGTACCAAAATATTGCATCTTTCTATACCTGGACCCCTGCTATTGGCGTTGCAAAAGGTAAGTATAAAAAAAACAAAAAAACATAAATATACTAATTAATGCAAAAAATATATATATAATAATTAATTTAAGTTAACAATCAATGAACGTTACATGTGAATAAGTATGTCAAGTATGTCTTGGTTCACTAAACAGGAAATGATCAGTGCAGACATATGTGCCAGTCAGAGAGAGAAAACTTCATAGTCAGCCGAGGCTCTCAGTTTGTAGATGGCACTCGCTGTGAATTCGACAGCCCACCTCCCTTTGGCTCCACGGCAGCTTGTCTAAAAGGGAACTGCCAGGTAAATATGACCATACAACACATTAAACTATTAGCACCAGTAGGTTTGCAGCTGTTTTGAAATAAAATGTTTTTGTCTTGAGGAAGCTCTTTGGCTGTGATGGCGTCCTGCTCTCTGAGAAAATTAATGACAACTGTGGAGTGTGTGGCGGAGATGGATCATCCTGTACTTTAACCTCTGACTCCTTCACTGGGGGCCTGGCAAAAAGTATCAATAAATTAAATCAATTTCACATGATGAAATTCAATAGTTGTGCTAATTCTTATCTAAATAACATCAATATATATTTTGTTAAGGATAATATTTATTTCCTATATTGCAGAGTACATTACCTTTTTGGCAATTCCTATGAATGCCACACAAGTTCATATTGTAAACAGTGCGCCACTCTTCACACATATGGGTATGCGGTGCAACAACCAGTATTGATACATTTGGACTATGTATAATGCATTTATATTCTGTTCTTTATTTCACCAGCTGTGTTAGTTGGAGGTCAGTACATAGTATCTGGTAAGGGAAACATGGCTCTGAATTTGACACATCCTTCTCCATTGGATGAAAATCATGTAGAATATCGTCTTCACTTAACCCCTGACCTTTTACCGGAGATGGAAGAGCTTCTTCTACCTGGACCAGTGCAACAAGAGATACATATACAAGTTAAGATTTAAGAATCTTAAAAGTATCATGTATTACTTTACATTAACATTTGGTTTTATACAGGTTTATCGCAAATATGGTAAAGAATATGGGGAAAAAACAAACCCAAACATTACTTACAAATTTTATCTACAAACTCATAACAGATCGTCATTAACCAGCCAACCTAAAGGCAAATGGTCTCAGTTTATAACACCATGCTCAGTCTCTTGTGGATCAGGTAAGGTACTATTAAATACAGAACGACTGAAAATAGGATAAATAATTTATACTATTTACTCTGTTTGCAGGTGTCCAGAAACATTTATACTTATGTGTGGATCAAGACACCAGAGAACAGTTAAAGCCCAAGTACTGTAATAGGTCTATGCCCTCTGATCCACTTTACACAACCTGCCAGCAACCTCAATGTCCTCCCAGGTTGAACAGTACCATACACTCACATGTATTCACAGCATACTATAGTTTGAATATAAATGTGTGTTGTTTTTTTAGGTGGGAAATAGGGGAGTTTGGGCCTTGTAGTTCACTGTGTGGTGGAGGAGAGAGGCTCCGCCCTGTTAGATGTGTCCAAGAACATGGAAATGAACTTATGTCTCTACCAGTTATTGAATGTAGGAATGACACAGCGCCACCTGCTGTTGAAAAATGTAACATGCACCATTGCCCTACCAGGTATAATCAGGCAAAATAGCAAGGATTGTATTTACTATGATGTCTGCCTGTTTTTACAATTTATTTTTGATTACAGATGGCATGTCTCAGAGCTAGGAAAATGCTCAGCAGTGTGCGGGCCTGGAGAGGCTAAACGTGATGTGTTCTGTGTCTGGGAAGAAGGTGGACGAGATATCAAAGTGAATGACAGCCTCTGCATACAGCTGAATCGCCCCCATGATATAGTTCCCTGTGTAGTAAATGTGTGCCCAGTGGGATGGGAATCTAAGGCTGAGGTATAGCAAGTGGAATAAAGAGATCTTGGTGTGTATTTACTGTGAAGAGTTTTGTCCCTTAAGCAGGACCAGCCAAGGTTAAAGTTTGGTCTCATGCCACGGTCAAGGCCAGCTTCTGTGTATGTGTGGAGTCCTGTGAGCAGCCAGTGCTCAAAGACCTGTGGCAATGGTGAGAAAATTAACAGCTAATCTCCGCAGTAAAATAACTTTGTAATACTAAAAGTAAAAATACATCCAATACAAGTCCAATGGTTTTATAGGGACCCTGCAGGTGTGGTTTTCCTGTCTGGACCACCAAACCCGACTGGGTGTGCCTGACTTCCACTGTGATGCCTCAACCAGACCTCAGCCTTATTCAGAGATCTGTAGCACATCATCATGCCCTCCCATGTGAGAATTTAATTTTGGATATTAATTTCCATCACATATTTATTGACACATGCTTAAGCATTTGTACTCTTACCAATTTTCTCAACCAGATGGCGCTCTAAGCAAGGAGTCTGCAGTGTAACATGTGGAGGAGGGGTAGCCAACCTAGTGCAATACTGTGCTGTGGAAAAAGAGAGAGGAGAGGTAGTTGCGGATGATACAGAGTGCCAAGACTTTCCAAAACCAAAAGCAGTGGTGGCCTGCAATACCCACAGCTGCCCAGCTAGGTAAAATACATAATTCATACTTTTTCAGCATAAAGTTGGATATTAAAATTATTTGGTGGTTGCTTCTTTCATGTGTCCAGGTGGAAGGTTTTGCAGACACTAGCCTGCTCTGTGTCTTGTGGATTGGGTGTAGCTCAAAGAACAGTTTTGTGTGTCCAGTTTTTTAATGGAAATGAAAGTGTAGTGCCAGACAATACTTGCCATGCTGCTGTCAAACCAGCCTCCACGGTGCCCTGTCTAATGCGAGTCTGTTCATTCAGGTGGGAAATCAAGCCATGGACCCAGGTAACCTTAAATAGAAAAATAAAAACAACTCCGACATATATTTATTACTGTGCATAATATAAATACAGTGACAATGCTGCTTGGTTACCATCTAGTGTTCTGTAACCTGTGGCTATGGGATCCAGTCCAGAGCCGTGTCGTGTGTAGGGCCCACAAATCCTGAACCAGTCAGCCCTCTGCTTTGTATGCACATGCCCAAGCCTCTAACTATTCAGGGCTGCAACGTGGGCTGCCTAGACAAGCCACCCGCGCCTGTTGTCAATCCTACTACCATAAGCACTGCATTAACTCTTTCAATACCAGCTAACCACACAGAAGGACCACTCCCCCCTCCCACTGTGAACCTCAAAGAATCACCACATCATCGCATAGATCATATACGTACAACAGAGGCAATTTATCCTTTGATAATTCCAACTGCACAAGCACCCACATCTAGTTAGTAAGCAAGTTAACTTTTCTAATCTGTTATCAAAAAGGTTACATGTTTTTACATTGCATTTTCATTAAAAGGTATATGTGGGAGTTTACTGTTGGATGAATCCGGGAAAATAGACTTAACCAATGCAACCAGCCGTTGTATGGTCTCAATAGGTAGACCCTTGGATGAAATCATTCACATTGAAGTGGAATCAAGCTCCCTAGACTGCAGTAAAAGTGAGCATGTAATACTTAAAATATGTAGTGATTTTATATCTGTAAATGTAGCATGATCATTTGTTTCTCTATAGGGGAGTATGTGGCCTTTTTTGATCGCATGTCATTTGTGAGGAGGTGCAAACAGATAGCCGGTAGTGCACTGACTACAAGAACTAATGTCCTCTTGGTGCGCCAGAATTTACTAACTGAGGGAAATGGAGTGATTCTCAAATACAAGTCACAGAAAAATATGAAAAAAAATCACCACAAAGGTAAGATGTTAGGCTTTGTCAGGCTAAGAGTTTGCTAGTTAATCATACTGTATCTGATTGAAATGCTCATGTTGGATACTTACCAATAGCCAATCAATTCTGTCCTCTCCAGTTTGTGACATACAGCTCTTTGCTCCTATTGGAATATTTGAGAATCCCACCACCTTGGACAGCAATCAGACATGCCGAGTTCTAATCAATGCTCCTCCCTCAGTAAAAATCAGGATTCAAGCAAAATACATAGGATTAGTATTCAGTTCTACCAACTCTCAGTCTTCATATATAATGGTACATACTCGTTCTCATGTATTGTATACATTCCATTATTCAACAGAAAATGAAGGGTTGTGTCTTCTGTTCAGATCAGGGACATGGATGTCCTAAAGACCCATGTGTTCAGCGGGCAGAGATTGTTTGTGTGGCAATCTTCTGGAAACATGGCGGAAGTGGAATTTCATGGGGACTATCTGCGTTCCAGAGGGATCTTTAGAGCTGAATATTCTTTCATAAGCTCATAGATTTGATTGTTTTGAAATAGTGCTTGCATACAGTTTGAAGGCTGATGACTGTGTGTTTGATTGTCATAAATAACAGATTGTGACAAATAGAGCAGAAAAAACAATAAAATAAAAAAAAAATGATTTGATATAATTTCATACAGTTTAAACAATATATTAAAATATACAATTTACACCGCACATTTGTTTTGACAGGCATACAATAATATCCTAAAAGCAGTTAAATACATTTTCAACAACTCCACACACTTCTATGTGAAAACAAGGCATATCTCCACAACTGTGGCACTTGTAAATCCCAGCTCCCATCCAGCCGGGGAGGACAACACTGCACTGGACTATAGAGGGATCACTGTTGGCTCAAGCTGTATCCTCCAGAAGGGCTCTCATGTCCAACAGAGCCTCTTCTACGGCCCGGGCAAACTTGGCAGCGTTAGTGTCCTCACAGCTGTTGAAGGCTGTGATGGCGATGTTGATGTGCTCATCCATGGGATTGTAACACACTCCATAGCCATCTGGCACCATCGGACCAAAGCACATCACGCAGTCTGTCTTAGAGCCAACCTAGACGGTGAGGGGGAGAGATGAGGACAAATATTCAAACAAACAAATAGGCCACCATGTAATTATTTACACTCCTCTCAAGGAAAGTTGTCATTGTATTAATATGCTTTGCACATTACCTGACTGGTGTATAGATTATAATGCTGTGCCACAGCATAGGAAGTGTCCATAAAAAACTCTGGCATTGATGTAAGATCTTCAATACTCTGCATTTTCATTCCAAGGAGATGCCTGTCTATACCTTGCCCATGGATTGCCTATAAGATAATATATGTAATTTATTCTATAATGTATAATGACCCAAGTCTTCAGTATGAAAAAACTGTGCTTACATTGTACGTGTTTTCTTTATGAGTCTTGACAGCATTCTGCAGCAGTGTCCGTCTCTCTGTGTTCTGTATGTCAAATGTGTTGTCAAACAGACCATGTGGTTTATATGTTTTGCTGTAAAAGCTTTTAATAGTACCTGTTGGGCTGAATCTCCCATGGCCTGAACAAACCGTAAAGAGTCCATAGTAGTTACGCGGACGCCTTCTGTTCGGCCGTATTTAAACATTCGTAAAGATGCACTCTCATAAGTAGAGCAGCAAATATTGTACATCCTGTAAGTGCAAAAATACCGCAAAAAATTAACATTGGAAGCAAGGCTGGACTTTGTATAATCTTATAGCTCTTACCTGAAATAGGCCAGTTGTAAAGCCATTTGAATAAAGCCATCAGGACTAAGGTGGTGCTGCTTTGGCACATTTTTGCCAAAATGGGAAAAAAGAACCACCTTTACATCTAGGTCATGTACCATCCTGGCAAACAGTAAAACAAACAATTAGATTACATCAAAACACCAACAACACATAATTGAGACAATACACACATATTCATATTTTGTTTGGCTTTCTCAATGTCTCTTTTAACCTCTGATGTGATGTTAAAACGTAGTTTCTGTGGCATGGCCAGGGGAATCATTGGAGATCGGATAAATTCAGCCCTCTGCCTGATGATGAAAATCAGTGGTGAATAGAAACAGGATTTATCTTAAATACAAATGCATCATTCTGTGCAGTTTTATCAGTAATACATAGGCTTACATGTATTTAACAACATAATCGATGAGATAAACAACAGGCGGCCCTTCTGCAGGTGCATGCTCATATACCAGTCCACATGTGCCGTCCTCCCCCACAATAAACTGAGAATAATATGAACGCAAATTTAGTATTTTTGCTTTTACAGTTGCATTTTTAAAGCAATCTTTTTAAAGCCAACCTGTAATGTTTTATCAAACCAGCGATTGCCACTGTTCCAGCGTGCCCCTCCTCCGTGCAGCATCTGAGCTGCTACTCGGCTTAAGTAGAGCTCGTCCGACACTCGCGGCATTGGGGCATCCAAACAAACTGTAAAGATACTTTTTTGGATAGCACGGACAGACTCCTTGTTTGTCTTATCTGAAAATATCAAATGTTATGTTAACCCTTTTCTTGTATTAAATTTCAAAATGTTTATTGTTTTAACATACCCTTGATAAGAGTGTTATAGGCTTTTCCCCATGTGTTGCGGTGTTGTGATGTGAGGATACCAATTGGTTCCTTGTTAGTCTGTAAAGAGGAGTTCCAGATTTTTTCCAGTTGCATATAAATCTGGTCCACTGTCAGTGGGGTGCCATCACTGTTGTACACATCCAACACAAAAAACTGTGGAACAGAACTGGGTCAGTACAATTCAATAAAATTATTCTGAGGTAACATACAACATATTTGGAACAAATTAAGTTCCAAAGAGCAGCAGTGCCACTTTGGCTACCTGGAAATTGTGCACCACAGTGATATGTGTAGGGGAGATATTTCCTTTGGCATAGTTGACAACAGTATCTCGCTTTGGTCCAGGTATCCGACAGGACGACAGGATTTGGTAATACTGGTCCATACACAGCGGTTTTTTACTTAAATATTCAGTGGGCAATGTTTTGCTACAAGACAATAAATACATTCTTATTAAGAATTGTCTAATTATAATCATATAAAAAAGGGAAAAGATAATAGATTTTGTTTAACTCACGTGTCAATCATCTTTTTGAAGTCAAGAACTCCAGCTATAAGTTTAGCAGCAAACCTGCAGAAAAGATGCTAGTGTTCTATAAAAAAATCACAACTTTATATCAGTGCTTACAGATAACTGTAAAAGTGACACTTACAAGCCCAGTATCTCTTAGCACCTCAGGTCAACAAATCAGTACTTAATCATTATTAAAAGCAGAGTGCTTGATTTACTGAACTACTGCATCTCTCCACTGGGGTGTGTTCACTGCATGTCCTCTGGGTCACAGTATTTAAAAACAGCTGAACCTAGCTATGAGCAGCCAAAAGCTTTAAATAGCTTGAGCCACTGAGGGGGAACCCTGAGTAAAGGTTGGTCTCTGACACCAGGTTCATTTGAGCTTGTTTATGTTGCCCTTCAACATTAAGTAAATCTTTTTTTACAACAGTCTTAGTAATCAATACACCAACAGACATAAAGTTACCACAGTGTGAAGAAATAATTAATTCATACTTAATAGGCTGTCTATCTGCCACTGCTGATATACTGTAGGTCAGCATCCATGGACATGAGTAAAAATCTGTTATTTCTTACCTCATCTGTCCTTGCCGATCTTGGAAATGCATCTGGGGCAGTACAACACCAGGGCTGGTGTAAACTGCCACTGGCATACGGCAGTCTAGATAAGCTGACTGCATCCACCATTCTGAAAGCTGGAGAAAATATGATTCTTATTACATTACAATGCCTTGAGAGTAAATGAACTGTATGTAGAATAGTAAAATTAAGTCATATATCTACCCAGTTTTCTGTTTTACGAGCCCGTCGCTCCAGGCCTTTTTGTAGACGCTCGCCAACACCACCTTTCAGGAGTTCATCAATGAGTTGGTGAGTGTGTTCAAGTTCTTCTTCACTCACTATTGGCTCCAGAGAGGCTAGGTAGCGCTCACAGGTTTGTTTTAGAGGTGGCACTGGCAGTTTTGGCAAACTGTCCTGATGGGCCGCAGACCTTTCTGAGAGCTGTGTGATAGATCTGACAAGGTGGCATGGCTTCACAACACTGGGCCGCAGCTGCAAAATATAGGTGGTTTTAGAAACATGTCACGTCATTAATTGCATAGGTACAATGTAAGAAGATTGCTATTTAAGTTACCTATGTTTATCCTTTTCACAAATATGCTACTAGTCTGTGACAATAACACTAACTTTGTTAAGCTACTTTGGTGCATGCTGAGCAATTCTAAAATTAGAAGGTTGTCACGGCTGAATCTTTGGAATAACACTGAAAGACAAATGAATGCCCCTACATCAACATATCCTTAATCAATATTTCATTATTTAGCTTTTATTATAAAGGTAGAAGTCATAATGTACGTGACTCAAACAACACTGGTGTCATAACTGAGAGTCACTTCCGGGATTTTCAAAATAAAACGTGATAACTTATTGGATGCACGGCATTACGGCATACAGTCAGTGATTTTGGCTTAGATATTATCTATTAAACAGTGCCTCAGTCAACATTTGGTACCACATGCGAATGTCTATGGTAGCAAATAAAGAAAGGATCAAAGGTGCAAACTAGCATGGTCACCTTGAATAGCCTACTCTGCACACGCAGTGCAAACTAAATAAATAGCTTCAGTACACTCTACTCTGAAATGCTACCACTGAACCGTGTATTAGATAAATAAAGGAAAAATCTACATCATATCATAATGACTATAAAATATAGTCTTACTACAGCTAGCTTGGTGCGCCCACCCCTCAGAGTACTGCCGTAAAGCCTGATGCGCATGTAGCACAGTGTCAACAACATTTGCTATTACGCAGTAACAAATACAACGATCTCTAGACCTAATGCACTCACCACAGTTCTGACAAATACCCCAAACATGTTGTCACATAGATGCGTTAAAATGTTTGCCTGTCCAGGGAATACAGAGAAGAAAAGCTCGCGGAGTCATGTCTCAAGGACAAGCTGCACACCTCTATTCTCAGCTGTCCACCCGTACCCGCCCCCCTCGGTCATACTTATAAACAGAAACGCGCGCTCCTCGCATCTGTTTTAAAACTAAAGTTGGTCATTTTGAGAGAGGTCGTTATTTCACAGACATTGAGGTGAATATACGCAATCTCTGAATATAGACATTAGATAAGTGAATTAAAAGTGAATATAGACATTAGATAAGTGAATTAAAAGTGAATATAGACATTAGATAAGTGAATTAAAAGTGAAAAGCAGATGTCCAAATATTTGGGCTATTTTAGACTAACTGCAGGCTTGGTGAATTGTTATATTCTGTGTTGATATGTCGATATGAAATGTTAAGATGTTGATACTGAAGTAGGCCAAACCGAAATCTTACATAACACTTGGCTACTGGTACCATATAATACTTAAAATGCACACCCCATAATCCTCTGAACCACGTGTCTACAATGGAGGATTAATCCACAAAAAAGCTTCGCAGTTTTAAAGTCAGTGCATCAATGATATTACAACGTGCTGTTTTATTGATGATTGGACGCAACCCGTTATATAAATTATGCAGTTTCAATGAAAAAAAACAAAAAACTAAATCATCTGTACTGGTATGCTGCAAGCAAACTGCACAAATCTCTAATGGCCACATGATGGAGCTCTTCCAACATCGCACCAAAGAAACGGCCCCAATTCATGTCTACAGAATTAATGCATTTTAGTTAGTAGTCTTTTCTAATCAAAACACATCACTAGCAAAAAGACGCAACATAAACCCAATAAGTGTAAGTTAAGGATACTTAGTGCATGGATTTTTTGTTTAATATTGGAACAACAATAATTAGAAAGAGAGGACAGAGCTTGCACGTGTCATTATTTATTTAAAAGCATTAAAATAAATGATACAACCAAAATAATATATACATATCAAAATGCTTCAATTGCTCTCGTCCAACCGCTACCTGTCAACAAAGTCTGTTTTAAACAAATAGTTTGAGTGGCAATTATTTGCTCAAGGTCCGTGTTCTGCCAACTCACAAACTCAGAGAGTCCACCAGAACCCAACACTGAAATCAGGTTGGAAATGTTTGAGGAGTCCAATTGATCAGAGTCTCCACTCGAGTCCTCATCAGTCCTCATTCTTTTGAATGGTACTGGCCCCAAATCTGGCAAATAAAACTCTGGGTCAACAATATAATAACTTGTGTCTATCCTTCGCTTCTTTGCGTAGTAGTGCGCGCCCTGCGGCTGTTTTGGCTGCGCGCAACAGTCTGAGTGGAAGTATCCATTGGTGACAGTAGTCACCACATGCGTGTCCAGATCCAGGACAGTCTTTTGGTTGGTTGTGTTTGGGACAGGTAACTCCCACGCGGATTTCTCTACACAACTCCAACAGGCTTCAGCAACCATGAGGTCAGAGTCACTTTGTGAAACCATTACGCAGGCTGATGCGTCTTGGTGCGCCACCTCTGCAGACTGATCGTTGGATTGGTGCGCTCCGCAGTGCCAAGTGCCCGACTCAACACCAGTAAAGTTGCAGTAGAAGTCATCAGCCAACTCCTTAAAGCTCCCGGAAATTTCAAGGTATTCTTGCCGTTCTCGCACTGCGGCCACGTCCTCGTACTGCTGTGTCCTCTGTGTCTGCGACAAGTTTTTACTCATATAAAACTGCCTGGCGTTTCTCAGTACGTACGTTACCAGTAAGTTCTTGTGGAGCTTGATGCCTCCTCTCTGTGTCCTGGAGCTCTGTATTTTTCTCAACGAAATAGAGATCAGGTTTTGTGCGTCAAAAGCACACTCCATTCTGTGGCGGGCCACCCTTTTCTGTATGACAGAAGGTTTCTTCCCTATTTAAAGAAATATGTATATCTTCAGTTGAGATTCCTACTTGATTCGAGCAGACTGTGTCCATAGCGCTCCATGTCTTCCCAGTAAGGGCATGGATTTGCAACTCTCATCTTTCCCTTACCACGCCCTCACGTACACATTGTCCAATGAGGAGAAGGCGGTGCATCTGTTATACGCAAATATCACTACTAGCCTCATTGAGAATGCACGTAAGAGCGGGCATGCTGCATTTCACCGTGTTCTTAGCTCTATACGAGAACAAAAATGACAGAATATAAGTCATAGTGTCGAAATAAAATAAGTAGCCTACAACAAAGTCGACGCGCAATATTCTGAGAATATGTCTGTGTGCACAAAACCGGATTTGTTTTATGTTATTTAGGTATAATATCATATGATAAACTTTGCTTAAAAACATAATAGATTACGGGATGGCTACATGCTCACGCTCCAAGAAAGTGACAAAATGGAAATTATTTTAAATTAAATATTTGTAGCAAAATGCAAAAACATTTTAGGCTACACTTAAGCACTTTTTCAAAGGGCCCATATTACGCTATAATCTGACTTATGTTATATGCAGTTTTCTCATCTAAAACATACCTGGAGTTGTGTTTTGTTTCATCCACACAAGTTTAACACACAAACCCTGCATATTTAGGCTGAGTGCTTCTCTCAAATGGAAAACACTCTGTTCCACTTCATGATGTCATATGGTAATACAGCAAGCGCTTCACTGTGTTTTAAACCCCACACACCTTCATTAGAATCATTAGCATTATTTCAGAACTGGAATTCTCTACTGAACAAAAGATAAGAAATTAGGTGTTAACTTGAAAACTACCGCTTCATGACATCACAAGTTGGAACAGAGCATTTTGAGCTTTCAAGATGCAGACAGACTAATAAACCAGGATTGTGTGAATGAAACAAAACACCGCTCCAGGTATATTTTTGATATGGTAGTAACATTATAACACGGCTAAATGCTCACAAGAGTTTGTTTTGTGTAATATAGAACCTTTGAAGAAAAGAGACAGGCCTACAACACACGTGCGAGTTATTTCTCTATAGTGAAACTATCTGTGCTCTGGGAGGTGAGGTAAAAGCTCTTTATAGAGAGATTATCTGTCATCCATGGCCCACATGTGTTTGTGTGTACACACAGATGGCTGACATCTACTGAACACCTGGAGAGGACTCTGATTCCCTGCCAAATAGGTGAATCAGGAGGACAGGCACTATTGTGGCCATCAAGCGGTGGTAAAGACCCGTGTAATATGTGGACATGAATGGTAGACAGTTCCACATAATTTATGGTACAGTATTTGTGACAAGTCTTGATGCAACCTAACAACATTCAATATATCGTGATTGGTATTTTACGATTTAATTATTTTGCTGTTGCTTTTTCAATTTATTCTAAAAATGACAGTACTGCACAGTAATGTACAATATTACAATATTGTGATAGTCACTGTGTTTTACCAGATAAACTCATTCTGGAAAACCATGCATATTTGAACAAAATAAAATTACACTATTTCAGCAAAAAATAGAACAGACCAGTGAAACATTAAAACAAGTTATCTCTTCAACTAAGTCTTAAAGGAGATGTATGCTTGCAAGGTACTACAATCACAATGGACCCTGGGTTTATTGCTTTAACCTATACATATAGAGGACATGTACAACTTTTTTCTCATGCTCAGTATATCAGGCTGTGCCTCCTGTGAGCTCAAACCTTCAGAAATTCCTCGCTGAGCTGCAGAGGCTGCACTAGCACTGAGAAATGATTGCCTGCAGGTGGCTTAGGTAGTGACAGTTCAGATCACAGAGAGTCATTTTAGGTTTAAATCAATTAAAACCAATCTTGAGAATCAAAATATCAAATTATAAATAAATGGGACATCATGTCCAATTTTTTGTAATCAAGAATAAATCCTAGATGAAGTTTATTATATTTAACTTACATACAGTTCGGTCAGTTACACTCAGAGTCCAGTACCATTTGCTCAGGTCTATCAAATCAATCAGAGATTATACCTCACTAGTGGCATGTATGTACAGCAACATTTTAGAATGTTCACTGGCTATTTAGTTAGAGTGCTCATTCAACAATCAAAGGTTCATTTTTGAACTGGACTTTGTGGCGTTGTTGAGATACTCCATCCACCTTGCCTGTGAGTAGTGGTAGCGTAGAGTGCTTAGCAGAGCACAGAGGAGCTGATGGCGCAGATTAGCAGCCTCACTTCCGTCAGTCTACCCCAGGGAAGCTTACCATCTAAAAGTATGGAGTGGAGGTTGGAACTTCTGGAAAAATGATATATAGAGACTAATGCATTATTAATGATTATTATTTAACTGAATGAGATTTATTGAATAATTTTATTTATATGGTATAAAACCAATCTATTGCCTGACAATAGAAATTTTACACCGCTATATCTGCCCTACAAAGGAAATGTGCTCTGAGAGTGAAACTGAGAAAAATTACTTTTAAGTTTTGATGTTGTCTCTCTGTGTATGTCAGTTACAGTAAGTAAGTGTTACCATATGATATGTTACAATATGATAAGTAAATAGTTAGTAGTTACCACAGATTTTATTTTTGATCTCTGAATGTACAGTTAAAGTACAGAAAATTAAGTGGTCTGAGAAAACATATTTCAAGTCCCATTTCACAATTAAACTAAAAAGAAAAAAAAGAAAAAAATTTGCAGGATCTACAATTTGTGTGTAACTGCAGTGAAAGGACAGAAAAGTGCAGTATCTGTGTCTGAATTTGTCAGTTAGAACATTCTGAGATGCAGTTTCTTTTGCATCACTGAAGAATTTGTAGTTAGTGCAAATTTAACATCAATCTTTTTCAAAAAATGTTTTTGCCTTAACTCAGTTCTGACAAAATACTGCACTTTTCTTTTGTAGGACAGTATTAATGGAGAATCTCTACATTAAACTATATTTGTACACCAAGATTATTACATTTGGCCATCTAAAGCTAATATAAGACATACTACTAAAATAAAGTGGGTCTAAATTGTTGAAATTATTATGTCTGAGGCCTGTTTATTAAAACAGTAAAATAGAGTAAGCATTCAATGTAAAGAAAATTGAGTTTACTCATTTCCATTCACAATGTATCGCTTGTGTCATTCTGAAAGAAAATGCAGAAACAGTAACCTCTGATTCACTTCTGTTTCTAACTTAAACTTTAGGACTTATTATAACTTAACTTTCAGTAAGACAACACAGTATGAATAGTGTAGAAAAAGACTGCAAAACAAAGCCGTGTGAGTTTCCATCGTGCATGGTTCCTCTTAAACAGAGCTAAGATATGCAGGTCTGGAGAAGATGCACACAATTACTTGAGAGAAGAGGGGGTGCTTTATTTACATATGCAATATGCATAAGCAAGGTTACTGCGAGGGTGAAATAACCAGCAGATAGAAGCAGAGAAGGAAGGCGGTCTTTGCTCTGTGTTTGTGTGCATGTTGGTGATGGAGAGTAGGTGGGAGGGGGCAATGGGGGGGGCAGAAAATTGGTGTTATCAATATTTAACCAACCCTTCTATTCTTCTAGCATATTTATGGCAGACAATAGAGCAGACATGCAACTGTCTCATGTGAGTGGAAGTGTATTTGTCACTGACTGAAATTGAGGCTGTAAATACAGATTCATTGATACATCCCGGTCAATAATATGGTAGCCCACCATTGCCAACAGTTTTTTGGCAAAACAAACTTGTCTACATGGGTATGTCTTAACCTGGAGTGCAGTTATTTATTAGGAATATCTTTCTACATATGGTGAACAGATGTATGTAATTCAATCAGTTGGTGGAGCCAAAATGGAATGAAAAGGGGGAGAAGAAGTAAAAAGTGTAGTTTTTTTCACAGACCCATGGCTTCTCCGAAATGTTTCCATGTGTTGTGTCTGAGCACTCAGAGAGCAAAGAAGGAAAACATTCTCTCCTCCAAACCACATGCAACAGATTCTTTCTGAAGCCAAATAAATCAAGCCTGTGTTTCAGATCATGTGACACTTTTTGTGCTTTGTGTTATTCCCAGAGTATCCTGTTTCAAGCTTGCTACTACCTCACTTTTTTATGCGCACGCAAACCCCGAGCTGCGCATGCACAGGCACACACGTTCACAGTTTCCATTTCCTGTGCGTAAGATCACCTGTGCAGACAGAGTGGCGTGCCTCAATGCGACATGCTCAGGCAGGAAAACAGGAAAGGAAGTTCAAGGGTGTCCAACATAAAATAGTCCCAGAGTTAGGGGAAACCCAGAACTCATGGCAGTGCGCCAGTAAGTAAAGTTTTTCTAGTGCACTTTTTCAGCTTTACTGCCATCATGTGCTCTACTTTTGCCTCTACAAAAAGGTTTGAAAAGTTTTAAACATCTGTCTGTACTTTTGCAGCACAAGACACGAACACAGTGTAACTGTTTCCGGGTAGTATTACTCACACATTTTTCTCCACAATTTATCAAAATCTTTGACTTTGAATATTTTGACTTTCTGGAAGAAGTTATATGTGACACACCATACCGATCGCCCAATTCACTGTGGAGCAACACTATGTTCCCCTGTGCTTCTGACAAGCATCCCTAGCCCATTTACTGTCAAATGGGCTCGACTCTCTTTGCCGGAGCTCAGATGCAGATTTATGCCAGAGCAATGCCGGTTCTTGCATATTAGATGAAAGCCTTGTTTGCATATACCCGCTCTCTATCCCCCCCTCCCCTCCAATCCACTTCCCCCTCTTTCTCTCTCTTCCTTTTTTTCTGAGGCGTCACTTTAATATGTATGCAAATGGGCTGCGCTCCACGGGCAGATATGTGTGGAGTCCTGTCCTGCAGTCAGGAGGTGTAGGAGAGATTGTGTTTGTATTTATGAGGCATGGGCCCAGGCGCTCTTGGGAGAAAACGCTGTGAGTAGTGCTGTGGTGGAGGCTCTGCAGTACAGGCAGAATGCAGATATGCCAATAACAGAGGTCATGGTTGTCACTAATGATAAGAAGAGACAATTAAACAATAGCATCACTGTAATGTAACCCCCTACACATACACATGCTCATTTAAACAGAAACAGGCTGCACATCCCTGCAAAAGCACACAGACTGAGCGGAAGGGCGGCTACTTCGAGAATATTCCACACACAGCAACCTCGCTCAGCCTCAATAGAGACTCTATGGGGATTGGTTTGGAGCGATCTATTGATCCTGGTTATACCACGACAGGGTGAGGACTGTCAGGGGCTGAGCCAGAGGAGACAAGGTCAGGTCACCTATGAGGGAGCTACTCTTAACCTATTTCATCAGTCTGATGCATCAGAAGCCATGATCCATAATGTCTCCACAACAATAGACCTCAAGTAACAAACAGCATGAATGTTCCCTGGTAATATAGACCTAGAATAATGTGTTTGGTCCAAAACACATAATTCGACACCTGATATGAATAAAATTACAGAAAACTAAACTATTATAAAAGAATACAAATAACAATGAGTCTCTTGTATTATGTTCAAAACATCATAATATCTTGGCTCTGTGCCAATCAGTGATCTACTAAGACACGGAGAGAGAGAGAGAATTGTTCAAATCAAATGTCTGTTCTCCCTCCCTCTCTCTCTCCTCTCTCTCTCACACGCACACGCACGCGCGCGCACACACACACACACACACACACACACACACACACACACACACACACACACACACACACAACCCCTTCCTCCATCATGAATAAACCATACTGTGTCTATGAGTCATATACCACCCCCACATCCCTCTAACCCACTCCCCCAGTCGGCGCTGCTAGAGTAAAAACGCTAATTAACGTGATGGCTAGCTGCAGCTCCTGTCAGCAGCTTGTGGGGGCCTCTCAAGCAGCTAGGCTCCAGTGGTCTCTGGTTTTAGCAGCTCTCTCCCCAGCCACTATCTTCGAAGAACCAGGGCCCCCTCATTCATATTCAGCCCTAGTCACAGGCACCTGGAAGCAGCCAGCACCAAAAGCACCTCCACCACACAACCCCCATAGTGTCTATCAGCAGCAGCGCTCCTGTCACTGCATCACCTCACAACAACCAAAATATACCCAAACACATATTCTTATTTTTCTCCACCTAGAGTCCTACTAACATCTATGCGCAAACTAAAACTCCATTTAGGAGAAGTGGGGGCTTCAAACTCCTGAAACTCCATCTACGAGATGACACAACCCAACTGAGGGGTTGAATCACCCAACGGTGGAGAGAAAGACAGAGAAATGAGAGAGGAGCTGCGTGCCTTGGTGAACTAGCTCCGTAACCATGGCAACGCAGCCGGGAGAGCAAGAAACAGGAACATACAGAATCAGTTTCTGCTGAGACTTGCACATGTGGCACAGTACTGACTCTCCTCGGAGAAGAATTAAAGGGGAGGCGTGTGAGTGTTCCTAGCTAGATACTGAATGTTCTAGTATCTTTAGCAGCAGAATGAGGACATTTGAGTGATACATGTTGGTGAGTATAAGCTCTTAGGTTAGAATTTTGTCTAATGAGGCTGGCCTGAATGTTCCAGTTGATGGGAAAGTGTTGAAGGCAGTGTTCCTAAAGAAAGACGTGGCACTACAGCCCTTATGAAACATACATGCTGCTGCTGCCTGACCAAACTCCTGCCTCTTCTCATCAGTGTGAGTCACTGCTTCTGGTAAAACTGAGCACACAACCCCCTTGTTTAGTGCTGCACTTTACTGCTACTAGAACTACTCAGATAGGGAATGAGATGACATAGAGCTTGAAAAGGAATGATGAAAAACGGAGTGAATTGAGAACACTGAGTTGTTTTTGCCTATTTTCTTTGCCTTTGCCTCTGCACCGCTCCCCTTCTGCCTATCTTTTCTCCTCGCTCTTGCTCCTTCTTTCTACAGGCTCAGTCTAACCTCCCCCTCCCCTTTCCTCAAGGGAATAAAGGTCGTAACGCAAATGATTACTCAAACCCGAGTTGCCATAGAAACAGAGTCATGTGACTAGAAGAGGCATGCATAGACCACAACAAAGAGGAGGATCAGGAACGAGCGCTGGAAAGAGCTGTAGCTCGCCTTGCTGGTGCCTCAGTGTATTTCACTCAAATTCAGCCTTTTAAAAATAGGCAGCAGCGTGAAGCGCAGGGGAGCAAGCACACAGAACACAAGTGAAAAGAGCTAGGAGCATGAAGGCAGTAATGAATCTACGCTGAAGCACTGCAGTGTGCCATATATTCTAGCATTCACTAGCATACCAAGGGTGTGTCCTATTCATCATGTCCTTCTTGAAGGCAGAGCTAAGGCGCCAGTTGTCTGGAATTTCTGTGAAATGGCGTCAGTTGTAAAAATGTAGACACTTATTTGTGTTTTAAAATATAAGTTGTGGAACATTTTGGAAGAACTCTTAAATTTTGTTGTGCATCAATGTTGTGCATAATAACAGGTAAAAAAATAAATAAATAATATTATATATATATATATATATATATATATATATATATATATATATATATATATATATATATATATATATATATATATATATATATATATATATATATATATATATATATATATATATATAAAATGCTTCAGTAATGTGAAATGGTGAAATCACCATTTGAATTTGGACTTGGTGAGAGTACAAAGACTTGCTTGGACGATAAGTTGATAAGTGTAAACCTGAATAAACCTGTACAGGTGCGTAAACAGAACTGTGAGTGCGCCTCAGTCTAAAGGCAGAACAGCACCTGGTGCAGGATGAGAAGGTGCCTGCCCCAACAGGATCCGCTTCTTCTGGCTCTACTCCTCCCCCAAGAGATTAGTCCTGGGCCTTGGTGAACTCAGCGACCTGTGACCATCTCTCACTCACCAACCAGTAACCAGTACACTCTGCCCAGTGTGTGGAAATGTACACTGCATTCTAAAAACACTGAAAACAAGAAAACCTAATACTTCATCAAATAAAACATGTGAATATCAACAAGAGCTTTGTTTTATATGCCTGAGAATCACCAAGCTTGGTGCTATGTTTCAAGATTGGTGGAGCCTGGGCCGGCATACATTTTTTTCAGATGATGTCACCACATCTGTGGTTACGAACATTTGGAACTTCATGTTTCTGTGTCTGTACTCAAAGACATGAGAGTGGACACATACAGTACATTCAAACAGCCATGCCTATCTCCACTGTGGGACACTGCTGCAGTGACCCCCACACCATTGACCATTTGCCTCAAGTCCACCTCGGGTCCCATGAGGCCTTTGCAGCAGCTGAGTGCTCAGTGATGTCTGCAATTATCCCATGTCTAGACAATGTCTAGTGAATGTCTAGGGAAAGGCACGAAGATTCACTACTGCACTGGGATGATACTGACAATGTTGCTAGTGGCGAAACTGATGTCAGTGAAAGTACAAACTCCAATAATACTGAAAAAAAAAAAACAAACAAACATTTTTAGATATAAATGATCACATTTCCATTCATCAAGGAAAATGCTCATGGGTAAATGAAGGGCTCTGGTCTGATATTTATGTGTATAACAGACATTGATCCATTTGGTGACATGCACCAAGTGAGGTCTTGAATTAATTCAAAGCCTATTTCATTTTTTTTTTTTTTAGCTCACTTAATCGCTCATCCCCCAGCAACCCAAAACATGCACAATAGGTAAAATCCTCCAGCTAAGGTAGTCCTGACCAAGAGAAACAAGATCACAGAGTTGGGTCCCCGAGCACTACACTATGGTGCTCACTACTCCTGAGAAGATGCTCCACCAGCATTGAAGGATGGATCAAATGCTTTATTGTTCCATACGGGGAACAGTAAACTTGGTTTCCTACTGTGGTCCATTTCACCTGCTGATACTTGGTTTCCTACTGGTAGTGCATGCCTTAAGTACCTCAAATGACTCTGCTTAATGTCTAGGAGAAAAAGTTCTACTCAGAGCTCCTCCCAATAGATTGCTTTCTTTACCCTATCTCCAAAATAGCAATGGCCACCTTGTAGAGGGAACTCATTTTCTTGTTTTTCTTGTGTTTCTTTATAGTCATGACCCAGCACTCATAACTGTACGTGGATGTAGGAATATAGGCTGACAGATATTTCAAGCTGAGTTTACCTTTTAACGCAGCTTCTTTATCACCACAACAATCCAATGTTGTCACATTCGTCCACCTGTCAATCTCCTGCTCCAGTCTTCCATCACAACAAGACACACTGATACATTTCTATCTAAGGCAGGAGCTTCTCACCAAACTGGACAGGACAAGCCATTATGTTTTGGTAGTGAACTATGGCTTAATTTTACCCTGGAAAACACTTTTTAACGGAGGCAGAAAAGTATGAAACCAACAGGGGCGGGCTGGCAATCTGTACATTCCAGAAAAATCCAGAACAGCCATACGGCTGTTTTTTGGTCCCAGTTCGGCCCTGGAGCCCACTGTAATTCACACACAGTCTCTGGACCACCAATCCAGTCTGCCAATCCAGAGATGTGTTGGCCAAGACAGTTCCATAACATCTACAGATTTTTTATACTCTTGAGGGATCTCATCCACCCCCACTCCTTACCACCAAGGAGCTTTCCAACCAGCACAATGGTAGCAACTTGGAAGATGGGCGTACTGCTTCCACAGTGGAAGATACACCAGTGTTGGTAGAGCACTCTTACCCGCTTCTGTGGTGATAGATGGTTTTCCAGGCTGATTAATAGTCCACAAACACAACCCACATCTGAATGTTTTGCTCCACATCTTCTTTGACTGTAGCCCACTTCACCTGTAGATTCTTCTGCCTTAGAAGTCCCAAAAGCCATCCCAAAAGGGATGTGACTCCAACAGGTGGCAGCTACGATGGCCCCACAATGCTCCTTCAGGCACCCACTCAACTCAAGCCAGTCATCAGGGTGAGACCCTGGTAATTGCTATATTTTACCCAACAAATAAAACCCAACAAATAAAAATCTAAATTATATATATATATGTATGAGATTATGGGCAGAGATTGGGAGATAGTGAAGGTTCAACAAAACAGACATTTTCTAAGCACCCAAACTCGAATCCAGGGCAACAGGGAAATACTCAAACAACATCTTAGTATAATTTCTCCGTTTAACAATAACCGAAGAACTATCATAAGATAATTGAGTTATTTAGGAGTCCATATGAGAATTAAGATTTTATATTGACAAACTGAACAGCAAGCAGATAGGTTCACAACTGTACTGCTGCACACTTTGTAGCTTTATATTGTCACTAGAGAATATGCAATTAGCTTCTGTCAAGACTTTGTACTTGGTTAAATAGATTAGATAGAATATTCTATAAACAGAATAGATTGGTTAAATCTGCCTGTAACTCACTGAGAGCATGACAGGAGGAGGAGCTGTATTCTACTGACACACAGTGAGATCTTATTTCAATATATTATAGTTTTAGCATGTCCTACATGATGCATTTAAGGCATCCCAGTGTACAGGCAAAACAAGTCTTAGTGAGAGAAGGGGCCGGCTGTTTAAAACTCTTCTTTAAAAATCTACACAATGTATCACTGACATGGGCCAGAAGAGGCTGCTTGTGGTTTAAAGACAGCGCCGAGTCACAGGTCTGGGGCACATGGACAAGACCTGTATGTAGGCCTATGCCTATACATCAGAGCAGAAACTTCCACTTAGTTATTGCTTCAACTGCTTACTAAATACACCGGATTCATAGTCAGTTTGCATGGTCGCCGAGCATAGCATATATTATGCTATAATACTTTGTAAATTAGATGGGGGGTTTACATTAAATTAAGTGTACACACACTTGAATGATCCACCTATTGTTAGTAGGCCATATCCATTCTCAAGAAAAAATAAACAAGCAACCCCGAGTAAGGGCAGAACACCACAATGGGCTGCTGCAGTGAAGGAAAGGGCTCTGAGAATGTGCAGGTGCGGTGGGAAAGACCCGTGGGCTTCAGGGAGAGAATAGATCAATAACTAATTTCAGTTGCGAGCTTCACTCACACTGTTTTCCAATAAATGCTGGATGGAGAATGGTGGCTGAGCCCTCCCCCACTATCTCTATTCTATCACCTTCTCCGGCAAGGATTGGACTCAGTGGAAGAAGACTTTCTTTCCACTCCTGTGATTGTCTGGATTATGTTTCTACAGCCTCTGTATTGTATGAATGTAATCCAACATTGTCATTTCTATTTCCATGTGTCCTCCACGAGCGCTCTCATAACCATTCCACATATGCGCCGCTGTATCTTTAACATGAGGGCTTTTACCCCCCTGCAGCCCCCTCCCACTCTCCATCCCATCTCTTCCCTGCTGGAGCGGGCAGTGTTGAGGTTTTGTCAAGAATATGCCGTAGATTGAGACAGACAGGAGAGTGAAGCGTGTGTCATAGAGGGCTGCTGCTGCTGCTGCTGCTGCTGCTGCTCGGCTCTTCTCCTCAGAGGCTGTGACCTAGATAACCAAGAGGAGCTGAGCGCCTGCAAGCCTGGAGCCACTCCAGCGCCAGCAATGTCAGGAAGGGGTTAGTTGTGTAACACAATGTCCTATTTAGTTTACACTTCACCCCTAGAATATAATGTACAAACCCTAAATGGCAGAAAATTATTGCAATAAATAGAAACTGTTTATAGCAGTATTGCTGGATTAGGTCAGTTTAATTTAAGGTTTTTACAAGTTGTGTTCTCATATGCGTAAAACGCATAACTTCCTATATTTTCACAGTGAATGTTGCCTACAAAACGTATAATTATTTAGTCAAATGTTTTAAGTTGTTTAATCAGAAAAATGGCACTCAACCAACGTGATAATGTAGTACTAAAGCACTGAAATTGTAATGGTTTATTAACGTTTCAGGAAAAAAAACACTGTATAATAATCAGAAATTCTATTAGGCAATGAAGAAAATAAACAAAGCACATTTAAGAACTCTTAAACTGTCCCCAAAGAAACAAAAATTGTGACTACCACTAAAACCAGTTCATAATGCTGTATAGGAACAACATTGCCATCTGGTGGCAATAATTTATACTGCAGGCTCAGCTTACTCAGAAAAAGTCTGAAGTATTTCTTCACAAATATTTTACCACAAAAATACATATTGTGAAGATTTTACATAGCTATACTGATTAGTGAAAATGTGTTTTGTTTTTACAATCATTCTTGGCTCTGGTCTGGCTTAAAGCGGTCCCAACCAGCAAAAAGAGTAAATTTCTGTTCAGAGAGAATATAGTCTTTAAGTCTGTCTGGTAACGGCAATGCTTTGACTCTTGCTTCCAATGGCCAGGGCTTCAGATGGCTTCTTATGAATGCCCTGCAAATATGACGTAGAGCAGGAGGGTTTGAATCCTGCTCTTTGACCCGCTGGTGCAGGTCTGCCAGAGCCTGGGCATATGGGTGAGTGTCCTGAACGTGGACTGGGACATCAGGACTCAAGCGGAGCATTGGTGTATTTAACCTTGCTAAAGTGAGCAAAGCCTCAGCTTGCTCCATGAGTTCAGAGGCACGAGTCAGATCTGAACAATGCTGTAGAACTTTGTGGAGGCGCTCAAAAACAGAATTGTAAGCTGACCAACATTCGTTTCCATGATATGTGCACTGTAAAGACGCTCCACTCTGGAGTATGAGTGCCGCCAAAGGGAAGAGCAAGTCAAAGAAGTCCAGGCTGGTCTGTGTTAAAGAGGCTTCACCCTCCTCGTTCAGACAGAGGCTGGGGTCCACTCCATGGGCCAAAAGCAGCTCTGTGGTCTTCAGACAGAAGTTGCCAATTTCTGCCGCATCCTCCACACTGGCATCCATAGCTTCTTTTATCAAGAAAACCACAGCAGATTCAACGCTCTCACCATCGACTGTACAAGCTTTGACATCAGCACCTATAGAGAAGACAAAACAGTTTATTAGCTATTTTGTACATCTTGATAAAAAAAATCTTGTCCAGTGATTTCCTATTTAATACTGCAGAACTGATGCTTTCCCTGCCTTCTCATAGTGACATTTTACCATAGCAAGCAACGGATTTTCATTTATGGTGATGCAATTTTTTGAAAATAGCAATGCAAAATCTTGGTGTATGACAGAAAACCTCTAGGCCTGCATTCAAAAATCTAGTGTTATCATCTTCTAACAGTGGAGGGCAGCATTGCACACTGTCGCATACAGCCTGCTGGAATTTATTAAAACAAGAAGATGACCTATAGACTAACTTAATAATTGCAAGTTAAAACAGGGCAGCGGGAAGGAACGGGGGTAGATGACAGTTGATAGACATTTTCTGAGCAATCAAGATCCAAATGCAAAACTACATAAACATGCATGCATCAATCAACTCTGAGCTGGATAATGATGAGGCAAAACTCAACAACACTGTTAAAAGCTCATTAAAGTAGATTTTGCATAATATGTCTCCTTATATAATATGTCTAAAGCATGATATTCACAAAAAAGATTTGATCACAGATAAATTAGGCCAGACTACATGTAAATGTGCATTTACAAAGGCTGTGACTTCTAATTCTTGTTCCCCCTAAAATTCTAAGAGTAAAACACTGTTAACCACAGGTCCAGTTGATTCCTGCTGGATCACTTGCTCAACCACTTTAATATTCAAGCAATGTGTTTTGGCAGCTCTGCCATGACAATTATCAAGGAATGAAAACCATTGCTAGGTTCTTGTTTGCAAATAGTGATGTGTCATTTTCCTGAACGAGACTGGAAACGTCATGCCACAAGATTGCAGTCCTGATAATTATTTCAGGTAGTGGTTTTACTCAGATAGAGAACAGGGAGAGTTAAGGGATGCTTTATTCATCCCGACAACCCATTTAACAGTGAAAATTGTATTCACCATAAAAAACTTCTTAGTCCATTAACACAATTGAAATCTTCAATTTACCTGATATTTTTGTATTTGGCTACTAACATACAAAATACTAGACTAATTTAAAAGTATGTGAAATTATTATATAAGTATGTAAAAATTATACCTAACTTAACAGCTGGTATTAAAATCCACAGAAATAGTTGACGTTACCTCTTTGAAGTAGATGCTTAATATTCTCTGTATTGTTCACAGTAAGTCCATCGCTGCTAGCTAATGCATGAAGCAGTGGTGTTTTTCCTGCAAAAAAAGCAAAAACAAAACAACTTTTGAATTAACAAGAATGAAACAAATATATGTTGTCTTATAATAACAAAAATTTACCATGTTTGTCTCTTGCATTGACATCAGCACCCAGATCCAGCAATGTGAGCAGGCAGGACAGTCTTTCTGATTCTTCACATGCAAGATCCAAGGGACTGCTCTCATGGATCTACCAAGAATAAAACAACATTAACAGTGATTTTAAATACATGTCTTTTTTGAGATGAATTTCTCTGTGACTTACCCTATCTCTCTTTTCAATGTCTGCTCCATGTCCAACAAGCAGCTTTACCATGTCTGGCTTGTTTCTTAAAACAGCAATATGCAGTGGGTTGTAGTACGAAACAGGGTCTGGAGATAGGAAAAAATAAAAAAATAAAAAAGTAAAATAAATAAAACAAACTGAATGATTGTAATCCAGAAAAGAGAAGATATTTAGGTCAAAGAGGATAAATAAATATCAATAAATATTAAAGAAAAATAAATAAAATTCCCAATGAAATACATGGGTGGCATTTGTTTGAAGCAACACTTGTTTGAAGACACTTTGAGGACAATGTTGACAACTAGCAGAGGTCACACCAACCTAGTCTGCCAGAGAAAAAGCAAAATGTTCAGCCAATTTATGCTCTAATAGGTACATAATACTCTTAACATACAGAGATGTACTCAAAGTATTGATACAAAAATATATTGTCACAGACTTCTAAGCACTACACGTGGTGATACAATACGCTTTATCGCTGTACTTTAAATCACATCAATTCAGTATGACAGAGTTATACACTTAAATACTTGCTGACTGACCTAGGCCTAAGCTGCTGAGCTGAAAAGAAAGTTATTAATTGGTCGATTCTGTTCCAATATTAAGAATATTGGGAATTTGGAATCTCAATGCCATCATAAAAACATAACTTTAGTTAACTTTAGACTTGAGACCTATTTTAGGGCTATATATGCATCAGGACAGAGACTGTATTATGAGGTTCTTAGCAATATCCAGCTCTTATATTATATTATTGCATTATTATATTATATTAAAACTATTTGATTTGGAACTGTGGAATTGTCACATACAACAGATAAAATACCAGTTTGTTACCTTCAAAGTTAAGATCAGCCCCATAACGTAGTAAGATTTCTGCAGGATATATCAGACCCTGCTCTGCCATTTTATATAAAGCATAGCTGATGCCTTCATTAAACACTTCGGAGTGTAACTCCCGCTGTAATAGCTCCTCTAGAGAAGCGCTCAAGCGGCTCTCCTCTTCAGGGCTACGTCTGGGCACAAAAGACAAAAAAGACGGCATAAACAGAATAAAAAATCTGGATTGCTGTATTGTATTGTATTGTATTATTCTTAAAAATAACATGTTTGGGTTGAGGTTTTGTCCATATGTGCCCAATAATTTCTTGTCACACCCATTTTATCTTGGTCCTCCATCTCTTGAGGCCGTTTAGCTACTCCCTTTTTGAAATATTGCAATACAACAGTATTACTGTGTATTGTGTAGCTAACCGCTGCATATAAAGAACTGTTTACACACCTAGAGTAAAATAACTACATAGGATGGCACAATCACACATGAAAAGATAGAAAATGTATTTTCTGAGAGGCACTGACAGTGTTACCAAGTTATTAATACCTGTCTACTTGATTGTCATTTCCTTCACTGACTCCAACAGCACACATAACAGCATCCACGAGTGGCTGGTACTCGTAGATGATTCTTCTGAATCCGTGGAGGAAAGGCATGGCACTTTTTTTCACTTAACTCAAAAAGGTTTCTATAAATACAAATTGTAGCATATTAAATGATTCAGTAATTCATCAGTAATTCAATAAAACGTCAAATGGGATATACAACAAAATCACAAACATAAACCACAAACATAAATATCTCAATCTTGAAGCTAACTTGAAAGTAAATTACATTTAACTAAGCTATTGAACGTCAACGTTTTTCCAAAATGCTCCGTGAAATCTCAAACGCTCGTACAAATTCATTAATGGTTCAATTATAAGCACCATTGTCAACAAACTTTGTTACTAGCTCAGCGTATCAGTGGATATAGAGGAAAACTATTATATTAACTCACGCTGTGTTTAGTTATTTCTTCTTTCTTGCATGTGGCGTGAACGAGTGAAACGATTGACAGAAGGACCTTATTCGTTCCGTCCGTATTTTGGTTCCCTTGGTGTACAGGGCAGCATGTGATATAAATGTTCCGCTTTGTGGTTAATTTGGTGGGAATAGTACACAGTCAGAACAGTAAAATTATTGTTAGGTATAAACGCCAACTTTACAAATTTGGAGACAGATGAGCAGCTTTAGAATTCATTGCACTCTTGGCACTCTTCAGTTCTTATTTTAGCACCACGTAGCCCATTAAAAGATGACGTAGACCTTTTTACTTTAAACGGCTTGTGGCTACCCTGATTAATCAAACCATTGTTCAATTCAAAATGTTTGAATGGTGATGCGAAATGTAGGCTGTATGGAAAGTGTAGAAAATGTCAAAAAAAAATAAATAATAATAATAAATAAAATAAAATAAAAAATAAATGAATTGTGCGCACGCTCGGCCTGAAGATGGCAGTAGAATTGCACAAAATTACTGTAGTGCAAGTCAGCAGTGCATAGTGCAGGCTTTGTCGGTCATTCATGGGTTCAGCTTCCTATTATATGAAACAAGACTTTTCAACAGATATAGCCAAACATTTTATCTTTTCAAAAAGTCACTCAACAGTGCTTGATAAAGAACCATTGACTGTATCTTTAGGATACAATTCTATCCTTGGCTTTTTCTATAGCTTCTGAGTTAACATAAACAGCAGCTATAGTATCAGGATATAACCTAAGTATACAGTTGAAGGGCCTCTTTGCAGAAATCTTGCTTCACCGAATACAATATTTCAAAATATATCAGAATAGTATTGGCAGGCCTATATTAGCCTATTGTTTCACATAGTATTGTACCAGGACATCATAAGATAGCTTTGTCAAAACATGTTTGTAGGCAATTTATTTAGCCTGTTTATTTTTGCATGTTCCAATGTGGAGAAGGATGGTTGCAAAGAGTGGAAAATAGAGACAAGATAAAAGCCTTATTGCCTCTTTTATTACATTTAGATCTCATCCATCAATAATATAAGAATGGCAGCAAAATTACTTATAACTGCTGGTCATATTAAGCTTCTCTTGAAACAAGGCTATTGTTTATCTGGTTCATATTTGCTGTAGAGGTGTGGGGAAAAGAGAGGCACAGCAACTCTTTCTTCTAGTGACAGATGTGACCCACACAAAACTTAGCAGATTACAAACAATAATTAATTGAAATTAACATTCAAAATGTATTGTTTATTTTTTATAAAGTGAAATGTGTAACATACATTTTTCATTGTAAATTGCCCCCCTGAGTAGCCAGCAAAAATGTGATACACTGTACATTCTAACACTTTTTCCAAAGTTGAACAAAAAACAACTTAAATATTTAAGTTGAAGTCTCACAATTTGCTTTGACAAAATACTGATGAAGAGGAAGAAGGGTCAGGGATGATAAAGTGACAAGGCTTTTTGCTTTGGTTTCCTTTTGCTCCATTCAGAGAGGGGAATTATCAGAGCAGCAGGTCTGGGCCAATATCCTTTTGTGCTGACGGCATATTGCACAGTGAAGATTGTGGATGAAAATAATCATCCCTTTTAAAGGTCAGGAGAAGTTAAGCACACTCAGAGTAGACCACAGCACATTGGGGCTGATAAGAAATAACTGTCTGTGTAAAGGAGAGAATAAAGAGTTCACCTTGTCCATTTATATGACTCTGATTGTTTAGTTGTGAATCAAAGTTAATTACATTATATGTGCACTTAACCTACAGTCTTCCTAATTAATGCAATGACATGTTAAACAGAAAATATTATGTCAAATAGCCATCCCATGGTTTATAAGTCAAATATACATCTGCACTGCTTTGACTTCTCCAATCCTAGACCAGCTTGTATGGGAGGAACTGTTCTTATCTGTACTGTACTGAATGAGTGTGACAAGTAATGGAATAGCTATATCTCACAGGTGTCAGCTAAGTCCCATGGTTGCTTGGATGTGGGCTCCTTTTACTGCTAGCATAAGATAGTTATTTATGCAGTCTATGTCTGTTACTGTAGTTTTTCTTCTGGGGACAAAGTGTACTCTATAAATGGCCCCTAGTTTTCATTTTAGCAGAGCACTTCTCTTTGTTTTACGAAAAGTCTACAGGCTAAATGGAACACTTCTGCATTGTGAACTAGTAACTTTTATGGCATCTCATCTCATATAAAGGTCACTTTTTGACTTTCCCTCAGAGGATCAGACTGAAAACCAGAATGATGGCTCCAGAGCATGATAAGTAAATGGATCTTTTAATGGTCAGTGAATGGCCACTGGTAATCTGCAAAGGACAGGAAATAGCCAAAGCAGCATAGATACAGTGGGCAATGACGGAGCATTCATGTGCAGTTATTATTAATGCTATCATACATCAGATAGGCCGGGCAGGAAAGTGAACGTTTGTGACGAATTTGGGCCTTTTGAGGGCGCTTAAGGTCATGGATGAAAGATACAACCCAATAAATACACCTGAGACTATTTATTATTATGTGTAATGGAGAGCATAGGTACTACACACCTCAGGGACTAAAACCAGGGTAAAAGGTGATGGACTGGAACAGCAGAAGGACAGCCTCTGGTGTGCTTGTACATACAATGCAGTAGCATTGGCTTTGCAATTAAAAATAAAAAAATCTCTGGGAACTATGACACAGTATACAAAAGAGATGGAAAGTAAGATAAGTATACCAACTGCTTCAAGTTCACTTCACTGGAAAATACATTGGATAAATGCATACTTTGTAGAAGAGGACGTGAATAGATGGATGAAGATGTATGTGCTAGTAGTGGTATAGGTAGGCACAAGATTTAGTAATCTAGCATTTCACTTTTTGCTCTGTTCATAAAAACATGAAAGAAGTCAGACCTTACACTTACATTGTGAACTTTGGAGGTATGTTATCGCAACTTTTCCACTTCCCATATACACAGTCACACCATATATTAAGATAGAGACTTTGTTTACTTTATTAAATTGCATGGAGGAAAGATAAAGAGTTTATAGGCCATCGAAAATGGATTTAACAGGTGTAGAATGGGGAAGTATAGCTCAGATTTAATGGTTTGCAGGACCAGACAGTGTAACCTAAACCAGCAGAGTTCTGTCTGGCACCCGCTCAGTTGCACGGCCCTCATCATTGCGTGGGTTTCAAGGGATTTGTCTGAGAAGTTGACTCTAGAGAGGCTGGTTTTAGACAACTCCCAGCTTTTGTGAGTGATGTATATTACTGCTGCTCCACACTCTGCACCCCAAAACTTTGCCTTGTAACACTAATGACTTTTGCAGATGTAAAAAAACACTGAGAGGATGTGCCCAAGAATCCAGTTTCATAAATTCTGTGAGAAGGCTATGGATTTGCGGAACTACTGTTTTATCAATTAGGGAGACATGATCTTGAGTTTAGAGCAAGATTTTAAATTCAGTCAACACTATGAAGTTGTGGATGCAAATCTACGGCAGATTATGATAAATCTGAATAATTTGTACCTAATTACTAAAATACAGCTTGTTTTGATCTTGGTATGAAAATGAAGGATGATTGATAGCCTTTTACTTACATTTCTATCTAACTTTTTTTTTTTTATTAACGCCATCTGTCTCTCTGCAAATGAAAGGGAGAAATTCTGTGTTTTGGTGATTATAATGAGCAATTAGTGTTGAGAAATCCATAATTTATTTTGCTAGAAATACAAACTGTAGAAAACATTAAAAAAATACACACATTTTCCCACATGCATAATAGTCTACATTATTTATTTATTTATTTTTAATTATCCCTAATATAAAAATAGATTTTGTATTATTAGCCTGTATTTTAAAAGGTCTCAATAACATCTCTGCCACAAGGGGCCGCTAGAGCTTGAGAATAAGGTATATAAGGAACTGTAGCCTACGGAAAATGTCCGAATAAAACTTTTCTAAGTTGTTCATTTCTTTAAAAACAAAAAGGGGGCCAATATCTGAACAGAACATTCCAGCGTATTTTACTACATTAACTTGCGTATAGCATACATTACATAGACTATATTTTGAACACATATCTAAAGGGGGATCGTTAAAGAGCCAGGAAGAACTTTCTATGTTGTTTCAGTTTGGTTGTCTAAAAATCCTTTTTTTTCCCCTTTCTAACGCCCCACTCGAAAAACGTGTCAGGTGTTGTCACCAGTCTGGGTTTCTCCTCGTCCCCCTGCCTTTCTCTGCTTGCACAGTGGATAGAGCGACAGTGGGTGAGCTCTCAAACTGTAGCCTGTAGCCTTTACCTCCACAGAGACGGAGTGATGGATGCTGCTATTTTCACTGAACTCCATTGAAGCATCGCTGCCTAGAGAGTATTTGTCCAGTTTGCAGCAATAGTCTGGAAGAGCTACGCGCGCTGACTTGCTTTCCGCCACAGTTTTGGACTTTACCACGCGGACTAGACAGCGCTGTCTTGCTCTCGATGAAGAGCCTGACTTATGTTTTGACTTTAGTTTTTTGTAAGAATATGTCCACAACGCAGGTTGCATACCTTGGAGGATATCCTGACAATGCCACGGACTTTACGCACAAGTCAGCAACTTGGAAAACGCACGTTGGGAATGGGAACGAGCAGAGTCATGACTGAAGAAGATTATATTTTTCTTTTCTCTAAACGGTTGTAACTTGGGACCTATTTTGTGAAAACGTTTTACACATTTTGCCATCCCCTCTTTACCTGCAGAAATGTTAAAGGAGAGACTCCTACGCTCTAGTTGAGACATATCTCGCGAATGTGAAATTCTCAAGTAGACCCCATATTAATGACATTTCATTGTTATGTAGGCTTTAGCATTTGCAAATGACAGTTTTAACCCCAAATACATTTTAATTTCACCCCAGTGATGCTGGCTTGCTTTGCTTCATTGTGAAGATTTTCCTTCTTTCTACTTCTTGAAAACATGTTGCTCTTCCTCGTTCTCCAGACGCTGACTCTACATTTGGGAGGTAAGCACATTTATAACATAATTTTAGTTTTGAACATAACAGGCATATTTATAAGCACAATTATGAATTAAAACGAATTATTTTCATCAGTGCAGTGATCTGTAACTGTTCTGCTTTTATTGCCTTAACTGGGTTTGGACACTTACATTTTGTAATTGACCTATGTGGTTTTAACATAGTCTCATAGTCTCTAAAATATTTCAGCATATTCAAGTGACATCAGATCACAACACGTAAATACAAATGTTATGGTTTTGATGGAGGTAAACTACAACAATGTTTACTGTAATGGCAGTGCATCAATCACGTTGGCAGCGTAGGAGACTGGGGAGTTTGAGTTGAGTTGACTGTGGATCGAAAACAACCACAAAAATAAATGTTTAGTTTCCCTTTAGAGTTAGAGTTGAGTTGAGGTTTTAAGAGTCTTTGTATCACACTAAACTCTATTTGCTCATATAATCTTCTTCTATGAACACAAAAGGATCATTCTGATTTGATAGCCCCCTGGTATGAGAGCTGAGTCACTGTCTTCAGGTGTATGGTAATGATATTTGCCATATGCCAAGGCCTCCGCAGTAACCATCCACAGCATGATCCTAATTGAGCATTGTGTGTCATGAAGCCACAGGAAATGGCTTTCTTGCTGTGAAAAGTGATGGAAATTGATAACACACCCCAGGAAATTAGTGAGAGGAATCTCTACAAGAAAAATGCTTGTGCTGCATAATTGGGTATAATGAGGAATTCAACTATTATTCAAGAATGTTGGTGCCACTTTTCTTTGATGGTACACTGGTAATGAATTTGACAGTTTTATAATAGTATGATACAGGCAAATGTCATTGGCATTTGTTTTGTTGGTTCATTATTTATGTTTGCATGTTAAGGGGTTGTGTTGTAAAGAGCTACACCTCCAGTGTGCATAATAATTGGTCCAAATTCTTCTATCACTATATTCGTGAGATTTTATTCACCTAACAATCATTGTTCAGTTATTTCTCAGTTGAGAGTTATTATGTCTAATTGTATTGCATCTGGCCATGAATGCCAGCTCTGTGGCTCATATCCAGCAGTTCTTTTATACTCTGCCCCTGACGATCGAGAGTGCACGTCCTTGAGTGTCCAAGGACCTAGTGAGTGAGGACTGACATATAGTCAGTTGTGTAGTTTTGATGTTTCCATGTCAGTAACTGCTGTTAGTATTGTCTTCACTCTCATCCTACTCAATAGCCAACATTGTGCTATCTCCAGTTTCTTTAAACTTACCTAAAACTTTGTAGCTGCATGAACATTATTTTTGATGTTGTTTTTTTTAATTATGGCTGCAGCCTTTTTATTTTGTCAATTACGTAATCAGTTTGTCCTCAACCAAATTAGTTTTATAGGATTTCAAGAATTTCTGTTTGTCACAGCAGCAGAGAGCTTTTGGGCAGTTTAATCTGCCAGATACTTTTTGCTATTACTTTTGTATATAGTACTACTGTATAATTTCTGTATAATAGTTTTTGCTTGAGATTGTAAGAATACCTGCCCTTGTTTTTGACAATTAATTGTTACACACGGCAGGTCTTATTCTACTACTGTACAACTTTTTTATTTTGAATAGGATGGAGATGACTTTTTTATCTTGATGGGTATGTTCAGCAAACTGATGTGTGAATGCAGTGCAGTTTTCATTGATTTGTCTGGAGCCTATTCACCGTCTGTGCATGACAGCATCATCTGCCCGGGTGTCAAGCAGGAGAGGTTCATTTAGTCCTGCTCTAGGTGTTTGGAAGTGATGACTTCTCAGTATTTACCAGTATTTTACCAAAGGTCCCATATACTTAAAACATACATAGACATGCATGTATAAGTCTTATTTAGATCTGTTCATAAAGTTTGTCCAAGCCACAAAATATTCTAAAACAAATTCAAGCTGAAGTACTGTACCTTCCAGAGTCCAGTTCCAGTGTCATCTGCTAAAGTTGTAAAAAACAATATCATAGTAACATTGGCTACTGTAGCCATTTCAAGTCTTTTTTTAGGTCATTGACCTTGGAGAAATTAATGTACATTTGGAAAATGTTTGTAGTTTGAAGTCTTACATTTTGTCAAGGAAATTAAATGCTATGAAGCTGCTTTCTGATATCTGATGAATTACACAAACATATGGTCATCAGGATTTAAATTTGTCCAAAACTAATCTGGATAAAGATGCTTTATGTAGTTTGCTTGTTTGTTAGTGGTCTCAAAAATGTTGCAGTTTATTTTTATATTACATGGAAAGAACAGAGAGACCCCCAGCTCTGTGGTGTTATTATCAAGGCTATTTTACGGCTTTGGCTTTGAGGGTGCACCAGGATGCATTTCAAAGATGTGCTACTGGGCACACTGATAAAAAAAAGATGCAGATTCCTTTGCCTCTCCAAGTCATTTTTGGGTTGTTCTCAAAGATGTATTGATTACCAAAGATAAAGTATTGTTTGATATAATGAAACATATGAAAGACTTTTCAAGTCTCAAAATATTATGAAAATTGAAAATCTGTTTGCTTATCTTTACTATACATCCTGCAAGTTTATGTTTCAGCTGTGCTGTACAAATGAGGATGAGGATAGCAGGCAATTAGGGGATTACAAAGAATTTGGCACCGTGTTATGCAAAAATTATGTTATTAGAAAGTGAATATTAAGACGGGAGCATATTGGTATCCCTTCATGAATGATATGTTTATGTGTAGTTGTCTTCAATTAATTAGTTAAATGATTTAGATACTCAATATTGCATACTTTTTTTTAAGTACAATACTCCAGAAACAAATGGAAAACTTACCTGTACTGTTTCCATTGTGACTTATTTCATGCATCTCTGCATTTATGGTCCGATATCCAGTCTACAGGCAATATAATGCTGTTGAATACTGATATTTTTATTATGTGAAAAAGTGTGCGAGAGGCTAGCATATTAAGTAACTCTACAATCACTGAGTCAAAAGAAAGTGTTTTGCCCCCAAAAATCCATATATCATCAGCATAATATTTCCACACAGCACATCTACGCAAACCCTCTGTTAATTGCCTCTTTATTATAGTGTGATCTTACATTCAATTTAATCAATTTCATGATTAGAGGAGGTGAACGGAGGGGATGGGGCTGTAAAGAAGCAAAAGTGCTTGTTATAATTCACACAATTTGTGTGTAACAAAAGTTACAAAAGGGCCAGAAGTTATGGCAAAAATTAATCACAATAAAAAATAAAGTATTTTAATCAGTGGCATTAAATACAAAAAATATAAGTCTGAACTTTGCTCCAAAGAGCAAGCTTTTACTGACAACCGTATCACTGATGATTTAAAATTATTAGATCTCATTAGGCAGCATTCACCTGCAATAATTTTCCACTTATAATCCACAATTGGTGCCCCTTAATCTTTTTTGTTAGGACTTTGGTATGCAAACATTCATACTGATCTCATGTCTTAAAGTTCTGTCAAGTGACAACAGTCATGAATAATGGCCCTACTTCTTGAAGCTATTGTGAAAAATCCTCTTTTTATGTTGCCAAAGAAGACATTGAACTTTGTGCCAGTTTTTGTTTTATTGGAGATATTAACCATAAACCAGGAGAACAAATCTAACATTTAAACAAACTTTCACAGAAGTCTGACCTGTCCTCCGCTCAGTTTTACATTCTACAATGTTGGGATGTCACATGAACCCAACCTATTTGATTAAATGAATGAACTGCCCTAAATATATAGCTTATTTTGAAAAAACTTAACTAGGTCTCAGTGACAGAACATCATCTTAGACTTCAGGCTTTTTTGAATATTTTAACAGTACACTTCCTGTGGTCACAAAATGAAGCGCAAACGCTGATGATGATGCAACAGTTTGGTAACTGGGGCTAGTGCTAAAAGCAGCCTTGAAAAGAGTCAAAACAGTAGGAACTAGTTCATTAGATCTAACATTCCGCAAAAGGCTTGATGGTTTCAGTGTTTTTATGCAGTAAAGTTACTATTGCATTACACATCTGCTTAATAATGCCACTTTCAACTAGGCCTGTCACGATGACACATTTTGAAATGTGATGAATTGTTTAATTAAAAGTAGACGATAATATTGAAACTGTAATGAATTTGTATCTATACTGAGTCCTAGAAATTATTAATTCAAATCTTATCACATTGCCATAAAACAACAAAAGATTTCCCACTTATGCAAATAAAATGTACACACGATAAATATTGACCTCCAATCACAAATTGAACCACAGGTTGATATAGTTATCGTGACAGGCCTACTTTACAGCTCTTTCTGGGTACTCCAGCATTCTCCTATCGCCCATAGATATTCAAGAGATTCTTAATTAACTACTGGTAGTGGTACTGTACTCTACCAACTAGAGGTGGATAATACTGACAAAACGAGCCTATACACTTAGTCCATTCTCTCAATCTGATCTTCATGACAGAGAAAAAAATTGTCTTAAAAGATCATTGTTTGCACATGATTCTCATCCAACAACATCTCTGGTTAGATAAAACTGCATGTCTCTGACAAGGCAATTTCACTTTTAGTTTATCAGTTACATGTTTTTTACATTAGATTTTATGGCATAAAAGGTATTTTCCCAAGACAGAAGAAAGGTTGATCAATTCTAGAAAAATATTGTTAAACGTCTCAAGAACAGTATATTAAAAAACATAACCGAAATAATGTATTATAAAACAGGAATAGTTGCTGCAGCGCTACAAAGGTCACTGGAGGCAATTAATGCATTTAACAGTAATATTATTCATCCAAGACCAAAAGTGACAGTTGTGCATAAAACTGTAAACTAGGGCTGGGCGATATGTTGAAAAAAAAAAAAAAAAAAAAAAAAAAAAATATATATATATATATATATATATATATATATATATATATATATATATATATATATATATATATATATATATATATAAATTACTATATCTTGATATACGATGGATATCTCGATATGTGTACAGGAAAAATAACCCCCCAAAAACTCCTGCAAAAACAAATATGTCAAATTCCACAAGGTATTTTTTATTGAAGTGCAAGAAGTTGGCAGTCCATGTAGAAACAAAGTGCTTCTGTCACATTTAAGATTATGAAAAATCCTTGATTACATAAATAATAATTTAACTGTAAAATAAAATAAATAATACATATTGCCTTCTTTACATTCATAAATAAAACAACTCAACTCAAGCTCATCTTTGCATTAACTCTGTTAACCGTACAATAACCTTGAGCTCCTTTAGCAGAGGAAGCTCGGGAGGTTCCTTATTTTAACAGACCCATGTTCCTCACCAAAGTCCAATCCATCGCAGATCAAACCCAATGTTTCCAAACACTATTGTACAAGTTACACTGCAACAAATTATTGATTAAAATCTTCTGCATAAATAAACTTTACATTACTAAACTTTACAACATTTAAAGCATAAAGACTCTAGAGCCACATCAGCCCGTTTGAGATTATAATGTGTGTTTAATGCAGTTTTGCGCACATGTGTTTATCCATCCATCCATATTCTTCCGCTTATCCAGGGCTGGGTCGTGGGGGCAGCAGTCTAAGCAGGGACTCCCAGACTTCCTTCACCCCAGACAGGTCCTTCAGTTCCTCCGGGGGGACCCTGAGGCGTTCCCAGGCCAGTTGAGAGACATAGTCCCTCCAGAGTGTCCTGGGTCTTCCCCGGAGCCTCCTCCTGGTGGGACATGCCCGGAACACCTCCCGAGGGAGGCGCCCAGGAGGCATCCAGAACACATGCCCGAGCCACCTCAAATGGCTCCTCTCGACGTGGAGGAGCAGCGGCTCTACTCCGAGCTCCTCCCGTGTGACTGAGCTCCACACCCTATCTCTAAGGGAGCGCCCAGCCACCCTGCGAAGGAAACTAATTTCAAGCGCTTGTATCCGCGATCTTGTCCTTTCAGTCATTACCCAGAGCTCATGACCATAGGTGAGAGTAGTAACGAAGACTGACCAGTAAATCGAGAGCATCGCCTTTCGGCTCAGCTCCTGCTTCACCACAACGGACCTCATCACTGCAGACGCTGCACTGATCCGCCTGTCACTCGTGAACAAGACCCCGAGAAACTTAAACTCCTCCACTTGAGGCAGGGACTCTCCACCCACCCGGAGGGGGCAAGCCACCTTTTTCCGGTTGAGAACCATGGCCTCAGACTTGGAAGAGCTGATTCTCATCCCAGCCACACTCGGCTGCAAACCGCCCCAGTGCACATTGCAGGTCCTAGCCTGATGGAGCCAACAGGACAACATCATCTGCGAACAGCAGAAATGAGATCCTGTGCTCCCCAAACCGGACCCCCTCTGGCCCCTGACTGCATCTACAGGGCTGGAGGGGTGTGTTTATGTTTTACAGAAATGAAACTTAAAAACGCATGGCTCAGTTGCATAAACAGCACACTCCTTGTGCCACTAATGCGGTTCAGCTTCTTTCGGACTAAAGGACAGGACTCAATAGAATATGAGTGTTCTCTCTGTGACAGAGGATGTACTGCTGATGGCTTTTTCTGTAAATGGTGGAAAAGGTTTGTGGTAATAGAAGCTTTTCATTGACACCAACTTTCTGCATTCACAGCGGTAGTGAGGAGTGAGACACAAGCGAGCAAAATCAGACAGGGCACGCAGAGGCGACGGAGAAGACTAACAAGCGAAGTGGTGAAATCAGAATTGAATATAGGCATTATATCGATATATACGATATGTCAGAATCCATATTGAGTTAAAAAAAAATATCTCTATATATTTAAAATATTGAGATATTGCCCACCCCTACTGTAAACCATTTTAGTGTAGTCTTAAGCAAAAATCACCATCATCAACTGTGAATGCCCTGGGACTAGTGTAGCTGTTGCAGGATTCCTTCCTGTCAGCAAAGATTCATCTATAACACCAATAGCTTATGCATTTTGATTAGTGTAAGCGCTGGCAGGTGGCTGGACAAAAGCCTGTCAGGGTATTGCGAGTGCAGAGCTGCCACTGTCTGTCAGAGCCGTCCTAGCCAAATGCATTAGCGCCAATGATGTGACAGGTACATATTGTCAAGGCCCATTGACTTCTTTGTGGTGTGGCTGATTGATTGTCAAGATTATGTTCAAATGGACGTAGTGCAGCTCTTTGTGATTCAAAGTGGCATGCCCATGCAGCAGAATGCCGAACATCAGCCCTTACACTGGCCCTGAATTTTAATATAGAAATATGAGTTGTGCCTATTGAGTGCTCAGATGGGTGAATAATCAGTGAAGACTGGAGAGTGTTGTCCTTTCAGCTGTGACAGAAAAGTAATGTACTGCTGTTAAAAGAATTACAATAAAGATACTCAGGTGCTTATGACATTACATATTAAGTGGTTTCAATAAAAATAGGTGATGACAGATTACAAGTGAGATACTTCAGATGCTTTTGACTATAAAGGTACATAATGGGATTGTCAATGTTGACAAAAATAAATAAATAAATAAATGAATGTATTGGAGTATCCTGATAATGATAAGCAGAAGATATTTTGACAATGCAACAGAAACTTTCCAAAATGTGTCTTTAATTAAATGCATTAATTTAGATTTAAATTTTATTAAGAAAATGTAAAAAGTACAGAAATAACATGCTATTTGAGAGATTATTGCTTTTTTATTTTTTAAGGGCCCACACTATTTTCTGATCTGTTATAATGTTGTTTCCTCATCCAAAACATACCTGGAGTTGTGTTTTGTTTCATTCACACATGTTTAACACACAAATCCTGCATATTTAGGAGTTCTTTTCTCAAACAGAAAACACTCTGTTACACCTTGTGATGTCAGGTGGTAATACAGGAAGTGCTCCACTGTGTTTTTAAACTCCATGCACCTTCACTATTTCATCATTTGGATGATTGTAGCCTTGTAATTGCTAATTTCCACTGAACTAAATGTTTTGAGCGTTGGAAATGCAGACAGACTAATAAACCATTTTTAATAAAAAATGTGTGAATGAATCAAACACTCTGGGTATATTTTTGATGAGGTAACATTAGAACATGGCTTAAAGTTCACAAGAATCCATTTTGTGTAATTTGACTTTTAACCATTATTATTATTATTTTTTCATTATTTATTTTACCACTTTATACCCAATATTCTTAGTTGGCATAATGATATTCACAATATGGATGATTCAAAATGTTGCCCATGCACCTCCAAAGTAAAGTTATCAGTAATAAAGTTATAGATGCAGTGTGGAAGAGGAGTTACATGAGTCACTGAGTCTGTCCCCTGGGTGTCTGTCTGTAGAGGTCTGATCCTGATGTCCTTGTGTTTGTCACTGATGGATGGATACTACATAATTCTGTACCATAAATTCTGCTTTAGTGGTGCTTTATTTTTGGCTCTCTTGTACTACTGTGAATAATATTGTTACAGAGGCGACGTTAAGGTCATGAAGCTGGCTCACATTTTTCTAAAGAACGTAGATATATAGTTCTAGCATAAAGGTGGCTGTTGGGTATTTAAAAAAAAATCATAATATTGTAGTTGCAGTTTCGGAGATGTGCAAAACAAGAGTATATTGTTTTAAAAAGGTACTTAAACAAGGCTGCCAAAAAAGCTGATTAGAAGTAAAAAAGATCAGGAACTTACACTATAATCTTTCAAACAAGGCTATAAATATATAATTCCACACTCTTGTCTTGTGTTTAATTTTACAGTCCATAAAAATTTTGTGTGGTACTTGATACCATGACATTTACGGGGACGTTTAACACATTTCTGATTGGTTTGACTTTGTTTTTGGGTAAAAAAACAACAATAACAAAAATAAGTTACTAGTTTTTGTCTATGTATTAGATAAATTCTGCACGCTGAACTATAGTACCCTCTTTACTACAATATTATGGCAAAGAGGGTATTGTCCACAGATGGTGATGTTTGCACTACACTGTGCCACTGTCACTTCTTTGCATGATGCTATAAATGAAAATGAAACAAGTAATAGGTCACAGTAGCAAATGTGCTGTGTGATATATTGATAAAGAAAATAGAAATGAAAAATGATAATAATGGAATTTGCTTATGCCACTGACACTGCCACATCCAAAAACTATTCTAAATGTACAATATGGTTAAGAAATCATTAGCTGCAATAAATATATAGGCAAATGAAACTCCTTAGTACTTAGTTTGCACTCTGTAATGAGTCATATAAGTGATTTATTCAACCTTTTATGGCTTAAATCTTATCATATAGCCAAAAAATAACAAAACAATACCCAGTAGTGCAAAGAAAATGTACACACAATAAATATTGACCCCAAAAATATTGTTCTAGCTTTCATATATTGAACAATAAGCTGATATAGCAATTATTTTAAATAAAATATGGTAACCAAGGTATGTATATTGTAACTCCATGATATTGCAGTTTATAAATGGGTGAAACCTCTACAGATTGATTGGTTGACAGCTCTGCTAATTGTAAGTAGTTTAAATTGCCCATTGACTGTTAACTTGCTTTAGTGTACCTTGGTGTACTGGTTCTAATCAGTTAAGACACAATCATTGCTCGCTAATCAGCCCTGGACACTGGAGAGCACAATCAGAGGGCAAGTTTGCCAGGTAAGAGCGCTACGGTGGTACACTTTTGATAAACAAGTGCTAGACAAACCATAATGGCTTACTTAAAGGTCCTATATTATGCAAAAAATTACTCTTGTGACCTTTAGGCCATGTTATAATATTGTTGTCTTGTCAAAAACATACCTGGAGTTGTGTTTTGTTTCTTTGACACGTGTTTGAGTAGTCTTAGTCTGTCTATATCTGCAAGGCTCAAAATGCTCTGTTCCACCTTGTGATGTCATTTTAGTAGTCATTTTCAAATTAACAGCTTCTTTTTACTTTTTTATTAGAGATAGGCAGGTCTAAAATAATCCTCATGATTCTAGTGAAGGTGTATGGAGTTTAAAGACATAGTGGAGCGCTTCCTCCTCGCTTCCTTCCATCTATTACTATATGACATCACAAGAAAACAAAACACAACTCCAGGCATGTTTTGGTGAGGAAACGTCATACTTTAGATCAGAAAATAGCACAATATAGACCCTTTAACTTTTTAAATCTGTATAATTACTATTTGGACTTTATCATTTTTTTTATAGTGTAGTGCAAAGCAAGTCTGGATAGGCTGCACTGTCATTCACCAGTCCAGATCAGCCACTATCCAGCTGCTTAACCCCTAGGCCCTCAATTTCACACAAATTGAGTGAGTGCTTCTTGGCATGGTGGCAGAATGACCTGACTGATAAGAAAGGATTAGCCTGAAATAATTCAACTTCGAAATGGAAAAAGAAGGGAAAAAAACTTCTTAAATAAACACTAGTTTCTGTATTTTGTTTCCCGATATACAGTTGGTGTGTGTTAAGAGAGCTGTTGGTAGTTGAGTCTGCTGCTTGACTGAAAGCAGATTGTAAGTAAGTAAGTTTTTATTTATATAGCACTTTTCACAGACATGTCACAAAGACGCTTTACAGAGCATTATTCAGTTGTAGCCACAGTTGCCCTGGGGTGTACTGGAGGAAGCATGGCTACCAATCTGCGCCATTGGGCCCTCCGACCGCCACTATCACTCACGCACACACTACTACTAGGCAATGTGAGTGAAGTGCCTTGCTTAAGGACACAACGGCAGTTTTGAGTTCAGATTGTGAGTTCAGTTCCGAGCAGCTTGACTTATTTCGTGAGTTAGTGTGTTGAAGAGATGTTTGTAGTGGCCATATCCATACGTACAAGTTGCTGGAATCACAAAGTACTATGCATGAATAATATACAGAAGAATATGACACATTTATAAGAAAAGAAACAAAACATAAGCCATATATAACTTGAAGTCCATGCAAACCTTAGTATTGAAGCATCCCACTGCTCCTCCATCTGAATTCATTTGCTTTTGTTTTGTATGTAGTGTTGTGGAGCTTTGAACACAGTTGCGTGAAGGGCCTATAATTGGATTTTCAGGGACTATGGCGACTGCCACAGAAACTCAAAGTGATGTAATCTGCACTGCATTCTTAATTGCCTGGGCCACATGCAGGATGTCTGAATTAGCCTGAAAGTTGGAGGAAAACCACAGCCGTTTTTCAGCCTGATAATTTGGTCTGACCCATTCCATAATCTCTGCAGGAAGTTATTTATAACCTACACACATATCCACTTTGCATTATATGAATTTTATCATGCTTATCTACATTCATAAAGTCATCTTAGCTGGTTTGATGTGCCTCCACTGCAAAAGAGCAAAAAGAGACAATAACCAAGTATGTCAGACAGTGAACTTATTCTGTCTATTCTGAGATGGAAACTACCAAAAAAAAAGCAAGATCTGATCCTGGTGTCAACAAATAGCGTTGAAAAATGTGTTGCGAGCAGCAGGTGGACAGGAGCCTTGTGTGAGTGAAAGATGAGGAGTGAGGAGCAATAGTCTCTTGTTGTCATACAGCACAGTAAACATGGACTCAGATAGATAGACAACAAACATGAAAAAAGTCCATAAACCCCAAAGCTGAGCCTATGGGGGATACTATCAATTATTTGATAAGGAATCTGGAGTTTCACACAGAGGATTTAAGAGGAGGAAGAGAAAGTGAACTTCAGTGATATACTTCTATGTCTTTTCAGACCCAAGTTAACATTTGGTGACACTGAAGTTCTTAATAGTACCAATAAGTAGAAATTGTTAGTTATTCTGCAGAAATTCATGTTGTTTTTCTATTCTTTCAGTCCTCTTATTTTTTTCTTCCTTTTTTTCTCATAAGCTGTCATGTTTGTTTTGACATGAGCAGCCTATGCCTTTCTCTGATTGGTTAATAAGCCTGTCACTCACATTCATCATGACAGGATATTGTTCCAAAACTAATATAAGTCTTTGCAATGTATAACAACATGGAGGCTAGGCTTGCCAGGCTTAAGTTCACACTGTACCACAAACATATTGGTTGTAATAAAGGAAATGTTCTTCAAAGGTCAAGTTGTTTTTTACTTTGACTGTGCCTCTCAAAGCACTGCAGTAATAGCTTTAATGAGCCATCTCAGTCTACCTCACAGCGCCGTGCACTTATTAGTTAAGGTTGATCACATGATTAAACTTTCCCAGCATGCTTTGGGGGGTTATCAAAGTAAACAACTGCAATTTATCACATTGCTTTACACTTTGAATTGTCTATTGAATCAGTTTACACTAAAAGAAATTTGTGAGGCTATGTGTGGTTTCTCATATCAGGTGCCTATCACAGGAAGTATAGATGTTTTAAATGATTTAGAATTTATTCAAAATACCCTGATATTCTGACATATTGGATTGGCATAATCAATTATGATTAAAAACATTCTCTTGCACTAACAGCTGCTGACTTTAGCCTAAAATAGTCGCTTGTCCACAGTTTTGAAATCCCACTCCTGGCAGGTATTAAGTTAAACTGCAGATGTAAATCCTGCCCATCTGGAGCTATGATTGAAGCCTTTTTCAGAAGTGGCCCCTGTGCTTGTTAAAAAGTTTAGTTCTTTTACAGAAAACACCACAATGACACCAGAATACGTTCCTTATAAAGGAAAAAGATAAATCTTCTAGTCCTATTTGTAGTTTGTAGGAGCCTGTGTGTTAGCTTGCAGTGATGATTGTATTTTATTTTAACAGATTTAACAATAGTTGATATAAAAGCCACATGATCTGTAGCTGTAAAACTTGCAATGACTCACTCACAAAGGACATATTGTCTTTCATTCGAAGAGAAATTGTTTCCTGGTTCTAAGTGAATCTGCACCTGTGTCGAGCCTTTTACATCATTCTCCTTTGGACATAAAATGTATTGCCTGCAGCTTCAAAGCCTTTAGAAACACCTGAAACTGTTCTTTTAGAAAGCATTTTAACATTCATAACATCAAAATTGTATTTGAAGATAACTAACTTCTTTTTGTCATAATGTTACACCAATCAGCCATAGCACTTCTCCAGCAGCAGCTTGTTGTTCATCATGATAATTTATTCTAATGTGCCACTCCACAAACTATATTTGTGTATCCCCTGTCATTTAGTTCACTATTGCTCCTTGTATATAGACTGATCACTGTAGGCCACCACATGACCTGACCCAGTTGTCTTATGCCTCTCAGTTGTTTGCCATATACATATCCTTATCAGTGCTTCTTAACCTTTCCAGTACGGTCATTTCTAGACTGAGATAAAAATAAACTCATTTGAGGTAAGATTAATGATAGGGCAATGAGCTCCTTTGTTTCTCACGTCACTGAAAAAACCTAATTTGATTTCATGATCACATTTTGGCCGGACATGAAACTCAAGGGTGGTCACATTCTTATGCCTGGCTGGTGTTTTTAGACTACATTGCATTGATGGTGTGTAAAAAATAGTAACTCTCCCAGCTCCAAGTCAAGTTGCAAATGCAAAATTCAGCCTTGTCAGAGGAGTGCAGAGTTGAATTTATCAGTAGTGCGTGTGGCTGACCTTGGGGAGAGGGTTACCAGTAGATCTGGGAGCGAGCAGTACTGGATAAGCCGGCACTTAAGCATGCACAGACACTTTACTGTTCTGTTTTTCACACCTCACTCTAAATAAAGGGATTTGGAGGGAAAATCTTCAATCCACTCTGGCTTTCCAAACTGATTTAATTAATTCACCTGCTTCAAATCGGAAATTCCCAGCAGCGGAAGAAGTTTTGATTTGAGTAAAACTTTTGCAGTCAAGATTTTGTCAATGCTGCAGCCGTACAAGTAGCAGTCCAGATTACCTTGATGGGCACCTACCTCCATTATTAGAGACAGCCTCTTATTTTCCTCGCTCATCACAGAGGCACAGAGCACAGCTAAATCACAGCTCTGCCATCCATAATCAATCTGTTACGCTTGTGTTGAATCTTGTCTTAATTTGATTTCCTTTGGCCCTCTGATCTGCGCTAGTATTAACATGATCACACAATGTGGCACTATAGATTCGAGTAAAGCTGAAAACATGTGCAAGTCTGTGTATGCATTATTGTAGTTGGGGAGAGTAGAGCGTGGAGATCAGAGATGGTCAATTGATAAGTGAAACGAGATTGAATTATCTTTCTTTGTAAAAGTGATTTGTCAGCAACATTGATGCCCAAACATTGTCACATAAGTTTCAGGTCATTATTAATCAAAAATAGTCCTCTGGATAGATTGAGATTTTTTACATGCTTATATAATTGTATTAAAAAACATCTACACACTGTTGCAAAGGAATAATGAAACACCAAAGTAAAAAAAGAAGCTGGTAGAGGGTAAAAATAATTAATATAAATCTCAGACATTTTTCATTTCATTTTTGTTGACAACAACGGCCATATTGTATGTTTTGTTGTAATATAAACACCTGTAAAACTCCAAAAGAAATAAGCACAAATATCCTTATCTTCACCGTCATCTGCGGTGTTGGGATTTCCATCACAATATATTATACCAGTACAAAGAACAGGTTTAGAATATATATTTGGCACACATTAATGTTATACTCCCTTTCTAATGAGTGGAGTTCTTATCTTTGCTCTACAGATGTGCTTTACAATAACAGGATTATTTTTGTTTGGAAACTAATTATTTCATTTTGCTCATTACTGCAGGCTTGAGTTTCAATCAGTGTGTATTAGCTATTATCTTCCTGTCGGCAGGTTTATAATGGTTGAGCATGGGAGTCTATGGCCATTAAGTCTTCCTTGGCTTTCCGTCCACTTGTTCCTCATTTTAACTGTGCTTACACGCCGTTTAATGCCCTGCCACACTTACAGAAGGGCTGCCCAGCTCTACCCCTGCAGATGCCTCTGTATTTAGTCTGATTTACGATATCGCTTTGCAATAAAGCGTTGTGTGAGAGGGGAAGAAATTCATTAGGGGGAGTTGGAGCTGAGTTTATGTTGTATCGCAGTTTGGAGAGGGCAAGAGGAATACTGATAGGCGCACAGACTTGCTTTTTGTTTTATCCCAAATGTCTGCAACCCTGCCCCCTCTAGCCATGTGCACCCGTTGGCACAAGGAAGAGGTTGTTCTGTGCCTGCAGGATGCCCAGGGTTCTTGCTGTGATAACACTGGATCAGACCTATCAGTGCCCCCCGCCTCACTGCACCTGGAGGCTCTAGCTCACAACCTCCCATAATGACATCCCCGCTGACCATATACCAACAAACAGTGCTTATTTGCTGTCCCATCTGCAGGCCTTTTTACCAAATAGGCCAGTGGAGCAGCATGGCAGAGTATGTGTTTACTCCTTGGCCTGGTCGATACTCTTTAATCCCCGAGATGATGCTTTCTCTCATGAACTCAAAATAGCTCCTTCCCGCGGTCCCCCGGTGAAAGCCACAAGCCCATTACTCTTTATTAGCTCTTAGCGTCTTATACATGGGCCATCCATTAGCGGAGAGGTTCGAAACATGCCCAGCTGGTCCTGCCTCTGACTCTCACACACAGTAATTTGAACTGACCCGTAATCAAGAACAATTATTGCGCATTGAATTCAGCTCATTTCTGAGATAAAGTATAGACGAATTATCTTGGAAAATCTGTAAACTGGAGATGCTCTTGATTGCAGCCCCGACCCCATCTACCTGAATGATTTCTGTTCTATGGAGGCTGGCATGGCGTAATACAATACTGTGTCATGTATTGATCCCTCCCCTAGTCTCTCTTTCTCGAATTTCTTGGTCGACTCTGAAGCATAAATCATCCACAAATGATTCTTGAAGGAAATATTGTATTTATTATTCTTGATGGATGGGCACAAACTCAATAGACCCTTATTAATTGAACACAGTGAGAAATATGATGTGTATAATCCAATGAGTCTCAGAGGCTGGCGCTCATTGTTCTTGCTTAAGACTGTCCTGTTTGACATTCACACTGAAGCACAGAGCAACTCGGGGTCAGGACCAGGGTCAGGACCACCGCACTTGTAAATCTCGACAAGTGCTTCACCTATGAACGATCATTTGTTTTGTTTCTTCAAAGCAACACCACGACTACTAATATGGAATATTAATTTTACAATAAAAAATGATTCTGGAAAGTTTGGGGGAATGAATCACCATACATGGTTTACTGTTGGGCGGCTTGGACAACAGCACTAAAAGCAGAAGGAATGGAATTGCGTTCATTGGATGTTTTCCGAAACAAAACCTTTAGCTTTTAGAAGGTTAACAACAACAAATCTTGATTCTAATAAATGTTGTCCTATACCGGCCCACTGGTTTTATATTTGATGACATAAAACAAGTCAGAACCCAAACTCCTCATCTCAGTAACCCAACCACATGAGGACCATATGAATGGAGCTTGTAGGTTTTGCAGTGGAAAAAAAGCCTAAAATTTAACTTGGATTTTAAAAAATGTATATTTCCCATTCCTTGCTGCTAAAAGATTTAAAATTTTGAACTGAGTGAAGTATTGACTTAAGCACAGATTTTTTTTAGGCTCGGCTTCCACCTCTGATAATATAAAATCACACTGCACTCACTCTGCACTCATTTATAATCAATCAACATTTTCCTATGTTTTTCTCAATATTTCTGTCCATCAATTTTCATAAGAGCAGTGTGTCCTTGTTTCTTACTGCACATCTGTCTTGACATGTGCACTGAAGTCTAAACACGTACATCTGACCAGTGGAGCAGTTAGGGGGCACTCAGCAGAGTGTCCAGCCCCCACATGGGCTGGAGCAGTAGGCAGCAGGCAGCAGGAGCTGGGCCTGTCGCTCCCTGGTGGCCTCCATTGTAGATGTTCATTTACTCTGACTGTGAGAGTGTGAAGGCTGGTGTTCGCTCCGGTAGTCCTATATCCTAGAGTGGAGTCTTGGTGCTAGCCTGAGTGAGCTTGTATGCTTCTGCTTAAAGGGAACTGTGCTGCCTGGCTAGTTAGCACTCACCTGAGACATCCCCCAACCTGCTGCTCTCAGAATTTGAAATATAGTGTGTAACTACAAGGAGATTTAAAAAAGGAAAATGGAACTGAGAAAAACAGGAGATTCATAAACTAGTCTGACAAAATCAAGGTTAACTTTCGAACCAGCCAAACTTTCCTTGAAAGTAGTTTTTTATAGATACTCTTGGTCTAGCCCTATTTATTTAGCAGTGGTAGTATTCTTGTTAGTGGGTAAATGTTTGGTTTTATACACAGAGTCTGTGTAAACTTTTTGTCATTTATCATCATTGCACAGCTGACACTGCAGAGCCTAACCCTAACTCACCACTCCAGTGGGCCACCACAAGCACAATTTAATCTCTCTACATAAGTGCACAGGTAGAAAGGGACAAATGATGCCACGTCATATTATATTTGTTCTGGCCATGTGCCAAAGCTAGGTTAATCTATATCAAAAGCTGGATAAAAGTTTTTAGAGTGAAGACGTTTCTCATCTCATAGAAGCAGCTTGTTCAATTGTGGTCAGGTTGCTGGTGGATACCGCCTTATATACCTGTGATCGAGGAGCTGTAAAACATCTTCAGTCTAAAAACATTTGTCCTGCTGACAGAATTTCATTTTCTTTTGCTATAGATGAACCTATCTTTGGCATGCATATAAATACCAACATGTGTGATATAACACATGATACAACTTTTCACCTTCTTTGATCCATGTGTTGTGATGTGTACATGAGCTTGTACAGAAAGAGCATCTAGTCTTTGATATCTCAAGTGAATGAAGAGAGAAAAGAGGAAATGTCAGAGGAGATAAATAAGTGGGAGAAATGCAGCGCTTTCATAACGACAACACAACAATTACAAGACATCTGTTGTTAGTGTTTGTGTGAGCTCTTATCACAGAGCTGTCAGGGAGGGCACTGGCAGCTGTTCTGCGGAGTAAACAGAAAAATATTAAAGACTGCAAATAAAGACTCAAACTTTTCATTTCTACCAGCACCTTACTTCTTGTTTTAATTTGACTATTCAAATGTAACAATAGGGGAGTTAAATAATACATGATGTGGGCCATAAAATGTAATGCTGAAGCAGACATTTTCCTCACTTGAATTATCATTATCTCTGTACTTTTTGTGCTAGTGTTTTATGCCCAGTGTCTTTTTTAATAATATGATTTGCAAAAGCTGCATTAATCCAAATGTTTTATAACAGAAACACATTACGATGTAAGAAATTTGTAATATTGTGCTCATAAAAATAATTTCTCAACTTATTTCACTTGACTGCACCAATGTTCTGGGCATTTTAACACATTTGAGGTTGTTTTTACGGGTTATAGCTTTACTGTTGTGGTTCAGAGTTGCAGGTTTAGTCGCACATGTTTCCAGATGACAGCTAATAAGCCATGATAAACAGGCTGTGACATTCACTGTTAAAAGTTAAAGTGCTTTTAATCACCAGTGAACTTGAGGTTAGGGAAAGCACATTTCACACAAGTTTTCACTTTAGCTTCACAAAATGGTGCAGAAACAAAAGAAACAAAAGAAAAGAAGAGGGAGGTTATATTATTAGTATTATTTTTTTAATTTATTCATATATTTATATTATTTTATCTTTGTCATTTGAGATTACATGTTATGCATGTAAGCATGGTCATGCATGTCTAAATAGGGCTACATGATTTACAGAAGCAAATATTTAAGCTAATATTAGCTCATAATATGCCGTCATTTATCTGATGTAAGTGTTTAGAATCCACGTACTGTATCAGTTTTGATGTATTGGCCTCATACAGTATTAGTTTGCTGATATTCTAATGAGCAGTGTTCCAATCTCGTTTTCCAGCTTGTGTGAATAAACATATGAGACTCTGGTTACATTTTAATCCTCAGCAGCTGCTTCAGAGAAGATCATGAATAATGTTTCACTTTGCTCTAGCGGGAGGACAGGACGACTGTGTGACTGTTCCCACAGTTTGCTCTTGCTGTTGTATCAACCCCTTCATTTGTCAGCGGTGTAATGCTGCGTATACAGCCACTGCTGGTGCCAACAAACAAGCCCAGAGCTGCAGCTTGTTCAGGAAAAATACAAATTGCTCGGTAGTGCTCCACTGCTCAGAAGTCATTGTCCTTTGTCGTGGGTCCAGTTTTAGTCTCTGGAACACTCTGACACTTGAGTTGGATCATAGTTTTGGAAGTGGAGGTCAGCTCCACCATTTGGTCCCTGAGGGCAGCTATTTGTAGAAGTGCAACTTCAAACCCAAACCTGTCTGATTTGGCTCTGATCAAACAGTAGACTGGCCTTGAGAGGAAGGACAGAATCCACATGTCACAAAAAACATTCTCATAACATCTTTAATGTTCGCATTGACAGTTGTTGCGCACAGCTAAATGATTTAGTGTTTTTGTATACTGCTTACTTTTCAGTATAACTTCACTTACATTTGTCTTCTACAAAGATGCTTAACTTGCTTTTCTGTTTGTTGCAGCGTGTCGCATGCTGGACGGCTTACTGCGGTATACTTCCATGCCCACGTATCTTCCCGTCAACTACCAGCTCCTCAATGCTGAGCAGGCATTCTTCTTGAAGGAGGCCAACCAGGACTTCATGAGAAACTCCAGTCTAATGTCTCGTACTGAATCTTTTTTCATTCACCAGGCCAGACGTTTGCCTTTGGTCAATGCCAGCTACGGTCCCCTCTCAGTGGTCCAACCCATTCCCTTAGAACTACTGCAGACTCCTGGAACTTTTCCCACCTCCTCCCTTTTCACATTCAACTGGAAGGTACAAACTTTCATTATGAATACTAAAATTCACCTTGCCAAGCCAAAAGTGCAGGTACTTTTTAATATCGTGGGGAGAAATTGGGACGACTATAGCACGATAGACAACTTACCCTGTGTGCACATGTTCGCATTTCATGAAACGCAGGAAGTCCGGGGCAGTTGCCATCTCAAGGGGGGGACAGAGGGGTCAGGACTGTGTGTGGCTGAACTTGAGCCCCTTGCCAGTTGGTTTAGCCCCCCCAGTGTTGTGCCAGGACGCCAAAAAAACATAGAGGTCTCTGAAGGCACCCCTGTGGAGCTCTACTACACGCTGCAGTCCCCGGAAGCTGGGGAATGCCACTCCGAAGAAGCTAGGAAGGAGAGTTTTATCCGCTCAAGCCAAGAAGGGATGTTTGGATCGTACACCTCGACACCCTTGAGAAGGATTGGAGGGGTGAGGCTCTACCAGAACCCGGTGCCCCCGCCCCTCTCCGAGCGCAGGCTGGATAATAACTTTGTGGTCCTGGTGCCGGCTACACCCATGAGACAGAAGGAGACCGTCTCTGCCTTTATCAGTGTGGCTGCTTACTCGCCCGTGGAGATGTTTACTCTCAGGTAAGGCCCTTATGAAATCTTTGGGCTTCACACCTCGGCTCAGGCTCACTGGACACACTTTCCATTATTATTTTTAGCTATTGCTCTTTTCCTCAAAAATGTAAGATTTCTGCAGTTTTTATTCAGATTTAACCTTTTAGTTTTTGCAAACTAAATATTTTTGGTCTTAAATGTAATTGAAACCTGATACATTAGTTTCACACACATTCCGTTTTCATTACAATGTGTGGATACAGCTTTCATTATATTTAAATTTCAATTTCCATTAACAGTGTTACATTTCTAGAGACTTACGCTTTCTTACTTACTTATGTGATTATTTATTTATTATTTCCTTTTTACACAATTAAAGAGGTTGAAGGTAGAGATTTGAGTGTACAAATGAAACAAAATACTTTTACAGTTGGATGTTGTTGTAATAATGCTGTAGTACTGTTAATAATGTTAATGTTCTTTTTCAAGTGTCAAGTAAAGTAACAGACTTAATTCTGGGGTGCCGTTGGTGCTAATTTAATTAGTCAGTTAGTCACTCTAGGTAATTAAAATCAAATGCCATCTATTTAAATACTTGCCTTTTAGTGTGATAATAAAAGTCTTAATCTCTGCAGTTTAAGGCGAGAATACATGCCATTTTTGTCATTAGTGTCAAGAAAAGAAAAGAAAGGAAGGATTTGTGAGGCTTGACATTTTATTGCTATTGTTCAAAATAACATTCCTACTTAATAGTTCCCAAGGTTAGTGTACAACTGCACCGATGTAAATACTTGTGCAATAACAGAAATGGCCTCATACCCTGTACATTAATTACGGGCAAGTGGTCCTAAAGGGCTAGTAATGCAAACTTTTCAAAACTCATAAAACTGATTTACTTTCAAACTGTGGCTATAGAGGCTGTTCGTGTTCTTTTTTTTTTTTTTTTTTGGTTTGGGCACGAAGTCTGAGTTGGGCACAGGTTGCCCATCTGAGAAGAGCAGATATGGAAGGTTTTTCTGTGTGGCTACGGCGATAAGGCTGTCCTCATGCCGCCGTGTGTTAGGGCGCTTAATCAACGGAGTGGGCCCACTTTGATCTCTATATTCACAACATCATTATCATGTGCCCACTGCTCTCTTTGGTGTCAAACATTGTCACATGTGTTGTATGGGTAGGCTTGAATAAAATCTGTGAGCCAGAGAAATGTGTCAAACAGGCCTTCCCTAGAGTCTGTTATTAGGTTTGCTTTTGTGCTGACTACACAGCTAAAAATCCATTGCCTAGTCAGATTATCATAATAACTAATAGGCCTGTCACGATATTACTATATGGACTTGTCGTTCAATACATGAAAGCTGGAACTATATATTTTGGAGCTCAATATTTGTCATGTGTGCAATTTCTTTTCGTAATACGATAATATTTGAGTTGTAGAATGGTAAATAAGTGACTTCTATGGTTAATTATTGGTTTATCTGCTATTTATTTGTTGCAGCTTTGCCTTTTAATGATACTGTCTATTTAAAAATGGTTTACTGGGATTATCCTGCTTTATTTTAATTTTGTCAGTGGCATAAAGTAGTTTATATATTATCATTTATAGCTTTTTATCTGTAGAAATATATATGTTTCAGATTTTTATATAGTGACAATCCTAATAACTAATAATTAATTGTAAATTTATTTGTGCCACTATGACTTTTTTAACAACTTATGCTCTTAATTTGTTGTGTTCGAAGCATATCAACAAAAGTGGAAGGACTACATGGTATTTTTTGTGTGGATCAGTACAGTACTGTACTAACACATTTGTATCTGTACTGTTTGATAATTTGTCTCAGTCTCTGGTCGATCCTTTAGTGTTCATTGCATTACTGTGTGTGTAGTCTAGTCTAACTCATAAACAATAAGCATAGAAATGTTCTTGTATTTGTATTTGTTAAGCAGTTTGTATTTCAGTCTTTCCTCAAATCTTAATTCTGAAAGTTTTGTACAATGTGCACTCTGAACAGAATTCCATTATTAAACCCAACTCGCAAATGTAATCCCCATCGAAAATACTATGTTTTTCTTTTGTTCGTGCTGCGCTACTTTGCCTTTTGTGTTATACAATTTTGTAGTGTAATTTTTACGCATTAGCTACTTGTGAGTCATTTGGCTGGTGGATGATTTCTTGTGCTTTATTAGCATTTCTCACAATATGCCAGCGTAGGGTTAATACTGAATGTGAATGAACAACAGCTGTATTCATATGCCTCGGTTAAATGAAAAAGTGTCAATATGACACAAATTAGAGCCTTCCATCATTTAGTTCCTCTGTAACATGAGCGCCGCGTGCTGTGATAGACGTTGAGCAATAGGAGCTCATTTCAGGTTTTTAATAGCCAATCATCCAGTCAGTTTTTGGCTTTGTAGATTCCCAGCATGCAATGCCTCTCTGAGAATTTCTCTTTAATTTGATCTTCTGATTTGATTTGACCTCCTCTGTGTTAATTGGTTTTGTCACTCAAGAAGTTCTAGTCTACTCTCTAGGAAATGTGAAGGTTTAATCAGCAGCAGCTATTTGAGTAAAAATTATTGACACTATAAAATAACATTTAACATACAAAGTAGAAAATAAAATGAATAAGATGAATACCACTATTATTAAAATGCATTACTGCTGATTGAAAAAAGAACGATGTAAAGCTTATAAAGATGTTCATCAGCAGTCATAGAAATGGTCTTTCTTTTTTTTTTTTTTACAAAATGCTGACTAAACCAGGTCGTGAAGTAACCTCTGATAGAAAAAAAAAGAAAGAAAATCTGGCAAATTAAAAGACATACCTGAGGAAGGTCAGAGGTATACTGAAACATTGTACAAATAAAAGTGAACCAAGTGTGAGGTAGTGTGCGGGAGTCTTAAAAATGTTTTTCAGCTAAAAAGCGTCTCTCCTCCAACGCACCTGTCACACAGTCAGATACAGAGTCTACACAGAAAGGAGTCATTAAAATACATACAGCAACAATTCTAATGTATTACAAAATTATGATGGGTGAGCTATTGCATTGATTTTGCAGTAATGCAGAAATTATTAGAGGAATATATGTTATAGTGTAACCGGCCCCATATGGATCCTCCTGTGGGTGGTGCGTCCAGGGGAGGATGGCCCCACATTGCTCCTTCGACCTGTGGGAGACGGCCTGGCCAACAGACGCTTGATGTGGAGCACTCACACTGGAATACTCAGGACTGGCTCCAGGGTGGGGCCCCGGTAACACCAGTCCGGGTAACATAACTGGCATATAGTACCCTCATAATACGCTTACATTTATATATACAGTTTCAGAGCAATGTCGTATGAAGAGAATATTGTAAAATCTGCCTATATGCCAATATTCTGCCTCAGCATAGTTCATTGACGACTCCCGAGTGAAAGATTGCATGTACATCGTGCTTTATGACTGTTTCAATTTGATGTTGGACTCTCAAGGGCCATTGTTCAGCTCTTGTCTGGATACAAATTGGTGGTTTCATTTTGTGAAGAATGTGTGTGTAATAATAGTTATTGCTATGTTGTATGCATGTTTTATGTGAGTGTTCTGGCTCTTGTGTGCCTGCCTGCTTCTGCTGATGTGTAGCTGAGCAGATAAACACTTTGGCTTTGTCATGTGGTTTGTTTAATGACTGCCCCCTGTGGGGAGCATTGTAACAAACATTTGTTTGCAAACTGATTTCAATAAAACTGTCAGACTTCAGAGATCCCACAGTGACAGAGTGAGCTTGTGTGTTTATGGGAAATGTAGTGCTTGGCCTTTATGCTAGACATCTAACAACACCACGCTATGTTCACATTAGGGGTATCAAAAGTAGTGGAAGAGCTACTGATGGCATCCATTTGTCTTGCCTTTAAAAGGCAGCGCATCACTGAACAAATTATCTGTCATTACGCTTCATTATGTGCGCTGATGTATGCAAGAAGGCAGTGCAGCCTAAAAGACCGAGACAGTAGAGGAAACGAGAATACGCTCAGTTAATCTTCTGTTGGGATAATACCATGTAGTGAAGTTTGCTGTGACACTGGTAAGGAAATGTGTTTATGATGCAAACTTTTATCTGTACCTTTTAGAATGTTTTCTTGTAGTTCTAATGCTAATTTTACATACTGAGGATAATAAAAACTTATGTACCTGACTATTAATATTACTTAATGTCTTTTCAGGAATGCAGTTGAACATTAAACCCACAGTAAAGATAAGAACTGCTGTGAGAAGATTGATCAAAACAATGTAATGTCTTTTATAGCTTTGCATGTTTTACTGTTTGCAGTAAATGGCTTTCAATAAGATCCAGACCGCTAATGGCTTGTCAGTAAGGCTATATGTCATTGACTATGTCGTCTCACCATTAGTTCATGGTTCATATGCAAATCCATAACCATAAAGGAGGTGATTTTACCCGATCTGCTCTCCTCTGAGCTCAAACTCAGCCAAAGAAGGATCCAAATGCACAAAGAAAAATGGTTGTATTTTTCTCTGTGCTGATGTCATGCTGTGATAGTCTGAGTCACACACGGGTGGGTTGGTAGTGGAGTATAGTCCTGCCTGACCATGCTTGCCCTCAGACATCAGCAAAGTTTAGGGCGACCTCATTTCTTTACAATCTTTACAGTCTTTAGGTGGATCTTTACAAAGATCCAGAGGCATCAACACCATGTCTGACTAATCTCTGACTTGACTGTAAATGTGCACTCTAACTCAGATCTGGTAATAGTAAATAATGTACTTGTCATTTTGTTTATGCTGACTGGGTTTTTAGTGACATTATGCCTTTTAAAGTCTCTTCTGAGGGTGCTTTGGGCTGTAACGATATCCCTCATGCATATTTATAGTCTCCGATTACTTATTCCATTATATATTTTGGCGTGCCTACTTTCCTCATTAAACTAGTGACACTGTACAAGGTGTCAAACACGCACTCATGCCTTGTGCTGAGCTGGCTTTTTTCACTTTGTCCTATTATGTTTGTTACATTTTATTATACATTGGTGCCCTTGCCAGCAGCTGACTGGGGTCTACTTATTAACAGAAAGCAGTGCCAAACATGGACGCTGCAATAGTGTGGTGCTAGGCTTGCACACGTGTTCCTCAAAGCACACTGGGGGTCCTATCATCCACATGTGCTGCTGGCTGCTCTCTCAAAAAGCTACATCTCACTAGATAGAAAGCGCACTCCAGAACACGCAAAGGTCTGTGATCCTTATGTAACTTAACTTGTTTGTTGCACTGTGTTCAATTGAAAAACTTTTGAAAATTCTGGCAGATGGAGAAAATGGTTAGATTTCACGATGATTACTATATATCAACTTATCTTTCAAGATATATAAGCTGGAACAATATATTTTGGGGCTCAGTATTTATCATGTGTACATTTTCTTCATGAAAGTGCTATGGAGGGTTGAATAAGTGACTTCTCTGCCTAATTACTGGTTCATTCTGCTATTTATGTGTTGAAGCTCATGTCTTTTAATGATACTGTCTATTTAAAAATGACTTACTGGAGTTATCATACTTTATTTTTATTGTGTCAGTGGCATTAACAAGTTTCAATATTATTCTTTATGACAGTATATTTCTGTAGCAATATATCAAGCTTCAAAATGTGTTATTGTGACAGGAAAGAGTTAGTAATAGTAATTGGCTATGCTTTCTCTTTTGGTCATAAAATCATCAGTTATTCTATTAAAATGTATTTTTCATTGCGAGATACTTTACTATATAGTTCCTGTGAGGGAAAAAAAACAACTATTCTCAAGGATTCTCTAGGTCACCATTGCAACATACAGTACAAGGGCAATGTTTTTTTTTGGGTTTTTTTTTTTAGTATGAAATAAACTGAAGGGTATTTGGCTGATTGTGTGTCTTTTGTGTCCCAATAGAGAAAATCCTGAACCATAAAATCCATACCTTAAATATACCACATATTTCTACCATTGCGAGATAGGGTCAATGTATAAATACGGCATTCATCTGGGGTATAAAATCGTTTGCATGGGGTTTGTGGTTTCTCTGGTGTATATATAGAAACTGCTGCCTAGTACCAAGATATAAGTGTATCATTGTGGGGAAATTGCTGATTAGATTGGTGACCCATATAGCTACAGGTGAGATTAACCACTAATTGAATGCTAACAATTATTACATGTATTAAGCCATATCTGATGTGCTGCTGCAGGCTAATAGAGGCCATAAACTCAATGACAATCCCAACCAGCTCGAAAGACCACAATGCATTTCTCTCATTGTACATTATAATTATTTCTTTATGGAATTACTCAGTTTAATAATTCTCTGTAACTAATGCTAATTAACAGGTCATCATTTTCAATCCGTCTTTGACTTTCTATTTCAGCTCGTCGTACTTTTATCTCGATCTAAGCATAAACATCATCAAAGCCTTTGTACTTATAATTAATTTGAGTCTGTGAGCTAGGCCCAGGAGGTTTGTGTTTCATGATTAATTTAGACAGTGTTTTGGGGGTTGTACACGATAATAATGTGTCCATTTAGTGCTGGAGGTCAAATTAAATATTAATATGTCTTTTGTAGCCAAGGTGAAGAAAGAAATGTAAACAAGAGGCATTAGAAATCTACTGGTGGTTGGGTCGGGACCTGGATACCTCGTTGTGAGAGCGAAGAAAGATTCTGAGGTATGCCAAAAGTAATGCAGTCAAGTCTTAGACTGAACAGAATGTGACTACAATCAAATACCCAGTGTTAGTTAAACAGGGTTATTGCTTGCGTTTAAGTAAATTAAAAGTAAATAAAAACAGTACAATTGGAGTTCCATTAGAGCCAATAAATGTCAACAATAAAATTTAAAAAAAGTCCAAGCACATGATTGAGTACAACTTCTAGGAGGTAAATGGAATTCCTCTCTCTTTCATAGACTGCAGAGTAGCCTCCATAGACTGTATAAAGAAGCGGACTAAGGGAGCATGACATCATCCATAGCGTTCGACTCCAGTCAAATGAAGCTCATAAGGCTTGAGCAGGTATAGGGGGTAATTTGGAGCTGAGTTCCATATTAGGAATACAATTTTTTTATGGACAATACAGCAAAATAAAAGCAGATTAAAATGAACATTTTAAGACCAAACTGATGAGGTTTCCTGCAGCGGGTACAGAGAGAGGGTCCACGTTTGTCAATGTAAAGTCAATTGGAACATGGAGTCGGAGGTGAATCCAAACTCATTGCTTATTTGCAACATGGCGGCTAGTGGGGGTTAGCTTTGTCCATTTAAAAATATGTACAAGTCTATGGTAGCCTCCCAGTTCTGTCATTGGTAGAGTTACAATTGCCTGCACGAAATCTTTTCTGGCAGTTGCTAATTACAAATGTTGCACTTTTTTTTCAAGAGAGAAGAAAAAAAAAATTCATTTGTAGTTTACAGGACTCTCGGGACAGCTGTTTTATGACCATGTTTTTCTTGTCTTTTAATTAAGAAGATTATTATTTTATTTTAAAGGGTCCGCATTATGCCATTTTCTGACCTTTGTAAAATGTTGTTTCCTCATCAAAAATATACCTGGAGTTGTATTTTGTTTCATTCACACATGTTTAAACACACAAATCTTGCATATTTAAGCTGACTTCATCTCTCAAATGGAAAACTTTCTGTTCCACCTCATGATGTCATGTGGTAATGCAGGAAGTGCTCCACTGTGTTTTTAAACTCCATACACCTTTGCTAGAAACATTTGAATGGTTTCAGTTCTGGAATTGCTGATCTCTACTGAACTAAAGATAAAAGGTGTTAACTTAAAACTATCACTACATGATATCAAAAGTTTGACCACAGCATTTTGAGCTTTGGAGATGTAGACAGATAAAAAGGGTAACTTAAAACATGCGTGAATGGAATGAAATGAATGAAATAAAAACACAACTCCAGGTATGTTTTTGATGAGGTCAAAATGTTCTGACATGGCTTAAAACATACAAGAGTCAATTTTGTGTAATATAGCACCTTTAATGTTTTACTTAATACTAGTAGTTTGATCAGATTATATAGCATACATTAAACAGAGCAGCCTGCAACTCAGTAAAAATCTATTTAGAATCTTTTCTATCTAAACTGTGTCCATTTGCAAACTTTCCCTTTCATTGCCAATTGTCCCGTTTTTATTTGACTTTCAACAGCAGTAATGGTGTGTAATGTATAAAACCCAAGGACACCCACGCACCACTGGGACCAATGTAATCAGCCCAGCCGTTATTTCTCTATTGATTTTAAATTCAAGGAAGGACTGGAAATGCAGCCAAAAGGCACAAAGGGACATATTGCATTTATTTCTCACAATTTGTCTTTGCCGAGATGGAAACTGCATGTGTTTTTGTATAGCTTCATAAAACCATACGCATTTGTTCTGCATTGCATTCTGGTCTGTACCTTGAACACTGGGATTCCTTAAGTCAGTTTTCATTGCTCACCAATCGTTTTCTCCTGACTGTCATCCTGCTTGAAGCTTCAAAAGTCAGATCTAGGCAGTGTATAGATTCTGTCTCTGTGTGAAACTTGTGTATGGCTATATAGGAGGAGAGCTTTGCTGAAATCCAGAAAATGTCTGTGTAATGTCATTGGTTCTGGCCATGCAGCTCCGCCCCAAAGACCTGCAGCAGATCGATGTGCTCGCAGAGGGAGCCAGGTTCCTCCTCTTCTCTGGCCTGCTGCTCTGTAGCTACAACAGTCTTTCAGTGCAGGGGGCATATAGGGGGCAGTGGCAGGCTACGCCTCAACACAGAGTATCAAGCACTGTGTAGTAAACTAAGTCATATTGATTTCTGTGAGGATAAAGCTGTAATTGCTGCATTAAAATATATATTTGTTGTACAATAGTTTACTGTTTACTTTCAGTACCAAAAAACTAAGGAAATTGCTATAAACAGATTTTTTGATTGTAACTGCAGTTATAAATGTCTAATCTGCCTGCTGTATCGATTGTGTGACAAATTAAACTTAACTAGAGCCAATTTGATAATGATAATCCTAGTTCAGCCCTGATTTCAGCCATATTTTATCTCAAAATCTTTCACTCACATCATTCATGTGTTTTTTGTTTTTTTTTATATTTTTAGAATTATTGTGTTATGTAGGAATGTTGATTTCAGTAGTGCATCAATAAATACTGTACCTCAGAACAAAAAGTGTGATGATGATTCAGAGTAGTAGGCTGATATAGTCATAGTGCCAGCTACAAAAAGGGTCCTTCTATTTAGTACCACCGCAGATTATGGCCTCATTTCTTAAGAAAATGGAAAATGGAAACTAGTAGCTTGTTGCATGGAATACATTAATGAAAGACAAGCTTTTGACTGAAAGGACACAGGAGTATTTTTTGATGCAAGCCATGCATTTTAAGGACACTCTGTATGTAGGTCAAAGATGTTGGAGCTGTAGTTTCTCAGCATTAAAAACACTGAGATTCTTATGAAACACACGTGGAGCTTATAGAGAAGTAAAATGTGATTTTGATTTAGTGGTTTCCACAGATTTCCATAATTAGAACATATTCTAATTGACACCACTGAGACGTGTTTTAAACATGAACGTGGTGTCACACTGTGCTATAAAAATGTATTAGCACTTTTTCTGCTGACATTGCATGTTTTTTCTCAAGTCTTTTTGAAGTGCCCATGCATAATGCAGCTATAATTGATGGTATTTTGAGGCCATCATTTCAGTGCATAGTCTATGTATAGATTTATTTTTCCATTACAAACACTGCTGTGGTGCTATTGATGTGGTCCTGTTGTGGGACATATAAACCTGACATGTGTCTCCTCATCACCCACGTCATTTTAAATGAATACCAATCATAATACAATGTTTGATTTTAGACTTGAGGGGGACATAAAACATTTAAAAACAGACAAAAACATGCAATAAACAGTACCAGGTCATGCCTGATTTAAGGAACTGTAAAGAGGACTAAACCTTTGCTCTAAGATTTGACTGTCATGATCCTTTTTTGCAAAGCACTTAAGATATGACATAAGATATGATCTGCTTATATAGACCTGACTCCTGGGGGAGGGTTCCATGTACATATAGGATATAACCACTTTTCTTTCATCAGATGTACTTTTTAAATTATTGATTTCCATGATGAGATGGGCTTGTGGAACAGAAAACTGCAGTATAAGACTGTGTGTCCTTTTTACATTTCCTCATCTGTTATAATTTCTTGTAGAGTGTATTATTAACCGAGAATACGCTGTTCTCGTAAAACGTGAAAATAGTAAAGTGAGGTAATTCTGTGTTGGGCTTGGATTCACATTATGGTTCTTGAAGTTCTTGTTTCTGTGACTGACTTATGGAAATGGCCAACCTTCACTTTATTGGAAATTGATACTGTCAATATGAGGCCTGACTGTTGATAAACTATTCAGTCTACTAAAAGGGCAATTTATTAAATCTTGGAATATCCAATACACAGATGTTTATTGATTTAAAAGTCTAATCAAGAATTGTGCAGAATTGTGGTTGATATTTTACTGTATATTTTGTAATGTTGTAATAAATGTATGATATTGTACTTGGGCACCGTCTTGTAATAGACACAATGTTCAGGGGATTGCCCTTCAACATTATCAATCCAACTCAATCTGGCATTCTACGTGTGTCTCTGAATTTGTTTTACTTGTTCAACTGTCTGGCATTTCCAAAGGTTACAACCTCTTCATGTGACGCCACTGTCTATGTCTTGACGTTTTTTCTAGGACAAAGGTTAGAGGTCAAGACCTTGTGGTGCCAATACAAGGCACTGATCAATTTGTAGCAGGAGTTTATACTTTTCTTCTTTGATCTCAAAGGCCTGATCAATGCATCCACTGGGGCTGCCTATAGCAGCAGAATCAGGTTTACTGCAGATGTGAGAGTAAAACTTGTTTGATGTGTTTTCCACCCAGATTATTATGAACAGTGTGAAAAGTAAATGTGCATCTGATCCTTCTTACACCTGCACATACAGAAAGAATAAAATCCAAAATATGTCTGAAGTGGCCAGTATAGTTGCTCAATGAAGAATCAGTGAAACAGTGATTTTAGTCCATATGATCCAAAAAGCTAAGTATCGGTATCTAGAAAATATAGACTTGGGCTTGGGCCTTCTGTTTGGAGAGGTACTTGAAAAAGAAGACAAATTACTTTTAAAAATAAATTATTATCAATTCCATCAAGAAGTGATTATAATGAATTTACAGATTATTTGTTTATCTACACAGCAGATGCACATGCAGCCTGAGTGCAGAAAGTGCCGCTGTCTGCACAGTCAACATAAAGTTGCAACTCTAGCTGAAGATGTTGTCAGCACACTAAAACAGTTTATTGCCATGTGATAAAAGAGTCATGATGCTAAATTAACATTAGTGAGTGGGATACACCTTAATGACCCATATGCATTAAATGCAGGTGAGTGCGCAAGTGACAAGAAGAAATGGCTCAAACTTCAGAAGCCGGACATTCACTCATACCTGAACGATATAACTAGCCCCTGAGAGAATCTGAAATCTGCTGAAATCCTGCATGATACCAGACAGAATGGTGGCTCTTTCTGCAGGAGACATGCGCCGAGTGGTGTAGTCTGATAATCCCTCTATAGAGATATTGACTTTTCTTACGGCCCAAAGGATATATCTCTGTAAAGTGCTGGACTAAACAAAACAAAAAAGGCTTACTTTGTATTGTAACTGAACAGTATTCTGCTCTCACTGTTGAAGCAGATACAGCTATGCATATAGATAAACTCCTCGACAACTGACAAGTGCATCGTGACAAGTGTAAGTGAAACTACAACAGAAAAGAAATAAACAGTATTTAGCCTGTATAGTAATGCAGTTACACACATGTGGTAGCTTATTGGCCAAAACTAAATCTAACAAAAGTATTCTTTTTAAGTACACATTTGCACAAAAATAACTCAAAATACGGTATCTACAACTATCATTTAACATAAAATACTGACAAGCTATGCTTTCTGTAAAACAACAAAGAAGGACGGATGTAGATTACATCAAGCAACTTGCTGTGTCAGCAATTTTACAAAGTGTGCTGCAGTCCTAACTCTACAGCATTTAACAACAGTGAACATTAAAGTCAGCGTTAGCGTTAAACAAGCTCCTGTTGGTGGAGGGGAAAACTACACCAGCAAAAACAGTACGATAAGATCCATAGTTGTTTCTGTTTTCTAATGTAATAAATGAAAGGTACAAATAAATAAAATACAATGAAATACAGAAGTCAAATCTTCCTCGCCTAGTTAATGCATATTACACAAATGCTCATGTTGTTATGCTTGGTGCACATGCGTAAAATAGTTCACTTCTGTGTTGAATGTTAGAACCGTGTACTACAGCAAATGTATTTTCTATATATTTTCATGCTCTGGAGGCCACACATTACTAGTGTGACAGCCCCTCTGTACCATATGTGAAATCTGACTGAGACCAAGACCAAGCAGTGCTGGTAGAAGAAGCTCTTGGTGTCCTCCCTCAGGTTTTTAAATGGAGATTGTTGCAGTATTGAGGTGGCGGAAGGCTTGAAATTTATCATTGTTGAGAAAGTTCAGGTTTGTGTGTGTGTGATGAGGGTTGGACCAGCGAGGGGCTAAATGGAAGACTAATGGTCGGAGGTAGTGAGTCTGACGGGCACTGAGGAGCTCGCTCTCTCCCTCTTTACCTGTCATCTATCACATTTCCAGCTGATACGGCGAGATGGCCCTTCTGTGTACTGCTGGTGGGAGGCCAAGGCAGCTGGCTGAGGGCGACCGAGGAGTCCCATCAACAAAATGAGGCAAAGACAGAGCTGCTGTAGATGCTTGTATCTATGTATGTTTACACATTTATGCATCATTAGTGTTTATGTAGAGGAATTCAGTGTGTTGGTATGATTTAACACACACATTGGCTTTTCATCCTTTTGGGTGACATTATATTGATTTACATTCCTTTCCCCTACAAACTTCTATGTATGATTAACCATAGCCATTATTTGCCTAACATTAAAGGGTCTATATTAATCTATTTACTGATCTATGTTATATGTTATTTCCTAATACGTATTTCAACCCATATCTGAACTTGAACATGGTGATGCTGATTTGCTTATTTATGTCCCTATAAGTGAGGCAGGTATTCATAAAAGGAGTGCGTATTTATTTTTCAGTCTCCACATTAGATAAATACCAGTTCGCTGACTTTTTTTTCATACTCTCCTACAATGTTATATTCAAGTCTCAGTGATCTATTTTTAAGCTATTGCATAAATGCAACTATTGATTCTTGTATAAAGTATTTGCAGACAGTAAAAAGACAGTACTTCTTTCCCCTTGGCTTTCTCCAGCTGCCACAAGAAAGTATCTGGCTTATCATTTGATGCATGTTTTACATTACTTGCACTTGATGTCATCCATTGTTTCAGGCATGGGAGCAGCAAAAAGAGTGCAGTGGAGTTACAAGTGCTCTTTACAACACAAAATGATGTTAAATGACCACATTGGCTTTGGTGACAACAATGACCACAGGCACACACAGTCAGATTAGTCCAAGGACAAGTTTCATTCAAAAAGTGGAGTGAGGTAAATCAGTATTTCTTCAATGTAGATGCTGTGAAGAAACCTTTTCAGATAATGTGCTTCTTTCTCAGCGGAGCAGAGGACACCTGGGAACACACACGCATACACACACAGCATCACAAAAGAGCAGTGAAATGGCCAATGGAAGTCTTTTTATATCCGCTTAGATTAGAGTCCCTTTTAAAACAGATGTCACCTTGAGGCCAAAGAAAGGAGATTATAGATTTTTTAATCACCTACTCACTAAACCTTTTACTGTAGTAAAACTCTCCTGACAAACTGGGTAAAATAAATGCATTACAAAAAAGTATCCGCAAGCATTACTGCACTATTACAGTGAACACAAAAGAGGACGTAAACACTTTTGTTTGGCCTTTTACTATTGGTACTTTACAGATTGTTCAATTTATTTATGCAGCTGAGTAATAGGCTATCTTATATTGCATAGACGAACTGCATTGATCCACATGGGAAATTACACTGTAGTTCAACCATTATAATTATAACAAACAGCCAAAAATAAATGTTAATTCAATTCTTAAATTCTAAATAATTAAAGTAGCAGAAGTAGCAGAAATAACTGTGTATTGTGTTGAATAAAACACATGTTCTAGTATAATATTAAATATTCACAATTTCCAATAATATGTTGTTTTTTTTTGTTTTGTTTTTTTTTAACTAATCTCAAGGACAGCTGGTGACAACTTGTATATGAGCCTTATTTTGCTTCATTGGTTGTTGGCTAATTGAGAATTCTAAAGTGCCTTACTCAGACTTTGAGGACATCTCATCCATATCCAAATACCGACAGGTTTTAGGAATAGATATTTTAAATTTTTTGTCTATGGCCTTGACTTTTACTACCCCACAGCTTAGCACTTTACTTTTTTCCCAGAAATGATTGGACTGAATGGTTAATTATTGACTTACATTTTCTCTCTAAAATTAGCATTTCCACCAGTATTATTTTTTGTCCATGATCTTAATTGTAATTTTACTTTATTGTTACAATCTGCAATGTCAGTGTGAAATCATCTCCTTGATCTCTGAATGGTGTGATGACTTGAAGTAAAGGAGAATATCCTAGTTTTCAGTTCTGATTCGGCTGTGTCGGGTCTAGAAAGAGCTGAGTATGCAGTAAAGTTAGCTCAAGCCAGGCTCCTGTATAATTTGCAAATGAACACTGTAAAAACTTGTGATATATTTCTCCTATCTGATTCTAGCAACAACCTGCCACTTCTCATTCCAGCAAAAGTCCCCTCTCATAATCTCCGCCTCTCCGCAGACTTGGGTTTTCATTTTGTATGGCACTGGCTCTTGACACTTTTGTGTACTGTAGCTGTTAAAATGCAAATTTCACAGTATTCAGCTTTCCTGTTCTGTTGGCAATTTACAGTGTGACGTGCCTATCTCCCTGCAGTGGAGCAGAGGGAGATGGGTGTCAGCCGTATCTCTCGTACAGGACTGAATTGCTGTGGTATTTTCCAGTAGGGACTTTGAACACTTCTACCACAGCAAAGGCATGGAGAGCAACACCAAGAGGGTTCTGCTTGTGGGTTTATATAAGTGTGAGGCACTGGTGTTGTGTGTGTTTCTCTATTCTTAGTCATTTTATGCTGACAGATCACAAAGTGCAGCTCACCTGCAATGTCTGAATGAAAAGGGCATTGGACAACTTGAGAAGCAAATAAGCCATGTGATAAATCAATGTCCACAATTATAGTATTTGGGTAACACTTTATAATAACCACACTTTTAATAGCCTCTATAAAAAAAGGATCAAAGACTTAATCCATAATGAAAAAATAGATTATTAAGACTTAATCACTTAATTGACACCCTAACCTCTTTTATAATGGTACGCCTGAAATACTTTATTTCATTATGAATTAAGTCTCTGTTCATGTTTTACTAAGCCTAATTAAGGTGTAATTATTATTCAGTGGTACCGGTATTTATGTATAAAGCTAGTGATGGAAATGCATACATGAAAACATAGGTAAGACTAGAGTAGATACTGTAATGAATATACTATATTCAAGGGTTAGATCTGCCATAAAACATGGGGAAGATTATTGAGATTTGTGCAGTAAGGATTTGCATCAGAAGTTACAATGTTAATAAATGTATTATTATTATATACATTCTATATCAGTCAGTAAATTTACAAGACAATATATAATAGGCTATTAGGTTGCCTTCTTCATATCATGTCTTTTACTTTTAAATTGAAATAATAAAAATAAGTGGGTGGCTCTAGCTGTAATTCCAAGTGCACTTTGTGACTGTCTGATCAGTAGACATTGTTTGCCAAGTGCCTCAGCTAAAGAAAGTGAAGAATGAAAAGAAAGGAATCCATTATGTGTTTACTTACAGTGAACAGTTTCAAGGTTACACATAATAACAAATATGTTGGTTACATAACACACATATACACAAAGGAAAAAAGCAGGAACTAAGACACAATTTACGAAAACATCAAGAGCATTTTTTTCTTTCTTGTAAAGCACAAGACCTTGTGAAGGAGAAATTACCATTGTTCAATAGTTTTACATGATTCAAGAATTACATGTAGGTGCGATATCTCTTCTCCATAGTTATCTCCCCATGTGAAATGATACAGCGGCTCACAAAACTGTGCTGAATCTTGTAATTGTGTATGTAAATCCTTTGTGTCATGTATGACACGCCCGGGAAGGACATCTCATTCAGTTATGCATTCAGAGTCTTTGTTTCATATAATCCATTCAGAGTTAAACAAATCCTATTGTCACAGTTGCCCTTTCAGTGAAATGTGTAGTTTTAAAACACCAATATCTCTCTTTTCCACACAAATACCAGCAGGTTACGCCTTGCTCAAACTGCCCCCAATCCAGCTGCAGCTCCAGTGTAGCACTGTTCTTGTAGTGTTGTGACACTCACATGAGGACTGGAGCTCTGCTGTGTTGTTGCAGTTACTGCCTTTGAAAGCTGCACAGAGACCGCATGTTCACACAAACTATTCTTTTATTAAGGAAAAAATAGAATCCAAAGGAATGCCCCTCTCGCTACTCTGAATTATCCGACCGGAGCTGCACTGTGTGCAGTCTGAGCCCGGGGTTATGATCATTTGATAAGCAGTAGTTTTCAGATTAGTTCTGTAATGGGACTAATGTTTAAACCTAATTGAAAGATCACTTAAAGGGCTAACATTATAAACTAACATTTATTCATGTTTATGTAGTACCAATTGAGATACTAAAATATCTTGAAGCCACACTTTTTCACTCTGTAAATGATTAAATCAATATAGCTTATTTCACACAATCTGACTCTGGTGACTGTGGAGCTCCAGTCATCTCTCAGCTCTGTGAGTGCCTCTATAGACAAAGACCCTCCAAAGAACCCTCACCTGCCCTGTCATTGGGCGTTTCACCTGTCAATCACCACTAATAATGATTTTTCAAAGAGCAGAGGCCGAGAGCGCCCCCAGCTGTGCCAATATTGAACTCTGTGGAAGACCTCTCATGTCGGGTAATGGAGGTCTCTCACCCCACAGCTGACGGGCTATTGAGAAACCAACAGTGCCTGTGAAAGTACTGTGATTACATTGACTTACATACAGACATTTTGAAAGCTAGAACATGTTACTTTATGAATAAGGTCATTTTACGTTTATGACAGAAAAAATATAATTGTCCTTGGCCAATTTTGCAGAGCCATTTTGCATTGGTGTGCTTACAATGGGCTAATGTACCTGCTGATTCATAGTAGCATAAAGAGGACCGAGCCAAACTGAAAGGAGTGATATGGTTTCCCATTGCACTGTGCCACATTATCTTTTCCAGAATAAGAATTACAGGCTTTCAAGCAGCAAAATGTAATCCCACTAATATAGAGCTATTTCAGTATGTAAAAGGCACAAGAGTAAATGGGCCAGAGTATATTGTTTTCCCAAATGGGACTATAGTGATATGTAATGTCATTACAAACTCCACTGACTAAACACTTTTCATTTGACTGTCAGTGGGAGTAATACATTGCTTTAATTGCTCTGTGTTTGCGAAATTTGAATCTCAAATAAATTCTATCTATTACAGACACTTATCTTGCAACATATTTTAGTTTTTAAACTAATATCAGAATGGAATCATTTGCATTTTTTATCATGTGGGAAATAAATTTAGTTAAATTAATAGAACACAGCAGTGCATTTTCAGTAATTTGGGAGATAACAAAAGGATAATCTCCTTTAATTGACAATTTATTTTCCTGTAATTTAACATTATGGCATAGCAGCATTAGTTAGGTTTCAGATTTAAAAACCTACTACCCTTCCTTACACTTTACTCTCTGTGCCTTCTCTCAAATTCATTCTGAGCAGCAGTCCAGTCCCCAGTCCTCATTCCATTTAACCACTTACTATGATAATAGTTTTAATGGTCAAGGTGCAAATTGTGCTCTGAGCAGTTGGATCTTTAACATGCTGTTCTCTTTTCTTCTTCTTCTTCTTGTCTTCAGGAAATTTGCAGGATTTGAAAAGTTGCTCTGTTACATTAGCCGCGGCTGGTGTCTTCTCCTAATCCCATTTGCCTTGTGGTTACAAACAGCCCGAACCCCGAACTGAATGAACAGGGAATCCATGCTGGAGATCGAGCACACCTAATTCAATTGACATTAGTGGCGGGCTTTAATGGATTTTACCTGGTGAGGCTGCAAATTGAATACTTTAAAGCATCTCAACTCCTTCAGAGTAACTGGAAGAAAAAAGGGTGCAATTTTCATTTAGTGTGCGTCTCGTAAAAGCAAGGTGACGGATAGCAGATTATGATCTATTTGCCTGGTTTGATTTGGTTCATTTGTTTACTCCTTTGTAGCGCTGTCTACTTTACTCATGTGTGTACTGGCTTTTGTCCCCCATGAGCCCTTTGATGTTCATTACTACACCTCGATATGCGTGTTACTATCAAATCCTATGTCAGTTAACAGAGCGTGTTTACTATGTCATTGTGAGGTCCAGGATTCTTCTCTGTAGGTTCTTCTTGTGTTTAACATGTTTAACCCAGATGCCCCTACTCTAGGACTGGGGCTCTTATTGGGTTGAGTTAAAATGATTCAATATTCAGTGTCAGTCTTATTAAACCAGGCCACATCAGAATAATTCCATGCAGTACTTATTTTGACAAGAAATGATGATAGACATTTTGTAATTTTTATGGTGTTCTGCCAAAGATCAGTGACTTGACTGAAGTTGTGTCATTCATGTGGTAGAAAGTGATGGACAGTTTTCATGAAAAGCTGATGGTCAGAGGGCAGTAGGAAGGCCCACTAGGGAATCGGAGCCCCATAGTAGAATCCACTGCTACTCTTCTATTTGTCCTACAGTGAAGATTGTGCCCTGAAGCTGGAACATGGCCGCAACTATCAAACCACAGGGAAGTGAAGTGACCATTAGTGCTATGGCATGCTATTTTCTTTGTTACTTTTTTAAGTATAACAACATTATTGCAGAAATGGCTAAACTTAAATCTGATGCAATACAATTTGCATTGCACTGGTCCAGACTGTAAGACAAAGATGGAACATAAACTTGGCAAAATAGATATTACTTTTTTTTATTATTTTTTATGCAAGGATTTTATCCAATATATCCTGCCCTTTGGCCTGGTTTGCTCAATTATAGATTTGTAATGACTTACAAAGTCAGTTCTTACAGAAATAAAAATCTCCAGTTTGTAAGAAAAAAGATGCACTGTGTAAGAAAGGGCATCTGGCATGGAATCAAAGGCTTGCTATGTTATTATCTGATTCATTGCCATCGTAAAGGGTCTTACATAAATATAAGGGCGATGGAAGATTGTAGATACCTATTCCACTTTTAATGGATGACTGCATAATTGAATGCACTTGCTCCATGTTTAGGGCACTGTGCGCAGGTTGCTTCGGTGTGTCAAACACTCAGGAATTAGCCCTGGGTCTGCACTTAAACCCTTCTGCATTGGAAGCAGTGTCAGTTGCCTGTGCCACGACACAAAGCTTATCTTTAAGGACGCGCCCGCCTGCAGCCCCCTTGGGAGAGAGGAGACATTAAGGCGGGGCCGAGGATGCAAGGATGAGGAGATGAGTGAAGGAAAGAAGGAGCATCGGGCGGCTGCTGGTGTAAATAACCCTGGGCTCTCGAGGGAAAGCTGAGAAGCTAAAGCCATGCAGAATACTAAAGTGTTTTCCTAAAGGATGAGCAGCCCACTGACCTGCCTCCTCCTCTGCCTCTGCATAGTGTCACTGCAGACATGTGTCACTCATTCACCTTGAGCTAATATTGTGACTGTGTATGGGATGTTGGCTCACTGTGGAAATGACCTTGCTTCATTCAAATGTGATGGATTCTGAGTCTTATTCCTTGTACAGTATATAAAACCATAATTGCAATTTCCTCAGCTGTATGTACATAAGTGATGCATTCAACCTGATATGGAGCACCACTAACTGCATTAATGAGCTTGGTTCAGTATTACTTATTATTAGTATTAATTCAAGAAAGAAAAGCTGTTCTTAAGCTGAGTTATTTTAGCCTGATGAACCATCCCCTTTTTCTGAAAGCTGGAGCTTACATAGTATTTTACCATAAATTTGTTATTAATAGTTGGAGCTGTTGAAGTTGTGTTTTTCGAATTGCTACCCCAGAGAATTTCGCTGTAAGGCGCACAACATCATTAAATACATTAAACGTAGTTCTTCTGCAACATCCCAAATGATATTTCTTTCTTTAGAAAGAAAGTTGACTATGTAACTATTGTAGGAAGCCTGTATGCATATGCATTGTCACTAGAGAACACTTTGCATCTTTGTGCCATCATGCTACGGCTATGCATAATAACATCAGGCAGGGGTGGGGGATATTGACAGAAATTAATATCTCAATATGTCAGTGGACCATATAATAAACCAGAATTTTTTTTTAATATGTAGGAAAATACTATTGTATGGAAGATTACACTAGACTATTTTAATAGTTCAGTGGCCCTGTTTTAATTTTCCGTGCCCAGTCTTCATTTAAACATAATTTTAGTTGAGATTTATTGCGTATTAAATGTTGTGTTTTGTTATAAACCCTTAGACTCGGACTGGCTCTTGCACAAAGCTGCAGATGAGACAGCGGCGTGTGAGATGAGAAGAACTGCAGCCTTCAAATAGCTCCCCATTTACTAACCATTTCCTCTGGGTGCATAACTATTTATTTCTTGCCATTTTTCTGTGGAAATGAAATGAAAAGAGCAAAAATGAAAAAGCAACGCAAGAAGAGCAAGGCTAAATCTCATTCGCCGGTGGCAATATTGTGACATGTTGGAATAGCAGCTGAACAGGGGCTGCTCCTGTGTGCGTGAACCCAAACCACAGCTGTCAGAGCGCGTGCAACTTTGGAGTGCATTTTCTGCTCAAAATGAAAAGGTTTGCCCATACACAAATTTCCCTGCAGATTAGCTGTGCCTGTGCCCCTCTCTCCTCCTGTGCACAAACCAGTGGAAACTCACACTTTTTCAGACACCATTGTTGAACCTCTCCTCTCACCAAATAAGAACATTATAACTTTGAACCAGCCTAGCACTGCACTTCACATCTTCTTGAACTTCAAAATCCCTCAGATAGAGCAGAGTGAGAAAAGGTACTTCTGAACAAGCTGAACTGATTATTAGACCACAGTTTTAAATTATATAAATAAATACATTGTTTTGTGTGTTAAATGGAACTGAAGAGGAATGATATATTTTGGAGGTTTATTTTAAAATGTTGGCTGATATATGTTTATGAACTGTGTTTTCAAAAGCCATATTTGTTTGTTTGTTTAAGAATTGATCAACATTAGTATGAATCTGGCGTGCATGTGTGTGAGTGATTAGCGATGCTCGGAGGGGCTGATAGCACAGACTGGCACCCTCACTTTCGTCAGCCTCCCCCAGGGCAGCTGTGGCTACAATAAAAGCTTACCATCCCCAGCTGTGGAATGAATGTCCAAAAGCGTCATATTTATCTCCTGTCAAAAATGCCTCATAATGATGGTCAGATGGGTTTTCTGTTGTGTTTGTTTAATTTTACCATATAGTTTTGTGCAAAAAATAGCTGTACCTATTCCAAAATGCATTGTTTGTTGAGGTCTATTGAAAACATTGTTAGGACAAAGAAAATGCCGTACAAATAGTTCTGACTGAAAATAGTACATGGATCATCAACATTCCTCTTGCCTGCAGTTCTCCTCCCCCATGGCCACTGTGCTTTTCAATGTTGTAAAGATCCAATTAAAGTGGACACATTCTGCGAGGACAACCAAAACTCACACTACGGAAGCAATCACAAATACTTCATATCAGGTCCTCTGTGTACTCCCCCTCGCTTATATGGCGACTGCACAAGAGATGGAGTAATTGGCAAACAGATCTCCATATAACTCGTATCCCCCTGTCTTTTATGGCCACTCAGCATAACAATTGGTCCTGTGTAATCTCTGCTGGGTGGTACAGAAATGAAAAGGCAATACAACGTCTCTAGCAACGCAAGGGGGAAAATTACATGAAGCAGGTAGATGTTAGGAGATATTAGTGACTCGCAAACTGATGCGATGTAAGCATAAAGCACTCTATGGTTTAATACAGGGAACTATTTTAGTACACACACCGTCTGTCGTCTCTACTGTGATAATATAGTCGGAAAATGAATATTTTACATTTAGTGTTAGGCCAGGACGATATTTACACTTTTTGGTGTATCAGCTTAAATCTCCAGCATAGATTATTTTGGGTTGGCTAACTGCTTAAAGAAAAGACATTAAAACATATGTTTACATCTTCTTATGGGTTAGTAAAACATGGCTGTGGATGTTTAAAAATAATTTCTATTGATGTTATTTTTTTTTTATTAGTTGTATTATGTAGAAGAGTGCAGTGCAGATAATAACCAAATATATAGTAATTTCCAATAATATATGTTTTGTAAAAATCAGCGCTATATCCACCCAAATATGAGAAAAGTCATATTGGACACTTTCTGCATTTTGTTGCATATCCACTAGTGTAATGTGTGTGAATTAAAAGCTATGTGACAAAGCAGGCCATCCACACACAGTTATTCTGCCATATAAAATGCAATGCACACACCTGTCATAAAACTGCATAGATATAATATCACAATTAAACTGGTCTATGAAGAATATACAAAACAATCATTTATACAGTGGAATGGTTGATGATAGGCAAGTAGAGACATATTAGGTTACCTGGCCATATGTGAGCTGCAGACAAGGGCATGCTCTGGTTATAGATGCCAAAGTGGCTGCCATTTATCACAGAGTTGATGTTTGTAATGAATTAGGAAGTTTGAAAGCCCAGGAGGCAGTCATATTTTCTGCTTCATTGGAAAAATCTCCATAATAATCAGCATCAAATTGTAGTTTGGAGAGTCTTGAAATGTACTTTGAAAGAAAGGGTACAGTTTGACTGCAAAACTTAAAGTGTCACTCGATGACTTACACTTTCTAATGTTAACCTATACTTTACTGATTTACCATTGTTCAGTTAATAAAACCATACAGTGTTTTCCGCAGAATATTGGTTAGTTAAGGTGGTGATCAGGGGAGGCGAAAGTGAGGACCGCAGCGTGACAGCCGTAGTTTTGTGAGGATCATAGGGTTTGGAGGAATGTAGTCAAGGTGGGAGGCGATTGTTGTCAAGGTGGACACCCTAACTATAAAGCACTGCGGGACACACTGCCATGTTTACAGAGAGATTCACTCGCTGCACAGACGAAACTGGCACGCATACATAAAGTTTCCTTTCATCAGTAAATGTACGACCTAGGTCATGTCTCCTACCAAATATCTAAACCAACCAAATTCTTGACAATAGAACCATTTCTTTACTTGAATTTACTAATTGATGGTCTGGTTTCTTGTCTATGAGTTAATTTAGCATTTGTTAAGCTTCAAAATCTGCCTTTATATTATGTGTAAAACTTTTCTAATGAGAAGATTTGCAGTTTTAGATTATGTTCACGGCAGCCAGCTGGAGTTGTACTTGTGGCTGTCTGTCAGTTACGGTTGAGAGGAGCAGACACACAAAGTGAACGCACACTGTCACACACATCAAGTTTCTGTTTGTAAATGAAAACTGCTCCTCAGACATTCAGCCTGCTTGAATACATTAAATATTCTTTATGCATGGATGTGTTTACCTGAAAGACTCCCAAAGCCATTGTTCATTAAATCCTAACCTACCTGTTAACAGCAGGAAACAGAATAGGACACTTGTTGCTTTAATCTTAAAGGTGCACTATGTAATTTTGGTTGGGGGTCCGTTACTTGCTTTTTTCTATGGATATCATATTGCTTTGAAATGTTCCATAGTATGGCATTAAACAGCTCTACCTTACATTTTTTCAGTTACAGCTGGTTTTATAGCTTAATGATACCTAGAAAAACAGGCATTCTCACTGAGAGCAGAGTTGTCTTTCCACAGATCTGACCTGTAACTTGGTCTGTTTTGGTCACCATGAAGACAGAAAGGTTTAATATCATACTGTGGAAACATTCCAGACAAAGCAATAGAAGCTTCTTGGAGAAAAGCATTTGACGGACCCTAAACCAGAAAAGTTACACAACGCTTATCAATAAGTTGTGGAATAATTTTTATTTTGTATAATTTAAAATATGAGACAATACAGGCTTGATCAGACCACTTGTCCTCTTATGACCACCAAGGCTGTCTTATAGTTCTAGAATACTCCATTGTTTTTTCTGCGTAGGTGTTTTGCCTGATTTCTTTTTTGTCTTTTCAATTTAATTTCATCGTGCAGTTATGCTCTATTGAGCAGCGGGCCCAAAGCCGAGCGCAACATTACCACATCCCATCAGAAAGCACTGTCCTCCCGCTGTCTCCCATTCCCACATGTTTCTGCTCTGTCTCTGCCCCACCGAGCTGCCGCATTCCCTGCACAGTATTTATGTAGGCGGATGGCACAATAAACAGCAAATGTTACTATGGGGACTTTCTGATGGAGGGTACACATGGCTCTAGGGGAAGACTTAGTCCTAATAGGTCACCAAACAGGCTGAGCCATCTGATGCACAGGCACTGTTGGTTAGACCAGGGCAGGCAAAGCAATGCAGGCTGAAGGCTCTGGACCTCTGGTTGGGGACTGGCGTTATCGCCCAGCTTTAGACCTTATTGGATTTCCGTAGTAAATGTTTATTTCTATAAAGTGCCCCATGGAGAAGCACGGCTGCCACTTATCTCATCACTATTTATTAAGGGAGCCCCTGGGTAGTTCAGGCATACAATCAGGTCTGAGAGTGAGAGGGGGCTGTGCTGGAGAGAAGTGCTGTGGGAGGAGGAAAAAAAACAGAAGATGGCAGTGTTCAAGCATTATTACCATTAGTGCTAGTTATAAAAAACATATAACCATTCCAAACACATGTCTAATATTTCCCTGACTGTTTGTAACCCTGTGCAGTTGAATGCCTTTGCCTGGTTGATCAGACTGCACTGTTACAAGCAGTGGGGATCCAAGCACACATGTGTTATTGGGATCTGGGAATGTCAATTCAATTGTTGCTGGGTTGGATTTTGAAAAACCTGTTTAAATTGAAAGTACATGTAAACATACTGATAGTTTGTGCCTCAGGGTGCCCCATACAAGACACTAACCAGACCTGGGTGGTGTCTTGTATTGTTTTGGCTATGGTATAATCTTGATTTTTACCTGGGTTGGTTTAATTCACACTTTATAAACCTGATGTTCATACTGTTTAACTTAAGTAATAGTTGGTGGTTAAAAGTGATATCTGAAATCATAAGGTGGGGCTTTTGTGAAATGTTTAGGAATCACAAAAATGTTTTTTGGCTCTTTAGACATTGTAAGCCCCACAGTGGTAATAATCCCTACAAATGTAATATAACTCAATGTAATAAACCCACAAATGTAATAACCACATTTTCCACAACTGTACTTGGTGTTACATATATTACAAGTGCAATTCATTTGTGGGTTCATACATACCACAAATGTAATAATTCCCACAAACATAACACAAAATTTATTGGTGTATTCAAAACGAATGGCTACCAATTATAATATATTATAAATATCATATAGGTATATGACTGTTATTATTAATAGACTTTTTAACAATAAACTATATTTACATGTTCTAAAATGTGTTTGTAGAGAGACCATCAATCTAAATGTCCTCAAAGCACAATGCAATGTTGTAACATGGATGAAAATGTGAACTTATAGTTCAGTTGAAAAGCACCCATAATACTACTACATAATATTACTAAATTAGTTCATAATTCACCAATAAACATTTGAGTGTGGACAACATGTGTGAACCTACAAATAATTCCCACAACACTCCCCCAACTGTAATAGGTATTGTGTTTGGTTAGTACATTTGTGGAGGAGAATTGTTATACATGTTTGTGGAAAATTGAGTTTTGTTATGTTTGTGGGGATTATTACATTTGTGGAGCTAAGATGACCTTTTTACTTTATTTATTATTCATGTGCATTTGAAACTGACCAGCTACCTTTTTGTTTTTTTAAGTGAACCTCTGTGCTAAGTACACTTTTGTTGTGTGTTGGAACAATGTAGGGCTTTGTTCATTTGCACTCTTAAATAAATAATGTTTTATTTGCATGCATTTTTCATTAAGCAAATGAGGCAATAGGATATTTTAAGTTGATGATTTTATTGGTATATTTTATTTAAATATAAAAAATATAAAAAAAATATTAATATATTTGTAGCACTATATGATCATGATTAATTTAATTAATCAAAATAAGGAAATCTGCCTTAAAAATCCATTGGCTGGCCAAACTTTGAAAAATCCTATGTCCTATGTCATTCACCATTTCCTCGGGACTGTTCCAGGGGGTGGCACATCCTCCACTTGGCTCGTGGGTCTTCAGGACCCTCAGGGAGATTGGACTGTGCTTCCCCATTGCCAGTGTCAATTTCAAGAACCTCCAAGATACAACTGGAGGAAGGCGTCTCCTTTGTCTAGCTCTCAGGGTCTTGTGTGATCTAAGATGCAAATATTTACTCCATTTGGTTGTCAATTTCTATCCAGCTGTTCTCCTCCTAGATCTCCTCTGGGGGGTGCCTCTCCTGGACCTCCTCTGGTTGTGTCATTTGTTTGCCGATTGATTGTGGTTCATTGAAGATCTGACCATCTTCACTGACCTCCATACACTTGTACTTCTTGGATATATACCCTGTGTACAGTGAGCTGGATTGCCTTTGAGTCATCTCCTGGACCTCCTAATTGATTAAGTCTCCTGTGGGACCCTTTCAGAGGTGGGATTCTGGGAGTCTCTGAAGGTGTTCCTCTGAACCAGGCTTATAAGTTCTCTGGCCCATTTTACAGAGTCAGGATTTTTTTCCTCAAAATACTCCAGAGTAATAAACTCATGTTGTAGAGCTTCACTTGGAGTTATTCTCTTTGAGAAGTCCATGTGAAGGAGTTTTCTCACTAGGTTCAGAAACCCCATCCTGTCCCTGAATTCAGGGAACATAATTTCTGGTGGATGTGTCTGAATAGCCTTGTTCAGATCAAATCCTTCCATTGGACCTGCACAGTCCAGTGTGTGGCTGTAGTACTCCTCTGGTATTCTAAATGTCCACCTCTCCACTATCTTGGAATAGTACCTCTCAGTGTATATTCCTCTGTCTAGCAGCTCATCTAAAAGAGCTCTCAGCACACTACTGATGGTCCTCATGTTGTTGTAGGGGGAGGAAGGGGCCCAGGTACAGGAATACAAGTAGGGCACCTAGCGACCACATGTCCAGGGCTTCGGTCAGAGGCAGTCCCAGTCTGACCTCTGTAGCCCAGAAATAAAGGTTCTGATGAGAGGATCCCAACTGCAGCTCTGACTTCAGGTGTGCCAGTCCAAAATCAATCAGCGACTGACCAGAATTACATTATCCAGTTTCAGGTAGGTGTCCACAATATTCAACTCCTTGAATGCCTCAAAGGCCACTAGAAGCTGTAGGGTGATCACTCTGATCTCCCTCAGATACAGGCTCTTCTGACGCTGATTCCAAAAGTCCTCCAAGCTGCAATCCAACATTTCAAATGCCATATGTGCTATCATTCCATACAAATGTGTCAATGAATCTTACAATGTGGCACTTGTCAGGGTCCAGCTCCCAGACATGGTGGAGCATTGTCAGCTCACACTGCAAAGAGTACTTCTGGACTTACATGGCAACAGTTTCTGATGTTGTGAGCTTGAGACAGTGCTGTCCAAAAGCCCCTTCACCGAGTATCTCCAGAATGCAGTAGTTCTGCAGGTGATAAGGCAGTTTCACTTCAGACATTTTACTGTTTGTTGGATGAGCTTGTGTCACATTACGTGGGCATTCTCGATCGATCAGTTTCTGTAAATGACTGTTTAACCTGTCTCTCTCTCCCATTTGTATTAATTAATATTGGCCTATAGAGTGCTGTGATGCCATCCGAGACCCAGAAAAATGGATGCATCACATTAGATAAAAGATTTTGGATGTTCCTCAGACTTGTTCCAATAGCAAGTAGAGCATCTTGGATGTTTCTCAAACTTGTTTCTATAGCAGACAACATGCTTGAACACAAATGTAATAGGTATTATGTTTGTAGGAAATTTGATTATGTTTGTGATGGAGAATTGTTATTACATTTGTGGGGCTAACAGACATGCTTATATCACTTTACAGTTAAATAAAGTATAATTTTGTGTTCCTGTACCTACTTTTCCAAATAAGTTTCACTTACTGATGAGTGTCACTTGAAAATGTCTTCTATTTGGCATTCAGTGCATTGATGTGATTATAGCTCTGCCTCTGCGCAAGAGACTCATTGACAGACTGTGGAAACTGATGCTCACAACATTTTTGCTTCTGGTTCATTTTCATGGAAAGTGTCAAATTGTCAAGGATGTATAATGCTCTGTATGAAAAGAGCTCATGCCTTCACCATTTGTATGTGTGTGCTCATACTAAAATGGTAGGTTCACTTGTCTAATATAATAAAGCTGCATACTGAAATGCCTTGTTTAAACATTCAATTAAAACTTCTTCACCCACTTTTCTTCCTGGTACCTCTGACTCCAAATTTAACATAACAATTTTTCAACAATAAAAACACATACATTAGAAATTGCTGCTTGCTACCTATGATATAATGCCACTATGAAGAGGCAATTCTGCAATTATGAACAGGAAGTCAGTGGAGCTTTTGCTGTTTTAGATCAATATTGTCACTTACAATTAGTAGCATTTTAACATAATGATCTCATTATAGTTTAATACAAAATACCCTAAAAACCCTTACAATTACCATTATAATCTTCCCTGCTTTGTGTAATCTTTTTAGACAGAATTTATCCATACTGTTTAGAACACTTCTCCCACAGTAAAAAGTTGATTTGTGTTATTCAAATGCTCTGTCATGTTCTGCATCACTACTAGTGTATATAATCTATATTAAGTTGTATTACCACTGTTAAAACTACAGGGGATTCTCTTTTAACTGCTACATGCTCAAATTGACCATTAAAAAGACAAGGATACTCCAAAGGCTGCTCTTTGAACTCTCATACACTCGGTACTGTAATGATGGCCCCCCTCTGGGAGATGAAGCAATAGGGAGACCACTGATAGACATTCAGATCATTCAAGTGTAAAGAAAGTACATACAAGGCCCTCTGTCTCCCATTGGGGCGGTAGTGTGGACAGCTGTACATGGGCTTTTTACAGCAATACTACCATATGTTCTCCACTAGCAGTTTCATCTCTCTCTTTTAAACACTACGTACTTGACTGCTATATGTTATGCTGTATATACTAAGAACATTTTTAACATCAGCTGATATACATTTGTAAGGTATTGTATTAAGGTTTTCAGTGGTTAATACATTTTTCATTTAGTTCACTTCAGTACAGATTATATATATTATACATTCTTCCATTTCAAACTGATTCACAAAGGTTAGAAAATAATACATTAACTCTAGGATTGACTCCAGACAGTGTTTGGATCCACACTAAAAACTGTAATTTCATCATGCAGCCATTTATTGACCTTCTCTGAGAAAGTTCATTATAACCTGACCTTTACTTGTGGAGTTTTGCTAACAAACAAAACAACTACTTGCAAAAGCTCAACTTTCTTTCTCTGGAGTTGTTAAAGAAGCTAGGTAAACTTAATCATTTTAAACTAATATTAGAAATACAATTCGATTTGGGTTTATTGCTCACAACATATTGACCCTTAGATGTTGAGGCAGTAGTGCAATTGTAGTACAGGAGGTTCATGCATTTCTCATCTTCACTTTGAATGTGCCCGGCCCCACATAACACGATAAGACATCTCATCAGAGAAGAGGTGTGTGGAGGGGGCAGTGCAGTCCCCGGCATGCACCCAGCCAATAACAGCACATGTTTAGGTGCAACTACAAATTTGAGATGAAAGCCCCATCTTGGCCACACCTGCCACTCTGAAATGGACTTGCAGTGGGGAAAGTGGTTGGAGCTTCTCAAATCATTTGAACCGTCTTCAATCTTGACCCTTAGCTGTTGTATGTAAACATTATAAATAAACTTAGCTTAGCTGTAAAGTGCATTAGTCAGAGGTTGTACACTTATTTTATGTGAACTGTAAAAACCCAATAACACTCTCTCTACTGTGAATGGTCTGATTTTGCATTCAGCTCCATAAGAAGAAGGCTCTGGGATGTTTTTTTTAATGATGTCTTCTGCTGACTGTAAGCAGAGCTTTAGCAGATATGACATGATTCATCTCTCACGCAGGCCTCAATTAGCAATAAACATTTAGCTTTTGTCTATCACAAAGAATACTGGCTACTTTAGTTGGGCCTAAACATGAACAAAGTACCTTATTTCAGGTTTGTAAATCTACAAACCTATAGAGATGAGAGAATTTTTTTTCTTTTATCTTTTTGTGTCTGGTTTAAAAACAGGATCTCTTGGAGATGTGGGCTCCATAGGCATGTTTTCCCATTTTATATGGTAATGTGCACCATTTGGAAGAAAAACTAATTATCATCAGCAAAGGCAGAAAATCATTTTTTTCTCTTTAGTGTCACACACTGTCTGGAAGCCACTTAGGATGCACAAAGTGCGCATTAACTAGCAGGTGTTGCGGAGTAGATTGTTTGATTGACGAGTGAAACACATCAGATCACACTCATGTCTGAATGGATTTTTCAGGGAAAACAAAAACAGTGTCATTAAGGTAACAGCTGGCAGTTCTTTTGAAGGCGGAGCAGGGAACATCTGCTTAATGCATTGCTCGACTGAAAAAGAAATCTTTTGGTTGCAGCCGCCTCAGACACATCCGTTGAACTTTCGTGAATGTGAAGAGGGATGATTCAGCTTTATGACTTCATAAACCTGTCTTTGTCTCCACAGAGTCAAGCTCAAAGAAGGAGTGACATTTCTGGGGGCTCGGCCCAGCAACCCCACACAGTGGATGGTGAGCCAGGACGTGAGGACAGAGGGGCACCGTGTGGTGACTGTGCACTGCCGCAGGAAGGAGGTCACCTATGACCAAAGGTTAGACTGGAGCACATCACACTCAGAGCAGTATACAGACTGTTTCTGCACTACACACCAGTATACACAATATAACAAAAATATACTACATGTTGGATAGGTTGTATTACAAAAAAATACATGTACTAAATACAGAATTTAAACATACATCCTTATTAAGGATGTTTAAGCTGAAGTACCTGATTTTCAAATTGCGAAAGTAGGAAAAGGCACAGGGCTATTATTCTCAAGCTTGAACTTTTCAAGCGCAGCTTTAGACTAGCCTAGGCAAGCCGCTGTCACCCCAAAATGTAACAGAGAAATAAAACTCCTTTTTTAGAGCAATCAATAGGACATTTTATTATTACGGTAAATGTGGACAGAGTGCAGGAAGTACTGTTTCAACAATATACTGTATGTGGGGAAATACAATTTTCTGTTTTACAAGGTGAAAAATTCTGGTACCCCAGTACGTGGATAAATGGTCTTAATCTGCAGTTTTCTTAAATCGCATTAGTGTGACTGCTGTTTCTTTTTGCTGTCGTCTTCATGTCGTGTTGGTCAGGGCCTGTGCACTTGCCCTTAAGCTAATCTGGCAGATACAGATGTGATTGCCATTGCTGTGAGCATGCTTGTTGAGCTCATTAAACCTTGATTGAGACGCCTTTTTCCATACTAATAGCATTTCCTTCTTGGATCAGGAAATATTCTAAATACATCTTGCTTTTTCAGTGACAGGTGTAATTTTACGCTATAGAGGCAGATTTGAAATTGCGAGAAAAACTTGTTAGGTTGTTTGCTCTTTGGCGAAGGAAAGAAAGCATGATGAGTAACTTTATTATCTAACTTGTAATAGCTTTTTAAGCTGAGAGAAGCCAATGAACATGTGTAATTGCAAGCTGTCAGTCCAAGGATCTTAGGCTTATTGCCAAGTCACTACAAATGTAACTGTACAATTACATGGGTCTCAGAATTTTGTACATTTTGAAAACTTCTTTAGGCACTGAGAACAGCAGATTTAAATATTAGCAAAAAAAGAAAATCAAACTTGTTCTTTCTAACTTCCTGCAGGGGCTTGCACTTATAATTATAATAAGTTTTGACAGTTAAGTCTTATTAATAGAAAGGGTTTGGCTGCCTTCAAATACACAACATGCGGAAGAGCAAGATAATGTTGAGACACTTTCTCAGTCATTTCATTGTTGACAGTTTGGGATTGACGTGCCAAGCTGAATATGGATGACTTGCAGTGTCCAAGTTGAAAAGCTGGCCTTGCCAAAAAGTTAGTGGAGGTGGCTTTACAGGATATTGCTCCAGTGTGCTGCTTCTGCAGCATCTACAATAAACCTGGAGCTTTGAACTGCATGAATAGTTGGCAGCTGGGCCCATCTCCAGAGGAGGATTCTTTTTCACGTAACACTACAGTGTTTTGAAATCTCGTTTTATTGATTAATTAAATGGAGTAGTTACAGACATGAGGTAGCATATTAAGTCTAATCCCTGCTGTTTGGGCCATGAACGATGGACTGTGCCGTAATCCCCACAGCTGTCATAGTCACTTTATAGAGAGGAGACTGAAGACGCCTCGCTATGGCAACACAATACACAATGCACTTCCTTTCCTCTGCTCTTGTCCTCCCCTATCCCACTCATTTCAATTGGGCCCTTTGAGAGAGGGATTAGACAGCACTATCTCATCTGTAGAGCTGTCATCCAGTCAGCTTTCTTCACTTTTCAACAGGGAAACAGGGAGGCAAGGTGTGCAAACAAGGCTTTGGGTCAAACAAATGGAGTCACTAATATTCTAATAAGAGAATGACAGCACCTGATTAGATAAGGCCTTTTCTGTACTTCAATGATGAGCTTAAAAACTCAACTGTAGCAAACTGTGACTGAGAATGACTTACGAAGGCAACACACAGTATGCTGTTGTACATATTGGGCTTTTAGCAGTCATGTAGCTTTTATAACTTTTAACTATCATTGTTATGCAGATAAGAAAAGCAATGAGGAACAAAATGGAAGAAAACATAAACCGCTTAACTTAATAAATTAAATGCTTTTGTCATTAAAACAGGCAGTTCTGCAAACAGCTTCACTAAAGTTCATTTCCCAGTATAGCAAACAAACTTGTACTCTGAAGTTTAACAGTTTTCATCTGCATCTTTTTGGTGCCAAGGATCAGACCCAGCGGTTAGTTGTCTAAGTCACGATAATTACTATTTCGACTTATCGTTCAAAATAAGAAAGCTGGAACAATATATTTTGGGGCTGAGTATTTATCATGTGTACAATTTCTTAGCAAAAATGTGGGGATTTTGGGGATTTTTGTTGTAATACAACAACATTTGGACAGTAAAAGGTCAAATAAATTAATTCATTGACTAATTAATGGTTCACTCAGCTATTTATTTTATTGCAGCTCTTAATGATACTGTCTATTAAAAATGGTTTACTGGGATTATCTTGTATCATTGTCATTGTATCAGTTGCATAAAGTAGTTTCAGTATTATCCTTTATCATGGTATATCTCTGTATGTAGTATAAAATGTTAAAAATACTGTGGTAGATTTTCTTTGGGCAAAAATGTAAACCTGTCACAGAGGCTCTCCAGGGTCTCCAGGCTTAAGCAGAGGGCCAAAGGCACTGCACTACTCCTCCTGGATCACTAAGTTTCACATCTTGCCCTATAAGAAAAAAGCCCTAGTCACCCTATGGAACAGACTCATAAGCATAGGTGAGTGGACATCAGTGGAGCGGTAAATCGAGGCTTTACCGCATTGAACCAGAACAATGACCATGGCCCTGCACCTGCTGCATCAATTATCAGCCAATCTTTCTATTCCAGACAGTTTAGACTGTGCTCTGAGTGCCAAAAAGAGGTGGGAAAAGAGCTAGGGCTGCTTTATTATGCAAAGAAAAAAACATTTCCTACTGTTACTAGCAAAGGAGCAGACTAATTATGTTTTGTGATTCATGTTTTACCATTGTAGTTTGGACATATGGCTTAGCTCCAGGTTTTGTATCACAAATATTATTCAGAACAATTTTATATCATTTTTTTTCCCAATCATACCATTTTGGGGCAATATTCTCATCATACAAAGGGATTTATGTATACTGTAAATTGATACTGTACCATTTAACATGCTGACCATTGTTTTTGTGCTGCTTGAATAATTTATGTGGCTCCAACTGATCACACATCAAAAGATTCTGGCTCAGCTGTTAGAGACCATACTGATGATTGAACCAAAATCATTACTTACTTTTTTGAGCGTTGGCAGCAGAGTTGCCGTGGTCTTTAGGTGGTAAATGAAATGTTGTTGAATAATATATGCACATGGCTCAAGGGGTTGTGTGTTTGTGAGCACTGGTGCAAAGCTAAACCCTCTGGTCAGGTGGAGAGAGAAAGCTGCTCCACTTTGAGGGTCCACACTGTCCCTCCTCACAGCTGAGTCACCCCTTTGTCCCGTCCACCTGAGGTCCCACTGCCACGCCCCTGCCCTCTTTCAACAAAAGTACATACTAGTTCAGACCAGATTTTGTTCTGGTTCAAATGCGTTTTTTGGTTTTAACCTGGTTAGGTAGATATACTGTATCATCAGATCCCTGGTGGTGTTTGGGAGGCCCTATGGCACAGATTGGCAGCCTCACTTCAGTTTGCCCTAGCTGTGCAACTGTGACTACAATTGGAATTTACCACCACCGAGTGTTAATTTAATGAATAACGCACTGTAAAGTGAGGGTCCAAAAAGGCACTATATACTGTAAATAAAATGTGTTATATTATATATAATTATACCCTATGCATTTTTCCAAGCACATTTACACTGTGTTATCATTATGCATTCATAGCTTACAACTTTGATTTCTGATATATTTATTAGTTGACCAGATGTAAATAAGCTTCTAAATGCAGCTAAATTCACCTAACATTACTGTACTTCTTAAAAACAAAACTCTTCCTGTACTTATGGTATTTTGTAAGTAGTACTTGGTAATTCTGATATTGAATCTGAGCACTAGCAAAATTGCAATAAATATAATCCCTTGCTTTAGCTCTAGTTTGTGTACAATCTTTTACTGAAATCATCAAAAGCCATTTTTATTTCACTCTTTGACGACTCCAATGTGAGACTTTTTAATGCAAATGCGATCTGGAGTATTCCTAACGGCATGCTTTCTAATAAAAGCAATATGCAGGTGACAGTTTTTCATCAAGAGGTGCTAAAGTATGAAGCCGGGTCAGGGATTTGACAGAAAAAGGCTCTTACTTCAGCCTGAAGGAAATGCTATCACCCATCTACTGTCACTCCTGTTTAATTCAATGAAGGAAATCTATTGAGTGTGCAATAATGAGTTAATAGTTGTCCAGGGGGTTTGTCACGAAAAACTCTAATGAATAATCCAATATGCTTAGCATGCGTGAGAAAGTTAGACAGTAAGGATTGAAATAGCTAAATTGTGTGCAGTAATTGTTAACCCCATGTGAAATATTAAAAAAAGGCCAAAAAAATACAAAACTGAACTCTATAACTTTAAACTATGTTTTCAGTAAAGTACACAACACGGTATTTAGTGACTACTATCATACCAGCCATACTGGCTTGTCAAAGCCTGATCCTGTCATATCTCAGAAGCTCAGCAGGGCCGGGCCTGATTAGTACTTGGATGTGAGACCCCTGAGAATTCCAGGTGCCACAGTGGAGCACCAGTTGCAAAAACTGTTGTTGTGTCCTTAGGCAAGACACTTCACCCACATTGCCTAGTATGAAAGTGGTGTGTGAGTGATTGTGGTGGTCGGAGGGGCCGATGGCGCAGATTGGCAGCCTCAGGCTACAGTAGTAGCTTACCACCACTGAGTGTTGAGTGAATGAATAATGAACTGTAAATCGCTTTAGGTATCTTGAAAGGTGCTATATAAATGCAATGATTAATTAATTAATTAAAAATCATCATTATAATAACACAAGACATTATTTTTGGAAATGTTCAAAATATTTGGGAATAAAACTAATAAAATAAGTACACAAAGCATTCAAATTCAGCAAATAATTATTGTTGGGCTGGACTGTTAGATATAAAGCATTAAAGGAAAGGTTTACTCGCTGTAAACTTGAGCAGATGTTCACAACTGAAAGTAAACACAACATAATCTCTACCTATTTACATTTAAAGTTTTACAGTAAGATTATAACAACCATCATCATCATCAGTAAGCATGTCAAATGTGTTAATCTAAATTTTATACACACGTTTACATCTGTAGGCTTAGCTCCACTAACCCCAAGTACCTTTTGGAGAATCCTTGTCCAATGATGAGTTTCTCCTCTGCCTCGGAGCTCAATTGAACATACACTTAACTATTTATGGAAGTATTGCCACTTGTTAACTCGTTTAAAAAAGTCCGTCATAAATTTTTTAAGGGTGACTGCTTTTCTTTTTGACAGGTTGAGATTTCTGCTAATGGCACTAGTACATCTGAGAAACCCAAATGTCTTTTTGTAGAGAATGACAAAATGGCTGTGTGAAGTCGACATTATATTGGACAGAAAGCACTCTGGTAGATTGAAAAGTTCACCTTCCATTTTAAACAAGAGGAGTCCTGCTTTCTCAGCATGTTATAAGGCTCCAGTAAAAAGTGACATGCTCTAGTCAAACTGTCCCAGGGCACATGTCCCCAGCTATTCCACTTAACCCCAGCTCACCTTCAGCAGTGGGCAGTGGGACCAAAGTCTGCCAAATAACTCAGGGGGGCAGGAGATGAAAGGTATAGCCAAATGCAAAACATTTATAAAAAACACAATTTCTACTGCTTTACTAAAAATCAATGTTGCATTACATTTGCACAAAGCATATTTAGTTAATGTAGTCAAGTTAGTAAGATACATCACATTTCATTTTGGAACTTCAAATTTAAAGAGTTTTTAACATGTTGTAATTGTTTCATGTTTGAGTAATCTTTATTTCCCTGCTCTCAAGACATCATTGCTCAGAAAAGGTCAGTTTTCCCTTACCCTCCATACAAGCCCACTGCTCAATAGTAAGTTAATTCTCAGATTCCTTTATGGCTTGATATTGTGAACTGTATCTATCCATAGGAGGTTCTGTCAGCATTCAAGGGGTATTTGGAATCAGCTCTGCAGTCAGTGAACATATCTCTTTTATTAAGTTGTTTGAGATCAATAATCTAATTTAAAATGTCCAAAATATAAAATAATGTTCCAGATACATGATACATTAAAACTATACTGCTGATAAAATCATAACATGACTTCTTTAAGTTGTAATTTATCTACCATTCAATATGGCAAGCTTTGCATTTTTTTGTCTTTTTTTGAACATGTTTGATCTTCTCTTATTTTTTTGTATTTTGGGTTTGCTGTGGAATAATTGAAAGCACGTAAACAGGAAAATGTACCACTTCTTGCTGCATAAATGGCTGATACTTTGTCAACATGCTCCCCATGAATGAATGCACACAGCCAGGCATGTCTCACACTGTTGACTATTTAATGTTGTAAAACGCTGCATAAATCAGGGCAGAAATGAAAACCCTAATTACATTGGGGCCAAAGAGGGATGTTAACTTGACAGCCTAAATGCTAACACCTTTAATAATGAATCAGTCCTATTCCCAGTGGCCACTATTTACCGTAAACACTCTCCAAGGAGGTGCACTGCTGCATTAGCCACGCGCAGCTGTCTGCACACTTTCTCTCCTTGCTCATCTCTTAATAATACAGGAGCAATAATGTGTGATCAGGACACCACCAGATGTGTCATCATTTATGCATTTCTTTTTTCCCAGGACTAAGCGTGCTATTAAAGACCGAGGCAAATGTAATTGAATAGTTGTAAATTATAGTGTAGATTAATGACTCTAAATGAAATTTTGAATCTTGATCCTCATAGACAGAAATGTTGATAAGCTAAGTATCAATCCTTAGACAAACCAGGTGTTGTGTGTTTTGTTATTGTGTTCCCCCAAATGCTCTAGTTTTTGGTATAAACTTGAAATATCAGGCCAAGTCACCGAACTCCTTACCTTCCTGTTGGTGGACAAACACTGTAACCACTGTTCATTGTTATGCACTCTTTAATTTTCCTTAAACTAGGCCTGACACGATGACACATTTTGAAGTATGATATATTGCTGAAGAAAATATAGACGGTAAACAATCAAACAGAAACTTATTTATGCCACTGACACAATAACCCACAAAACTATTCTAAATCTATAATATTGTTTAAAAAATCATGAGCTGTAATAGATCTTAGCAGAATGAAACACTTCAGTGCTTAGTTTGCGTCTGTAATGAGAAGTAAATCAACCTTTTATGGCTTAAATCTTATCATATTGCCAAAAAGTAACCAAAAGTGTCATAGAAATAGTACCCATGAAAATATTGACCTCCAAAAATGATTGTTCAAGCTTTCATATATTGAACGATAAGTTGATATAGTGACATGCTTACCTTTACCATTATTGTAAACACCATAAAATACATGCTTAATCTATGAGATCAATTTGGTATGTGAACTATAAAGAGTGACCGAGATCTAGATCAATAAAAATCAGCATTAACTGTCAGCCTTTGGACACCCACGCTCTAAAACATCTCAATTCATTAAACATTAAAAATTCCACAGAATACTTGTCGCTGTAAAACAGTTTATCAGAAATAATAGCACATGCCTATTTTACAATGTAGTGATGAGTCATATTATTTGCAGTAACTGAAATTCCTCCTGTGAAGTTTTCCATCTTGAGTTTGTCACATGTGTCCAGTCAGTGTGTAATGGACATAATGGGGACCTGCCTCCTTTATGGGAATGAAAATCAGGTCCCACTTATGTCAATTCTTTATTATTAGATCATGGTTTAAAGTTCAGAAATAGGTTAAAAGGTTAAGGCTAGGGTTTAGATTAAAGGGCTCATATTGCACTATTTTTGATTTATGTTATATTGTTGTTTTCTCATCACAGATATACATGGAGTTGTGTTTTCTTTCATTCACACATGTTCAGCACACCAACCATGCATATTTAGTGCTTCTCTCAAACAGAAAACTCTCTGTTCCACCTTGTGATGTCATGTGGTAATACAGGAAGTGAATTACTGTGCTTTTAAACTCCATAGACCTTCACTCGAATCATTTGGGTGATTTCAGCCTTGGAATCGCCAGTCTCTACAGAACAAAAGGTAAAAGGTGACTGTTAACTTGAAAACTACCGCTTCATGACATCACAAGGTGGAGCAGGGCATTTTAAGCTTTGAAAATGTAGACAGACTTTTAATGCCAGATTATTCAAGCATATATGAATGAAACAAAACACACACACAACTCTGGGTATGTTTTTGATAAGGTGATAACATTCTAACATGGCCTAATGCTCACAAGAGTAAATTTTGTACAATGTAGGACCTTTAAGATTAAGCAAGTAGTGACTATGGTTAAGATTGGGATCAGGGTCTGGAAAATGAGTATTAGTCCTCATAAGTCATGTAAACCCAGCATGTGTGTGTACTCTGTGACAGATTGCCGTTTGCGTGTGCGCCAGTGGCTTCATGTGTTTCAGAATTATGTGCTTTATGACCGAATCCTCCTCTTTCACATTAATCCCCTCAGGATTAGATCGGCCCGTCTCTGTTTGAAAACATACATTACAACGGTTTTTAATTTTTGAATACTGTGGCTTGCAGTTATTTATAAAAGACTTACATTATGACACATGGACAGCCTTCTCTCTCTCTCTGTGCAGACGCAGCACATTTGTATTTTATTACATGGTCTAGTTGTGTTTAAAATAAAATATTCCGTCTGTGCTGATGTATCCATTATTAAAGAGGTGTACCGCTGCAGTGAAGAATTTGGGGGTGTACATTTAGCAGTGAGTACAAAATGAGATATTGATCCAGGTGAGAGTTATTTTTCACCTCATGGGAAATGGTTTTTGAAGATGCCTAATTTAACTTTTAGGCAAATTATTAATATAAACATGCTTGTACTCATTTTGTGTTTCAGTGAAAACATCCATATCTTTTCAATAGGGATTATGAATACAGTTATTGTGTCTCTATGCAGATGTGTTTTATTTGTAAATCGTTGTTGTTTCTTCAAGGTCGTGACAGCCAGTCTTCTGCCTCTTGGTGCTTAGTGTGTTGTGTATTCACTTGGTTGTAGGTTTTTCAGTGAGTACTCTTAACAGAACTACTTGACTTATTCAACCCAAGGAGTGCTCAAAAATTCAAAAAGTACTTTAGCTAGGCCTGTCACGATAATTACTAAATCGACTTATTGTTCAATATGTGAGCAGTAGACCAGTCATTTTTGGGTTTAGAGACAAACTTAAGTGTTTCAATAGGCTATCAACATATTGCAGGTGATGCTTTTAAAGATATCTTAAGTTTAAAACAGTTTTTGGTATCATCAATTAGTTTTAATATTTCTTCAGCAATATTTCACACTTCAAATTTGTTATTGTGACAGGTCTGGCTTTAGCAACCTCCCATGCCTTGAGTTTTATCTTGCTCAAGTAAAACAAATAAACAGAAATTCACTATCCTCTACACAAATGCCTCTATGTTTTCTCAACAGTAAAATCAGACCCAAAGCATCTTCTGAATTACAAACAATAAATTGTCTGGCAGTGTCTGTGCTCCAATTATATTACATAATAACTAGTGAATGCATACTCAGGTTGAATTGATCTGAGGTCTGCTGCAGTAAGCACTGTGTATATTATAAACAATGGCTTCTCTTTACTATCGATTCTTCACTAAAACTCTTTGTACATTGTTGTTTACACAGGTCGAGTACACCATGACCTGAAATTGACTTCAATTAACCCCAGTTAAAGTCAGCCTTCTGATGATTGTCCTTTTCTCTGAGATTTTTACCACTTAAGATGTGTCTGCCTGGGAGTCCATACCTGCAGAGGCCATATTTAAATGAGCCCATTAAACCAGTTTTGCTTACAGAGAGGAGACTGCAAAATTGGTACTATAAAATAGAGTTATGAATGATGCTACTCAGGTATAAGTGCTAGGTTTTGGCATAGGTATGGAAGATAATTTTTCAGATTTTGAATTTTGAACTAACTCTGAACCCTACTGTTCTTTCCACTACTATATCAGCTACAACACATATGTCCCCAATGATTCTAAGACAGTAAAAGTATATTGTTATATTGTCTATTGTAAAAGCATATCTGTACTATTTAAAGTTATAAGTTACTTTAGCTTTGAGAAATGTTAGCACAAGAAAACCACCAACCATGGCTCATTGTCTGTGGTATACAGACCAGTGTGAGCTCACAGGACCAGGCAATCTTGTTCTGTCCCCTGTTATCATTTCAATTCTCACTGGCTGAGAGCTGAGCTGGCTGATAACACACAGTGTGAGGTAGGAGGAAGCCATCACTGTAGGCGCTCCTGTAGAGTAGGGCTCAACTGCACATGTAATCTTAGGTGTGCTGTGTGTGTGTGTGTGGTTGTCTGGGAGCCATGGGGCCACAAGAAACAGGGGTCACAACTTCTGAACATGGCAGGGTCAGTGTTCCCGCAAGTAGATGCCACAAGTACGTGTCACAGCGCCCTTCTGGTATGAATAATAATGCATTTTACCATATTTCAACATATAGTGCTGTATGCCAGACAGGTACAGGGTGTGCTGGAATAACAGGACTTCCATATCTCAAAGAGGCTGGTTATAATTAGAGCCCGGCCGATATATCGGTTGGCCGATATTATCGGCTGATATGGACAACTTTAGGCATATCGGCTATCGGCCGATGGGGCCGATATTTCACGTGGGCATGCTATACCTCGTTATAAAGCTTAGACTCTCTACATTCTGTTCATTTAATCCAATTTACAGACAGATAAATGTCCTAATATGTGGCTCCACATCAGTATTTATCTACGGATTCATTTGTCTGTGTCCGTACTGTCCCTGAACACACCACAGAGTCGCGTCACTCACGTGTGTTTGTTTACACCTGCAGACACAGATCCAAACACTGAGATTATATTCTTTTTACGGACAATCGGTTTGAGTCTGGATTAAAAGGACATTTATTAGTGCAAATTTGTAATGTGAGGTAGGAGCCTGTGTGAGCGGTGAGTGTTGGAAATATGTCGACTTTGAAGCTAGTTTTTGTCATTTGTTATGGGTTAGCTGCTGTAGCTCCCGCACATAAACAGACTGTTTTCTATTGGTCTGTTCTAAAGTGACTATATTGGCCGTATATTTGCTACTGGACCTGCACTGAATATGACATTTGCGCATATAATTAATTACTGCGGCGCGCACGTATTTACGGCTAAAGGCTAATAGCGCTACTTTCTTTACTAGTTATGGGTCCGTCGCGAACGAAATGACTCTTAGATCCGGCTCTTTGAAGGGAACGACGGGAGCCTGATCCTTATTGGGAGCCGTGTTTTCTCTTTCTCTCACTTTTTTTCTCTTCACGCCGCGTGCAGATTCGTGGTTTGACAGCGGCAGCGGCTAAAAACGAAACTTTGAGAAATTTGCGTGTATGTAGGATTAAAAAAAACAAAAATTAAAAAAAACGAGCATATTTGACTGTAGTTTAGCATAAAATAAATAAGTCCCGGTTTAGTCCTTTTTCAGTCCTGGTTTAGACCTGGTTCAGTCCTGATTCAGTCCTGCTTTAGATTTAGTCCTGCTTTAGACGTGCTTTAGTCCTGCTTGCAACAAAACAATCTGAAGAGCCACTTGGGAGACAAAAGAACCAGCAGCTTTTAGTGAGCCGAGCCAAAAGAGCCGGTTCTCTAAAAAGAACTGGAATACCCATCACTAGTGTCTAGAATGTGATGCAAAAATGCCATTAAGCCAACCTACTGTCTGTAAATATGATGTAAAGAGGCAGAATAACAATAAATGTTGCCTAATATAAACCCAATTTAAAATCCACCAGAGCCAAACCTAAGTTTTTTAAACAATTCAACATTTACAGTGAATTTTTACATCACTTAATATATCGGTGATTATATCGGCTATCGGCAGCTCCAACTCCCATTATATCGGTTCCATATCGGCCACAGCAAAATCCATATTGGTCGGGCTCTAGTTATAATCAATGGTTGGTCCATGACATGACATGGAGGTTACAAGTAATGTATTTATTTGTTATAATTATTATGCTTTATGCTTTTGCAAAGCTTCCACAGTCATGTGTTTTGAGTTTTACATAAAAGATTATGTAAGTAATCCCAAATGTACTTAAAATACTTTACAAATAAATAGCATTTAAATTTTGCATATAGTTGAATGTACCTCATTTTCCCTTTCAACAAAAAAATGCGATCACACATTTTCAGGGTTAGTCCCAACTCCCAACTGGTTGCATCAGAAGAACAAACTAATGGGAAAATCATTGCATGTTGGAGGGAAAATCTGTTAGAGTTTAAAAACACATGGAAACTCTAATATGTGAACAGTTCCAGTGCATCCCTGTAGCCACTCTAATAACAACAAAGCCATATTGGCAGCCAGTGGTCATGCGGTTGGACAACACAGATACTTGTCATTGGTCCATTGTTGTGTGATCTAACTTGGCAGTTCACAGCTTCACCATCAAGCCCCCATCTCTCAGCACCAGCCGTCAGCCCGGCCATTGAATCACAGTGCTGAATATGCAAATGGATGCCATTAAAGCTCTCTTTCTTTAATTAGTCTTTAGATTTCATGACTGAGTGCTTCCAATTATGGATCAATGTCTCTCGTTCCTGCACACGGACCCCTGGGTGTGCAAAAGATTTTTTTTTTTCTACTGCATTACTAAATACTTAATAATTTCTGCTCTGCCAAGACGACCACTCACAGAGCACTCCCTATGCTGATCAATGAGCAGGCTGCTGCTGCACTGATATGTACTCCTAAGATGATTATTTCATAAACAAGTGATTTATGGCCAGGCATGTCTGTGTTTGGGTCCGCTGATGTGTTTAAAGTGGATTTAGTGTCTGGAAATGGGCTGATGTGTGTGTAATTGCGTTGGCAGTAATTTAGCGGTGGGCTCATTAAAGTGGTGCATAAGAGGGGGTAAATTCTGCCTAATACCTAAATGCACTCGTGACTGGGAGAGGGCAAGCGAGAGACGTGCTGATGGGTGCAGTTTCAGGCTGTAAAATGCTACTTGTGTGTTTTGGAAAAGGCCATTTGGGTGCATGGGTTCTGCTCTCAGTACTCATGATAGCTAGGAAGGGGCTTAATGAATGCAGGACTGTTGACTTACTAGCTCCTGACTGACAACTGGTGCTATACTACTATACTTGTCATGCATGTGTGAAAGAGGAGTGGGATTTTAAAAGGATCTACCACAAGTGAAAAACATTCTACTGGGTTTGCTAATTTGTAATTTTTTTTTAATGTTTACTAGTGTACAGTGATGATTGTTGTATTTTGTTGTAGTTGTTGTTCTTTTCTTACAAAATTGCCAGAGTAAACACTTCATATTTCAAGGTTAAATTGAAATGTAATCAGAAAACTAATCACAGTTTTTATATGAACTTGAATATGAACTAGCTACTTTAATTTTAAAACTTATTTCAACAGCATCACAATTTTTCATTTCTATGAGAAGGATATTCAAAGGCAGGCTTTTGTTCAGGATAATCAAAAGAGGTTAGAAAACTACAAGGCCAGTCTCAAGCCTGGATAAATGAAAGTTGTGCAGGTACAAGAGATTCCTCTAAAGTGCTATATAAGCTATAAATAAATGCATGATTAAAAACACATGTCTGCAACTGTGCTTCAGTGTAATTTCATTGCCTGTGGTTATGTGAGGTTAAATGCTTTGTCACAATGAGTCCAACATCTGGAGCTGCCTGAGTTTAATACTGACCCAATTACACAACATAATACTGGTGCTACATGGGCCACTGAGCACTGATCCTGCCTATGACCTCTCCTCTTAGCACTCTCTTCAGGCCAAAGGTTAAACTTCGAGATTGCACTGAAGATATTTATAGACATACATATTTCGATTTAACATAATAATATTTAAAAACTTAAAAATTTGCTAATTAATTAAGTAACATACTTTTCTACCAACTGCAAATTATTCAGCATGTAAAAATAACTAACACTGTAGTATAGACTTGTGCAATGCATGTGATTCCTATATCCGTTTAACAGTTTATTTTCTCAGTCCTCAGTCTATCTCAAATATTTATTCTCCTCAATGTGTTTACAGTGGGATCTTTGAGGATGACATATATGACGAAACAGTGTAGGCTGTATTCTCAGTACGTATAGTGAATACCTGATAACCACATAATGTCACAGAAAGAACACAAAAGACCCTTGGGTGTTCAATTGTCTATTTATTTGCACGCTGCTCTCTTTGCCTCTGGGCTCAGTGTATGCTGCCCCCTGCTGTCCGTGGGCCACTCATGATTATGACAGCACTGTTATGGAGTACTATGTGTAGTGTTTGATATCCATTGAAGAGCTCTGAATGGACTGTGACTGTCATCTAGTCGTTTATGACAGCTTGTGAATGAGACAAATATGGAGTGAAGAGGAAGTGATGTCACACATTTAAAGGGTGCAGGGTCAGCGGTGATGATATCCACAGTCATTAGGGATCCATTAGAACATGAAGTCTACTCCAGCTGATGGTCTCTGTAATGACGCCAGGCTGCACAAAAGCGTTTAGTTTTGATTAGCCGCTTGTTGGCACGGTGCATTTCATTAACTCTAAGATGAGATTATGTTGTCTGGGAATAGAGATGCTACACTCTGGAGGGGAAATAAGAACACGCTAAACTAACAGTGGTTCCCTCAAGGCTTTTTTTGTAAAGAAATACATAAGAGGGGATACTACACAGCTGCTGTCCTCTATACAACCTCTGACCTTTAGATTAAAACACTTCACTAATCCTCCCATAGACTTATAAGTGGACTCAACAGTTTTTTCAGCCTAAAATCAGTGTTGTGATTTTCAACCAACTCAGCAGGCCTGTATTGAATATTGTATGTATTGTAATTCATGCATGGTTGGGTAATCTTTAATCTTTATTTTCTTGCAGTCAAGACACTCTTGCCTCCCAGTTTCCACAATTGTGCTGTACTTACTTTACTCATCACAATATTTGTTTTTTTGTTTGTTTTTTTCATAATGAACTGTAGCAGAATTTTAGCAGGTAATTGTTTTACTTGGATGTATGCATATATGTCATTATGATGCTCTTTAGTGCAGGAATTAGTTTCAGATTCAGAAACGTCAAAAAAAACTGAGGCACTCAAAAAGGTCATATTATGAAAAGCCTTTACTTTAATAATATGACCTTTTTGAGTGCCTCAGTTTTTTGACTTTTCTGAAAGTGAACTGTTGCTATTCATAGGTGGGGCTGTCAGCATGGTACCATAAAGTTGCAGGCAGAAATCAGTGCTGTGATTTTCAACAGGAAGTCAGCAGATATTTTCTTTTATTAAGTCTTTTCGATCAATATTGCAATTTAAAAATATAGCAATCCATGTATGTCATAGATTATAATTATATAGCAGACAAAGGCATAATATGTCTTCTTTAACAGTGCAATTATTATTATCACAAGATTCAAAGTAATACTGTGTTTCAATAGCCAATACTCAATAATAAAGAGCCCTGATCATTCATCACAGCCCATTGTCAGACTTTAAATCGTACTTTCTGTAAAGTACCTTTCTGTAAAGTAAGAAAGAAGCCTCCAAAATAGATTATCCTTTGTTGGCTTTTGTGTTGTTTTTTGTGTATCTTCTTCTCAGCCCTGTTTCTGGTAAAATCAAACTTTGTCTGTTTGGTGTGTCCACATTTCACTAATGTATTTAGCATACTTACCATAACAATGACTTGGCCAGTCACAGTTCTCCATTTGCCATGTAGTATATTCCATTGAGCTATGCCAGGAGCTCCCAGCACAATTGTAAGAGTGGGAGTTTGAATATTTTAACTGATGAATGCTATACAACCCTATTGGAAATGTGATCCTCTTAAAGGGTTTTGTTACACACACACACAGCAGCCCCTGGGTGTCATTTTGATTGTATAATTAGTAGTACTCAGCCTTATTCACTGTGCAAGAGGTAAAGAATAGATGATTAAATCAAGGCAAATCAGATGCTTATTAAACGGTGGCGTTTCATTCAGCACATGCAGATGACTTGATGTTTTTCATGTGATGAGGAACATACAGTAAATTAAAACACATCATATCCGCAGGGCATTTCCTGTCTGTGAAAAACAAAACACTCATGTGCAGCTCTGCCCCTTTTAAGTGTTTGTCTTCCAGGTGAAAAGCTTTGAAGTACGTGCACCATATTAAAAGGACAGGAGCATTCAGCTATATTTGGTGGTTGATCATTGTCACAGGAGCTGAGATCAAAACCCCACACGGAGCCCTTAAGATGTGCCCAACAAAGCTGAAGGATGGCGCGATCAAACACCCACGTATCCCTGTGAAAGATCAACATGTACAGATTCGTATGTGATGTTATTGATTTAGATGTGAATAGTTAATGCGCATGCTTTTTCATCAGCCAGAAGACACGGTGAGGTGAATCTGACTATGTACGTATTTGAATAATATAAACAGACTTCACATTTGGGTTTACTTTCTTGGAATATAGATTGAATTGAATAATTACAATAATCGTCTAACGGCTTTATCTTATAAGGACAAATGTATCCAGGTGAAGATGAAGGAGGAAATAGAATCCAATTTAGTTATGAAAGTATAACTAGATTCTATTTCTGTAGCACCTGATATTGAAAAAGTCTGCTTGGAAATTGTATTTAAAACCAGAGAGGAGCAATCTGTATCAAATTATTGGTAATAATTGTTAATGTTGCTCTGTAGATTAGACACAAATAAAAATGGAACAAACTGATCTAGGATATTAAGTGATTTTTATAATTCTTTCAAATATTATATCTCAATATGTTTTTGCACATTTCAGTTGGATTTTTAAGACCAAAATAGCTTCTGATTATTTCTGATTATCATTATCAGGATACTCCACAAAATAAAGAAAGAAAAAATAAAGAAATAGAGACATGAATATTGCAGATCCTTATTAGTGCATCATTACAGTAATCTTGGACTGAAAGTTAACCCAGTCATTGGTTCTCCAAATACATGTATCTCTGAATGTTCAGAGGAAAGAGGACCCACCATAACAATAACAGGCAGAATCCAAATGTTTATTGCTCTATTTGTAGATGGATTATTGAAGCAAAGCAAAATTCTCTGTCTGATTTAAGTGCAGAAGCTGTTTTAAAGCATGTTATAAAGGCATTTCTCTGGTGAGCTATGAAGCGATGTCAGCTGACGCACCATAAATCAAAGCCTATGGTTTATTATCTGTGAGGAAACGATAGCACCGTGAGCGATGCCGGCCTCTTCCTGATCCTATCTCCAAACTTTCTGTGAATCTAGTGCACAAACACATTGTCCAACTACCTTCCACTATGTACACTGTGGCTTACATTTTCCACCCACGTGAATTTGCACAGACGACACAATCAGACGTAGGTGCACTTTAAAGTTTAATCAAATGTAAACCTGGCGTCTTCTATTGACAAAAGAATGTGGAGCAGAGCTGGCATAGGCACAGAAAGCAGGTGCTGAGAACAAATACTTTTAGGGCTTACGCGATCGGCACAACCAGCGTTCAACAACAACAACAAGCATAGTAGAGATATGTGGCCAAACATCTTTGTCAGTCTTTTGAGTGGCCAAGCCTCCTCTGCAAATTCTGATCTCATCAGATCTCAGAAGATAAGCAGGGCCAGGCCTGGTTAGTACTTGGATGGGAGACTGCCAGGAATATCTGGTGCCATAGGGGACCAGTGACTGTTGTTGTCTCCTTAGGCAAGGCACTTCACTCACTTGCCTAGTATGAATGTGGTGTGTGCATGAGTGTTGGTGGTGATCAGAGGGGCTGATGGGGCAGACTGGCAGCCTTGCTTCTGTCTGTATGGAGTGAATGAAGAATGCATGCACTGTAAAGTGATTTCTGCAAGCAGAAGAAGAAGAAGCGAGTATCTTGAAAAGCTCTCTACAAGACTAATGCATTATTATTGGAGATAATTTTTGGAAATGAATCCTTTTACTAATTGAATTATCTGTAATTGGTGTCATTAGTTTGCAAAAGGGCTGTGAATGAAATTGTTTATTAAATTTGAACCAGTTGCTGTGGGACATGTTTAAGGCATATACATACTGACAAAATGTTTTTTTTTTATAAAAATATTATTTACTTCCTGTGTCTTTTTTAAGTAATTCCTGGTCAATTTGTATAAAATCACTTTTCCTAGCACAAGGCATGTTGTGATGTATGTCCATTGATACAATAATTTCTAAATTAGATGATGATGATCATTTATAATCAATAAGCCACAGTCACTCCAGTTGTTTCTGCCCTGCCAATTAGTACAGTTTGTGTTTCTCTGTAGTCTTAGTACCTTTCTCTTCTGTAACATAAACAGATAAACAAAAAGAAGCTCTATACCATATTGCCCTGTTTTGTTCCTAAGACAAGCCTGATAAGTTCCTCTAAGTTCTGGGTTCAGTAAAACTCTGGACTGACAGACCTGTTTATGTGCTGCCTCCTATACTGTCATTAAACACATCCTCCCATGTGCTCTGCTTCTCCTGCATCCCTGTAATAACCTTTATAATAGATATTAGCTTAACAAAAAGTCTCCATGGAAACTGTCCCCGTGGCTTGTGCACATCTTTCTCTTTCTCTTCTGCTTTTCAAATCAACGCTTTATGGCTTTCAGTGACGTTTTAGCCTTTGAATATATTTGTGAGTAATGCGCTGAGTGATTTTCTTTGATTGCAGAGCAGATAATCAGGGCCCTGCAAAATGTCACTTTCTGAAGAGGTTGTTCAGCCTGTAGAGATTGGCTTCCTGCTGTGGCCATAGGTTCCCTCACAAAAGCCTTGACCCTTTGAACATAACACCCATGAATGTATGTAGTTTAGCTTGATTCTCTATTCAGACATCAGTCCTACAAATGGCTTCACTCTGTCTCTGACTCTGACTCTGTCCTCTTTGTGATCAGTGTGTAGCCTGGATCATCTGAGGACAAGGATACTTTGACCTTTCTTATCTTGTTCTTCAAATATTGTGGTATTTTACTTTTTACAGATATTTATTATTATCACAATCAGTGATCATATTGATGCTCTATGATAAAACATTTGATCTTTTTTTTTATTTTTATTTTTTTAAATGAATTCACTCTCTGAATGCCTTTTGATACAGTATTTGTTCTGTAGTGGACTCGAGATTCCTTTAGTCTTTTCTGGTCTCCTCTCTGGTCTCCTCTGCTTTCGGGGCTGGAGTCGGCCACGTTACTTCCATGAACAGAACGGTGACAAGTTTGGTTTGTTTCATGAACATTTCCAGGATGTTTCTGGTGTAGTCCTTCTTGTCCTTCAGTCCACACTATGGGTCACTCCTCATTTATTTATCTGTCACCAATGTTTGGAATGAGCTGCATAAGGCACTACATACTTGGATACCTTTATCTGCTTTTAAGTCTACCTTAAGAGGTGGAGTTTCTCTTAAGGCTATAATACTGTTGTATATTACAAATAGTATAATGTGTGTAAGATTCGATGTTTATTTGTATGTTTATTATGCACTGTATTCACCATTCTGCTCTTTGTGACCAGTAAATCAGATTTGGTTCACAATCTGCTACCTGGATATGTAAAGGTTAATAAAATATATCACCTCAGAAATGGTGTGTACAGCTTGCTCTTTTCCAGACAGGTGCAGTCAGTTTTGGCATTCCATTGCCCTGAACATAACTGACTGTGTGCTGGCCTCCTCACCAGTATAGGGAGAATATACCTCTCTCATATTATAGGACGTGCAGCTGCAGAAGCTTTGATCTTAGAAGTAATGCTTGGCCTCTAGGACACAGAGGAGTCTATTGTCCTGACCATGTAAAAAATAAAAATATAAAACTTAGTCAGAACAAACTTCACTAAAACCTCTTGTATTCCTAAAACAACAATAAATAGTGTTTTGGCTTGTTTTTAGTAATATTTTGTCTTGCAGTGGTTTGAAATGGTTTAAAGCAATTTGTGGAGACAGTGAGGCGTCTCCACCAAACACAAATCACTGTTATCGACCCATGCCTTTTCTAATATACGTTACTATTAAATCAAAGCCTGACTATTACATTTTGAGTTGTCCTGAGATACACAAACCAGCAAACATATTAAGAATGTTTTCCACTTTATTTATCCACTCTATAGCCACTTGTTCCCTAAACCTACATGCTAAGGTCTGGTGAGCATTTGCCCAACTGCTTTAGCAAGAAGTTGTCAGTGTAACAAGAACACTGAGCACATTAAACACACACAAGTGGCTGCTAGTCGTAAAATTCTCCTCCTGCTTTGAGTGATGGCTGTGTTAGCTAGTCTTGCAGTGTGAATGATAACACCCACTACATTTGTATCTGAGTGAGTAGGCACACATCCACAGTGGCATATAGTTTTGTATGTGTGTGTATGTGTATATATATATATGCATGTATGTATGTATGCATGTATGTATGCATGCATGTATGCATGCATGTATGTATGCATGTATGTATGCATGTATGTATGTATGCATGTATGTATGTATGCATGTATGTATATATGTGTTGGCTGGTTTATGAGAGACTGACAGTGTTTGTCCAGGCTGCACATTTGTGACTGGTTCCAGGTGAATGAGCAGAGGAACAACAGACTCTTGGGGAACTGTTTTCAAGCACCACTGAGCTCACAAATATATTTTTTTATCACTACAACTTGAGTTTGTTTGTGGTCTAAGAAAACAATTTCAAGTAAACAAGTTCTGAATGAACAATGTCAACTGGTACAGGACAAAAGTGGTCAAAACAATATCTACAATAATAGGATCGAACTGCAGAAAGACTAAAGAAAAAGGAAACAAATTTATAATCTACCAAGACAACTTATCAATGACAACATTTGAACTGAGACTAAATCATTATTAATTATTTCCATATTATTATTAAAATAGTTTATGTTGTCATTTGTGGACAATGTTGGGAAGTATCTGCATACCAGATTTATTTATTAATTAATTTATTGATTTATTTTATTTTATTTTAGATGTGCCATCTCATTTTTAGGGGGTGCAAAAAACACAAAACTATAGTAATGCACAATACAATACAGTACAATACAATACAATAGACAGAATACAAAACGTACACAGATAGACAGACAGACTTGCTCCTTCATGCCCTCCTCGCAACTCCTGCATCAGTACCTGATTTATAAAAAATACACACATTATATAACAATGATATAAACAAATAAAAAATAATAATAATAGAACAAACTGACAAACTGAAAACATAAATGAGGAGTTTTGAGATATGAAAACAAAGACGATTTAAATGACTTGAAAGATGTTAAAGTTCTTAAGGGTATGGGCGATCTATTCCAATCTGAAGGGGCCTTATAATGACATGATCTGTATCCAGCTGTATTCTAAATACTAATTTTGAGTAACTGTATTCTGGTACAGTTATGTTTTCATCGGATAGTACTGAGAATACAGTTACTTTCCTAAAATCAAAGGGAAACACGGTGATACTTGATCCTGCCATTTTTGCTTTAAACTGCAGGTTTAAATTGAATTCAATATGGCAGACCAAATTCTGTAGCTCAATAGTAAATATTTAAAACACGTACAGCTCTTGCAAAGCATGTGCATACAAATGTTTATTTTTTTTAGACTTAAATAAATAAATTTAAATATTGAACAACAAATGGTGCAACAAAAATAAAGCTGTTTATATTTCTATGTTGTGTGTTTTTCACTATAACATGATGCAACTCGGGGTAAAAGTATTCCAAGTATTCAGAATACAGTACTCTGATTTCTGGATTTGGGTATTCAGTATTTTGTAACTTAATACATTTTTATTTATATATTATATTAAGTATTAAGTATTTATATATTATTTATATATTATTTTAAGTATTCTCCCATTCACTATTTGTAGACAGTGTAGTCGATATGCCACCCAAAACATGCACAGATAGCTTATGGGTACTCCTGACCAATCCTAGCTCAAGGTCAGCCAACGGGTCTTTCCTTCAGATAGGTTGCCCTAGCGACATTGAAGGATGGGTCAAATGCATAGGATAAAAGTGTACCTTAGGCAACACCATATGGTAGAACTGAAAACTCTCCCATTTAGTGTATGCATTATCATCTTCCAATCCATTTCCCCTCAGGTTCACTGTTAGCTGTTCCACTGAGGTCTGTACAGCCCCTCTGTAGCTTGTTCAATGCTTTACTTTATATCTTACATCTTAACATATCCTAGGAGGGAAAAAAAAAAAAGTTCAAATCTTTTTTTCCCAGCCACAGGGTCCAGAGTATTCACTTGTTCTGATGTTATTGTAATACCACAGGGGTAGCCAGGAATACAAGAGCTGTAAGTCGACAAAAGGGAAAAAAGAGAGAGAAGACCTGAAAATGTCAGTGGAGCGCGGGTCTTTTCTTCCTCAAAGGTTCGTCCTCTGTGTCCGTGTCCCATATTCTCCACAGGGCAGAGCAGTGGACACACCATCCTATCACATCGCATCCAACTATAGCTGTCACGCAGGCACCACCACTTTGATAACAGCACTAGAGAAGTTCTTTTTCAATTACACCATGTTCTCTTGAGAAATCGGAGGAGGAGACAAATCCTCATATCACTTTGTCATCTGCCTTAATGTTTATTCCTTGTGACATTTAAATCTATCTGTACCTAACCTGCACACAGGGTAAATTCAATAGACCACTACTAAGCCATCAGGAGAACTGAATGGCCTATTGCACTGAACTCTGTTTACATTTATCATTTTCAAAGGTAAAAAAACATTTTTTGAAAAATATAAATCAGAGGAACTGCAGCACTTGACAACTTTGACTTTTCTTTATATTATGCATAATTTTGTAAATAACAGGACATTTTTACTGTCTGCTGCTGGGTTTTTGTGGTTGATGCTGGTTGCATAAAAAACACAGGCAACATCATCACATTTTAATTGAGAAATACATTTGACTATAAATGCTGGTGGTGAGCAGCCTCCATCTACTGGTAATCCTGGGTTGCATCTTGTCAAGTCTCCTCTCTCCTCTTAGCTTTCTCACCTCAGAGGCCAGAGCCTGCTGCCTCCCACTCACTGGTCTATAATCTGCTGACCCCCCTGTTGCCTGTGGTGCCCCCCACTTGTGGGGCTGACCTCTGATCTAGTCAAATGGCAGCTAGTTTACAGATAATTACAAGGTCGGGGCCAGTTGTGTGGCACACATCCACATGTCTTTGTTACTAATTCAATTAGAGGCTGAGCTGCAGCGATGGAGAACAGTGTCCCCAGTGAGCCTCGTGATTAGACTGAAGAGACGGAGACGAGCCCATGCTGCTTTCACAATCCCGGCACTCTGTGGACACTGAAGTAGGAGATTATGATCAGTATGATCCAAATACAAATTACACATGGGTTCAGATCCCTATTTAGATACAGGTCAGCAAACCACTTTGAAAATATGAACCAACTATGTAGCATCACTAAGGGCAAATTGTTTTACTAGATTACTTCATCCCTGTGTCACTAGAAATGCAGTGGCTACATCCTTCATTGGTGGAATGCCTCTGTAGCCACAGTTGCCCTGGGGTAGACTGACGGAAAGAAAACTGCCAGTCTGCGACCACCACCAATCCACTACTCTTCAGTAATAAAATCTTTGAGTGAAATAAACCTAAACTATGAGTTAAAACCAAAGACTGTGGTTTGCATCAAGGACTTTTAAAGTGCATAATATGCTCACAAGCACATTTGTATCTGTAATGAGCACATCTCTCAACCCTCTCCCCATCATTGTTTCAACTTTGTGTAAATATAGCTACGGATGTATGGGAAAGTGCCTCTTCTCTCCTCTGCAATCATCTGTTGTCAAATCCAATATGATTGGAATAGAAACAACAAATGCATGTTATTCTGTTGTTTGTCTTCCAGACATCATCCAGCCCACTGTCACTGTTTCCACCTATTTATATCAATGCTGCTTACAACTCTCAACCCTGAATAAATTTAGCAATATGAAAAAGCTATTTACATCAAACTTCTGTACTGTATTTTCAACTTGTGTAATAATAACAAGGTTTATAGCTTAACATAAGACTTATCTGTTGAGGTAAAGCTGAAAATAAAATAATATGAAATGCATAGCACAACAGCAATAATATCTGAATATCTGAATCTGAACTTTAAATATATTGTTTTTATTAACGTATTCTAGATCAATCTACCCAACCTTTTTAGTGGTTTCAAAATCTATTATTTCATTGTATTTGTTTTTATACTGCTGCTTCCTTTTCAACATATTTTTCCACATAGTGCCACTTAAACTGTAAAAACCATAAAATATATTTACCACAGGTATTATCCCACTAAACTAAGTAATAATAGAAAAACATGAAAACCTGTCACATAAGTATTTACATGCGCCTCTGTTGAATATAGAAAAGTGGGTGATTGTTCTCAACTGTGGCCCAGATCTTTCAAAATGAACCAGAATTAAATATCAGCCGTAATGTGGAATTGGTGTCAGACGTGTTGTATTATTTACATGTGCTGCTGTTTTCGCCTTTATTCATAATTGAGCATGTTACAGTGGAATTAGTTTGTTGTCTTTCCAAGATGTGCCGTGTGGCGTGTACTGTACTCCATTATCTTGTTTGCCTTCAGCTTTTTGTTTTTGTTAGCTTTTGAAGCGTGTTTAATTCATTTGCTTGCATTTTTTAATGTAGAACATTGAGAAAAAGAGTTTTAACTGTAACATTTTTCTCACAAAAACAACAAGCTGCATTTGTGTACAACAGAGAGTTATGCATGAGATTTTCTGGCTCCAAGTCTAGCCATTTGACACACAAATATTTCAGACTGACCTTTGCTGCCTGTGGGTTATATTTAAAAAAACATGAGTGCCCAGGACTTAAGGCACCGAGGAAAATTGTATTATCAAAGAAATGCACTAGTCTGGCTTGATATAGGCCAGAGTGGAACAGAAGATATGAAGGTTTAGTTTTTGATGTACATGTAATGCATAAAACTACATAAAACATTCCTGTAACTCACATGGTACAAATATAACTTCTCATTTAAATTTTTCATACTTTAATATTTGTGTAATATACTGTAATTGTCCATTTTGCATATTTGAGGAGGAAAGAAGGAAAGACTGAGATTCTTAGCGGTGATCTGTAAAGAAAAATAACTCTAATCGTATTGAATGTTAATTCCTGAACATAAATTAAACAGACTTTTGATCAGTGCCATTGAACACAAAACATATACAGTAACAGACTTCCCTAAAATGACATGTTTTTACCATATGGAGACCTCTTAAAAGCACCCGGTCACTGACTATATGAAATGACTGAATCTCTATTTAAATTCATTCAGTTACCTTGTCCTATCTGGATCTATTAAAAAAATGTTTTTTCAATAACCAAATGGTTATATTTCCTGACACTTGTATAACATGGTTGTAAAACAAAGTTGTGTGTTTGTCAATGATGAGACTTCCAGTATTTTCACTTCTCACAGAAGTTACCCAGTACTGTAAGCTGAGGTGAAGTACTGCTGAACTTGAGAGATTTCTGAAGGTATTATTTGAAGAGCATCACCTGTCCGAGCTCAGACCAGACAAAACCTGATCATACACAGTTCAAACACAAAGGAACTTGACATTTTGAGGAAGCTCTAGTTGATAAAATGTCATAGATTTCATCCATAGACACATTCTTTTGCCTTTTAAAGTCTGGAGTGATTAAATCTGACACTGAATCCAGAGTATCTATACACTCAGGTACATTACAGGCTTCACGAAAGTACCTACAGTATACCCAGCCCATACAAAATAAGCTTAGATGCATTTGTCTCCTCAGAACTGGGATTAAGCTCTTCAGAGATATGAGAAGACATGCATCACCTATAATACTGGTTGAAAACTCTACCTTTCATGAAACAATTAAATTGTAGTGAATTCAGACTGGCAACAACTTACAAGAGTTTTGGAGACATCAACGTCATCAGTTATCACAATTTGGCAACTGTCAAACTCTGTCCCTGTCTGTGAAATGGGCATTAAATACTAGCCTCATTTTAGTGTCACAGTACTAAAATTTCAAACTCAGTTCTAAGGAATAGGCCCAATACTCAATACCACACAATGATCATTTAAGAAAAAAAAATTAAGACATGTTCTTGTTTTTAGTCATGTTCAACAGAAAATAATAGTACTTTTTTTTTAAATTTTACATACTTTTACCAGAACTCAAGGTCATTCTAAATCTTTGAAGAAAAGTAAAATGTTGTTCTGTTTATGTAGTTTTTTTAGTATCAATACTTGCTCAAATGACTGTCTAGTTTTTCATACTAGTTTTAGTATCGATTAGTATCTGCTTTTCAGTATTTTAGACAGCCCTATTCACTTTGCCATTCAGTGATCATAATATTATGCTTGTTGTGTGTATATTTTGACTTCTCCCCTGCAACATTTATAAATGAAAGCTGACCGCAGACTGTTGACCATGCTTAACTATTCACTGACTCTGTGTGTGTTTGTGTGTATGTGTGGCAGGTCGGAGATGGGAGTTCAGAGGGTTCTCCAGGTGGATCTGAAAATGGAGAGTTTCCCGGAGCTGTTGGGCAGCCGCAGGATGGCCTGGCAGGTGGAGTACCCGTCCAGCCGCAGCAGCACACAGGAGGTGGAGACTGAGATCACACTGGCACAGGAGGAGCTGGCGGGCATCGTGCCTTTAGCCATGGTGAGTGACTTGGCAACGCATGCCCCTCTCAGGAATACAGCATCATGTAAAACACTAGATCGCTTCCAATTTACACCTTCTGAATCAACATTTGCATATGTTTTCATTCTGCTTTGCATTGGAAATCACTCACTGCACTGTTAATCATGCCTAGTGGCGGCCCGGAGTGGAGAATGAATGTTTAGCATTACAAAACAACTTGAAGATGACAAAGATGTCGACTGTGACATTATGTAAAGAAAAATGAGAAGCCGCTGTGTTGATAAATAGGCTGTTAGTCTAGCCTATAGTGGTGTGTTTGAGCTGGGCTGGATAAGAGCAGGTTACAGATGGAGTGTGGAGGTAGTCCTATAAGCCTGCGGGTGAGCCGCGGGCTGTGTGTCTCCCTCAACGACACAACTGCTACTCTGTTGTGTAGACTCACTAAAGCTACAAAAGCAAACCATTAAATCACATTTAACTGTTAGGGTTTACTGCCTCAGTTTATACTCTTCTTTTTCTTCGGTTTACAATTTAACTGTATGGAATATTTCAAAATAAGCTTTACACCTTTCTGACACTGATACAAGATTCTGGACCTCCTGCTGGGAACCACGGTGTTAAAAGGATTAAAACTAGAACATTACCAGACAGTTCAACTTAAAAGTACAACCAGACACAGGTCAGAAGAGAATTATGAAAATGTATATAAAATATGTGCACAAAATAAATAACAATCTATATCAATATGTTATTTTATTTAAATAACTTGTATACATTATCTACTAGTAGTTGTATTATTGCATGTTACACTGTAGAGCTATTCTCACTGGGAGCACTGCTCCTTCGTTGCTGCTCGTTCATGACCCAGTGAATGTCTCTTCTCATTTAGATCAAGAATTTCAGGGTAAAAAACTAGAAACAGACATTGTCTAAAGACAAAGAGGCTCTGCCACATCAATACTGATTACAAGATTGTTTCTATTTCTGTCATCTGTTTTGTGAAGCTCGTCTCTTGTGTCAGTTCTTCTCTCACAGTTGTGCCTGTAGCACTGGAGATGTAAGGTGCTCGTGGGTGGCTGCTCCTGCCTCACACCTACTAATCCATTCTGGCTCTAATTGAAGATATGTGTTTAAAGCCATTGTCTATTGTTCCACTTTCTACTTTGATCCTTTTATGTCACACCTAAAACAACTAGCCTGACTCGAGGAATTTAAAGCTCTCTCACTACAAATTATTTACAATTGCTTTCTTGTATGAGCGAAATACAGTATCAGTTTGAATATTGATGGCATAAGAGCAGTTTTTCCAAATATTGTTTCTAAGCCGCCTGTGTTTCATTCCCAGTTTTCAAATGTGATAAAAAAAAAAAAAAAAAAAAAAACTCAAATCACATGAGAAGTACTATTTTTCAGTTTAGTGAAAAATATAATAGGGTAAAAAGTACAGACACCTACTCTAAACATGTACGGAAGCTAAAAAGTAGAATCTACTGTAAAACTGACAGATACCTAAAATGTATATTTACTTTTATTTTGTACATCTGTCCCAGATAAACCAATTTTGCTATGGATTTTAAAACCCGTAGTTATCTGCACATATTGCTAATATACACATCACAATTTTCTTTGAATATACAATAACCTGTTTCTGTGGCCACATTATTATTTTTTTTTTAGAATTTGTACTCTCCGCTTCGACGTATCATCAATCAGCTCTGGAAGTGTCTGCTTCCCCTCTCACACGTAATTTGACTCATTTTCCACAGAAGAGGGATTTTTACAGCTTACCATGAATCAGGCAGCCTTTTTTATGGCAGCAAAAATCCATCTCAATTAACCGGATATTACAATTATTTGCTAAACTCTGCTAAATCAATTAGGGCTGGCATAATTTAGACAGAAGCCTCGCAGAAGAGAAAGATGAAGAGTTGAAGTGTCCAGATCCAGATGGCCTATTCTTTGTGTAGAAAAGGATGGATATTTTCTTTCTCACCTTGATTTTCTTTTGTGTTGAAAGAGCCTGTCTATTGAGTCAGGGGAGCAGCTGCTATTATGTCAGATACTGCACTGCCAAAGATCAGGTTCAACAAATGACCTAAACCTTTTGATAGTGATATTTCAACTGGTTTCAAAAGGCACTGATTTGGTGTATTTCTTTCATACTTCCTACAAAAGGTTTCCTGGTTTATATGTTAGTCATGCAGAATAATGTCTGTCTTATGTCCTGTCAAGTATTGTGGTTAGCATTTGGACATCTTCTGATGTCTGTACATCAAACCTCAGTCATACGGGCTCAGAAACTTCCCTATTGAGTTGGACCTCATCCACCACTCCACTGTGCATGCAGGCTTTCCTTTATGGCAACGTTACAATAGAGGAGATCTATGCAAGCTTTTTCAGGTGGTTTAAATACTTCCTTCATTTAGAGTCTAGTGTAATCTGCATTTTTGTCCTGCTTTGGGTAATTCCTTGTTTCAAAAAATATATATCGAAATTGAGAAGTCATAGTAGTATTACATCCCTAATTTAGACCTAGAATATGTCACGTTAAACACCTGGTTCGATCTAGTGGTGGTGGTTTTTAGTGTGAAAAGTCTGAGAATCACTACACAATCTGTGAAACGATGTGTTTGTGTGTGTGTGTTTTTAAAAATTGTGGTTTACATCAACAGTTTGCTCTAAATGATGCAGGACTGAAACACCTGAAGGTGACAAATGGCTGTGATCTGCCCCTCACTCAAATCTCTGACTTTCCCAATTTTCCTATTTTTAACACATAACATCTTCACCTGCTCCCACCCTGAACTATCTTTATTATTCACACCACTTGTCATTGTTCATTTTCACTGTATTTTCCTCTTGACTTCTAAGCCAGTACTTAAGGCACAAGATAAATACATATACATGCAATTTTCTTAACTCATTAACTTCAACTCTCTCTACTGGCTTCTTTTCCTTGCTGGTTTCCCTCACGCACACAGAAATTTGCAAACATTTTATTATTATTTTTTTTTATACAATCTGCATGCCCCAATATGAGAGAGGCACACAGGCGAGAAAGAGGCAGGCTGAATTAGATTACTCGGGATCACTGTGGCATGAAAAGCCCACAGATAAGTTCCTCTACCTCCCAGTGCAGCATGCGGCGTGCTGATGGAAAAAACAGTAAGGTAATGTAAAAATACTGTTGTCACACACAGCACACAAGCTAATCCCCAGCACCACCTCCAATGTCAACACTTTAACACCAAACAAACTGTGATTTCAGAAAAGCGGTTATAAGACTGGAGCTGCAGTGGAGTGTTCAAAGTTAGTTTAGAAGAGATAGAAATAGGGAAAGGAAAGGATGTCTCTACTTTGTGTAAAAGCAATTAAATTTAAGCCAAGGGAGGTACTTTTTCCCTGTCATATTTCACATAGGCATTTTTCACACATTTTGAATGATCTGAGATTTAAAAAAAAAAAAAAAGTATAATTTAAAAAATTTATTTATCACAACTCTTTAAACCAATAATCTAGTCCTTTTATACTAAACCACAAAGTTCAGATTTTCAATTCAAACTTCAGATGCAAATTCTATGGTGTTTAATGAACTAAACACTTCCCTTATAATTATTATTCTTTTACTCAATCTTTCTGATTTGGACTTAGTTTGACTCCCAACAATTTTACTTTGCATATTTAAATGCTGTCTTATAGTTTCTTCAACCACAGAATTTAAGGCTGTTTGCCAAATTTTAAACATATAATGCTACAGAAAAAAAATTACCTCCCAACCTGTACTTTTCTGTTCATATTTTTTTAAACTTCCAGTGTCTGTGTTGGTGCAGCACTTATTGAATTGAGTCCAGTGCTGTGGGTGTGTGCAGAGCTGTAGCAGATTGAGCAGGAGAGGGGGGTGCCACTGAGCTGCAGGAGAAAGGGCTGAACATCGGGGAAATTCTCCCATCTTCTTTAATCACATCATGAGGGCAGATCCAAGCGAGCTTGCTGAAGGCATCTGTTGACACAACGGCTCAGTGCTTTTGCTCCAGACAATCCTTTCATCTGTAATTAGCACTAATTAGTCTAATAAGTTCAACGCTGTTTCCCCTTAATGAAAAAGCCTGCACTGTGGTGTTGTCGTGACCAGAAATAATCTGATAAACAGAGAAAGGATCCATCGTTGACCATGTCTCCAGAGCTTGTAATGTAATAACACTAATGACTATTAGTAATAGGATGCTTATTTTGCTTTGATTATGTTTAGGTCCTATTACTGTGATGACTGCTCATTTCTGCCCTGTCCATTTACAGGATCTCTAAATTACGCAGGTCTTCTTGGAATTGATTATAATAAAAAGCCTCTTTTCTTGCATTTGCCAAGTGATGTGCAGTGCCATAGTGACACCTCAGGAGAGCTGTGTGGGGCTCAGAGCTCTGCTTTGAACAGGACTCCTCCTGTGTGTTGTCACAAACTCACCTGCCTCCTCTGGGCTCGCCGCTGAGATACTCATTTTGTCACCAATTACACTAGAAAGCTACACTTCTGCATATACAGCAATTATTTCAAATGTACACCTGAACTGGAATATTTGGAGGAAGAGGTGAGATATGATCATTTGAAGTGGTCACAGAAATCCCTCTATTCAACCCTTTCTCTTGAAAATATTATCTGTAGTTTTACAGGTAGAATATACAGATGCAAAGTTATTGCTTTTTTTCTCAGTTAATTTATAAAAATGAAATCCTGTGTTGAGAAGAGGTTTTGAAAAAAGGTGTTGAGAGAGAGGGCAAAGTTACATAGGCCAGGCCCCTCCCTTCTCCTTCTTCCCTTGCCTTTCTCACACTTGTATCCCACAAACATTTATGCATAATACATTAACACTGCAGACAAATGGCCTGTGCCTTCATAAGTGTGAGGGACCACTGTGTTTTTGGGTCACCTAAAGATGGATTCCAAAGCCAGTAAGTAATTGAAAGTTCGTGAGTGAATTCCGGTGCACAGTAGGAGGCTCTGGGTCCATTATCTTTTAGCATGGTGAAGTAATACGCCGCTGTACGGACCAGCCTAATCATCATTACCCAGGATGCCTCTGTGATGGAGAGGGTGCAGCAGGCCGGGGGCATACATCATATCTGCACTCATCTGTCTTCCAAACGCTGCCACGCAAACCTCCACTGCCACTGAGATGAGGAGGAATGAAAGAGGCCCGTTTACATTCACCCAACGCTCCAATGTATCGCTAAACAATACATCATCACCCCAGCCCTTCTCAGGCCACTTCTGCTCTCACATGATACAGTCATCTATCAACATCCTCCAATGAATGTTTCATTTTACCTCCTTTCCGTCCCATTCCATACCATTGCAAAGGCACAGCTTCTGTATTAGGCAATAGAAATGTGGACGCTCATTTATCAAGTGTATAGTTAGGCAGGCAGCAGCTTTGTGCCAGCTAATCCTGAAATGCACCAGGTAAAACTGTGTAGAACCTGTATGAAAAAAGATATGCTTCTCAAATAGCAGTGGTGCTAGTCTAGTGGCACCAAAGCATAGCTCAAACATTTTTCAGATTGCCTAACTCGCTCTATGTACAACAAGGAGATGATGGATGGAAAACAAGCAGCTAATCCATTAGAATCTGCAGTTTAGGAGCCAGTGATTAAGCAGTTGGTCTAATTGAGGTGGGCAAAGTGTTTGCATGTAGTTTAACTGTGTAAAATCTTCATAAGCACACTGTAAAAAAACATATTGTTTTGCAGTTATATGCAGGTATAAATGATCCAGTATCTTCTACTTTATTATGCAGGGCTTTGTTGTCTGTTCCAGCTTTTCAATATAAAATTGTTCTTGTTGAGGTCATTGACCCATTAAACTTCTGAACTTTGCCTAACTGATGCTTTAGTAAAATATTTATTTGTCTCACTCAAATGTAACAGCAGTGTGTGAACTTTTGTGGCTGTATCATGAGATTTGATGTCTGGAGGCATCAAGCTTCAATAAGCCCAGTTAAGCTGTTAGTATGGATCTGATCAGATCCTAGTGCAGAAATCAGACAGAGATCAGGAGGTCACCCTGGAGCTCGCCTGCACCATGCTCCAGTGCTCTCTGATCGATTAGCCAGTATTAGCCAGTATCAGAGATACAGGGCTGAAACTGTGTCCAATGTTGCGGTTGGGGTGCTTCTTTCCTCCTGTTCATTTGGACCCAAACTCAAAGGCCAAACAGTAGGACATGGCTCTGCACCTCTGCAGCATTAGTCATGTCTCTGTATCTCTCCCCCCATGGACAGAGCTGGGACCAACCCACTCTCCTGTCCCCTGTGTCGACCTTGATTCTTTTTGGAGCAGGGCCTGAGAGCTGCTCAAATTCACCAAGGACATGCTCCTCCCTGCTGACCCATTGATCTAGATGTATTACAGGTATACCATTCATGAGAATTGCAAGAGAATTGTCCTATAAAGCTATAATACAGTGCTTCCTCATGCAGTCATGTTTTATTCATCTCTTTTGCGCTGCGTGAGATGCAATTCACTGCCACTGAGCACAATGGGGGGATTCTTTCTGGTATACAGCCACCATATACTCATCTCTTATATTCTAGTTACTAGGACAAAATATTTAAAATACTGCTTTACCAACCAAGTGTTTACATGATATTGTGTATTTGTTTTTTATTTAATATTTTTAGTCCAATAACTATGGGTGCTTTTTGTAACTTTACAGTACAGGGGCATTCATGTGCTTTGTCTCAGAGGAGATTGCTTTGATTGGAATGTTACATAATATACTTCTAATTTCATGGAGTCAAGCAGGTGTTACCAGGTCAAGTTAATGGCTAGATCTATGGAAGTGCAAGCCCACTCACAGTATACCGAATGCATGGCATTAATTTTTTTTTTTTACCAACCACAATTATGATTTAATACAAAAAAATCCTGTGGCACATTCCTTTAAAAGCAATAACTAGCAAGCACTCCACCTGCAAGGTTAATTAATGCACCTTTAATGGTGATTTTATACATTTACTTTTAATTATGCCTTATTAAATGGAGATCTTTTTATAATAATGACTTAGTCGAATTCTGTTTATGTTTCAGAAATGAAGAACACAATGCTCATCTTTGCCCTGCCCCTTCATAGACTCAAGGTCTAATTGAAATAGCACTTTGCTTCAAAATTGTCTCCTCACTTGTGTTGTCAAATTATTGAAATTGAGTCATGCTAAAATGGCCCTTGACATATCACCTAATTTCAAAGCAACAATTGCTGCTGTCCATGTGATCCCAGCATGATGCCTCATTATTGTGGCTTTTAAACTGACACTTTGTAGAGCGGATCCACTATCAAAGCTGCTGCTGAGCTAATCGAGCCTGGAGCAGCCTCTGCCAACTTAATGAGCTAAAGACATCTACATCTGACAGGCCAGACAGGCACAGTTACAGGTTTTTAAGAAGCCAACCACCTATCCTTAGTCTAAGTGAAGAATGATGTGAGTATCCTGATCAAATTTCACCAAAAGCTATGACATTCTAATTAGAAAAAACAGTTCTGTGACCTGTATAACAGAACATTCAAGTGGTAGCAGGGGAATTGACAATACATAAATGCAACTGCATACAATAAGATAAATATCTCTCTCCCTCTCTTTAAACACCCAAATTCTTCACCCACAGTCACATATCACATGAGCTCCTGAACTACACAGTGCCTGGAAGAATAAAAGGAGGGAATGAGGGGGGAAGAGGTCTGGAGCAGTGTGATTGGTCTGATATAAGGATAAACACTTCAAACTCTGCCCCTGCACTCATGTGTTTCTCAATGGGCTCCAATTTCCACCCCCATAAACTGTAAAGCTATTTTTAAAACATCTTTGGTGTACAATTTAATAGCAAGCAATAAGTTGATTTAGTCCTACAATTGTGCTAGAAATTACCCCCCAAATAGCAGGGATGACCATTGAGGGCATGCTGGTGTTTGGTCCATTCCCCAAACTCTAGGACACTAGTGCTGGTTCATTGTTGGAGACGCTGCTACAGAGAGGAACCCTCATTAAAAGGCAGTATGCTTCACACAATCATCCCCTGCACTTCAATGCGCTGTCATGCCGTGATGTATCGCTCGGCATGGGGGCTACCAAGGCCTTTATTCCCACTCTCTCTTCCATGTTTCTCGCTCCTGGCCAATTAAAAACCCACTGGAATAAGTGAGGAAGTGGCACACAGCATTGCGCAATTTGCAGAAAGGGGCCTGATGAAAAAAAAGTCTCTCTCTTTAGTCTGCCTCACAGCTGCAGGACAACGTCTGTGAGTCCACAGAAAATATTATTCTCAACACTTCGCGGTCACTTTACAATCTGATCACACATGCTATATTGGCAAATACCAGAAAATGCAACTCTGAATTTTACATAAGTTTGACAGGCTTGCTAAATATTGCTATTCATGCTATTTGATCTTGGAGTGACACTGAAGATTATAAAGCAACTCATCTGTGACGAGAAGCCATCAATCAAACCTCTGCAAGTCACTGACAAGGCGGACATATTTTTGACACGTTTTAAGTAAGCTACAAGGAAACTAAAAACAGCAATTGTGTAGTTTTAACATAATTTTGTTACAACTTGTATTCATTATTTAGTTAATTAGTCTTCAGTGTGTGAGTATGTATTAGAGCATTAATGAAGTTAAACATTAAAGTTCTAAAGTAAATTTGCTGTTTTCTCCTTGTTCAAATTTCAAACTTGACTTTGATACCACGAAAAAAGCTTGATACAAATTTTTAGACAATTTAATGCTATTTTTCAACACAGAATAATTGTAGTTTAAGTTTTCCATGTGTCCATTTTGTTTTATTTTTTAATTCTTCCAAATGGATACCAGTTCAAGTTAATATCAATACTAGTTTTAGTGTTGATCTCTCAATCAATTAATATTTTTATAAACCTCTCTGTCAATGAAGGATTCCCATGCTATATCCTTATTGTACAGTCTTGTTGTCTTGGGAAACTCTGGGAAGCTGAAGCTGTATTGGGAAAATATGAAAAAGACATTGTTATACCAGATCAGTAACTGTATTAACAGTTAGATAAACTCCAGACTTATTAGATCTAACACTGGAAGGATATGAACACAAACTAGTCAGAATTACTTTTTTTTTTTCTTTGACAGACCTTAAAGACCACATAAATAGAATCAATTCTCTCAAACCATGGGTAAACACACAACATATAACATCTGTGTTGCATTTTGGGTTCACTGGTGTCTCTACTTCTTATGTTGTAACCTCTTCCCTGACACGCTTCTCTGAGCTTGACCTGTTAATTTGTGGTGGTTGTCAGGACGATAGGGTCACGACGTGGATAAATGGCTGAAGAGCAGAAGAAGAAACGGAGGCTATAGCTAACGCACACTCCCGCCTGGCTACTTCTCATGCTGCCCGTGTCACTCAGCCTGACACCATAAATCTCACTTATTTTCAGATCCAACTGAGACACAGGCAGAAATTACAGGGCCCAGCGCATTACCAGGCTCGGTGGTGCGCTGAATGCTAACAGAGAGATCCTTGATAAAGCGGACAGGCAGTTCTAGCTCAAGATTATTGGACAAAGACAAACTCCTATCTACAAGACTGTGGCGAGTAACGAAAACACAAACGCCAGCAAATGAAATCAAGTAGTGTCGGGATTCTAAAAACAGTCATACTACATCTGATATAACTATTTGGCCTAAATTAGGGATGGGTGATATATCGGTTTCAGTATCATTATCAGTATCAGAAGATACCAATATCAATTATTTGATATTGTTATCGACTGATGTGGGTACTTGATACCTATATTCTTATTTATTTATTTATTTATTTTTTTATTTATTTTGGCACTGCCCCATTCTTTGTGTGCACTTTTTCAACAGACCAATTAGTAAAAATGGAAATACAGTGTTATATGGCTATATGTTACAGTAAAAAATTGTATATTCCAGTAAAATACATTTTATTATTATTATTATTTTATTAATTTTTTTACAAAAGTGAAAAGTTAAACAAAAAAATTTGAAATTAACTTAAATTTGTGGACCTCATGTGGATTTTAAAAGTCCAAACAAATGTCAGATATTGGTATTTCAGAAAATCCATATTGGCCCATGCCTAGCCTAAATAATTACTAAAACAGTAATAACTCAGTTAAACAGAACAGAAATAAATCAGTTAAACCCAAGACGAGAAGTCAGGACCCCCAAAAATAACCATACAACGAACTTGCTACCTCCACTTGCAGTGTGTTAAAACAGTTTTAATGTTGTTTGTTTGAACAAAAACAACAACAACAACAAAAATAACTCAAGGTCATCATTTTAGAAATACTTCTTGAAATAATCTTGGGACCTATAGCTCAGTGCCTTGCAACCCCCCCATGCTAATTTTGGCATTTATCGCAGTTATTTCTGCATCAGTGGGTTCATCTGCATGAAGGTTGCATTGTTCTTTTTATCAAGCATTTGTTGGTCTAATTTCATCTGCCTCCAACAGTCTCAAGTAGCCCATGTAATCAAGTTCTGAAAAGCCAACAAAGCCAAAAGATTAAATTAATTCCACACAATCCTCCCATTCAAACTAATATATGAAAGTCAGATGCAGACCACCATTGGGTATACAATTCTGCATAATACTGTCACACACCATGCGACTGAAATAAAAACCCATTTGAAGATTTGAAGGTATTTGTTATTCCATCCTGTGGCTCAAATAACAGTCATATTCCAGAGCAGCAAGGACTGTAATTGGTGCAAGTATGAAGCTGGGTTCCATTCAAGCAAACTTAATTCTCTCTGATACACAAATGTAAAGGCTATAGTCAGAGGCAGATTATAATAGTGTGTACTTCAATTGCAAATGTGAAAATGCAGTAATATCAAGGCACTCACTCTTGCTTTGGTTCCATCACCAAAGAACCGTTTCTTCAAACACCATTCTAACATGTACATCAGTGACTGCACTTGCAGTTATTTATTTAGCCAGATATTGAAAAAAAATAAAGATACACTAACTCTTTTCTCACCTGCTGCCTATACAAGAGATTCAGTTATGTCTTGCATTTATTACATTAGAGGTGCTCAAAATACCCTGAAAAACATACATTGTTACAGCAGAATGCCTTTATCACATCTGACCTGTAACTTGGCCTAATGGGTTATCTCCATGGAGATAGATTTAATGCCATACTCTGGAACATTACAGGCAAACTTCACGGATACAAACAGGTACCCACATTACACATGTCTTAGTGCCATGTGCAACGTATATGTGTGTATTTTATTTTATTTTAAATTTTGCTGCTACAACTTGGGAGCCCTTGCAGTCTGTTGGGTCATTTGCTAATGCATTTACTGTGTTAGTCGCATTTCAGGATAACTCAGCATCGTAACAGTGTTAGTAGGCCTATAATATGTTTAAATATAACCTCGTTTAATTGCCACTTCTCCATGTTTGAAATAATGTGTGCTCCTGTCTAACCTGTCTGTGTAAATTGAGCTTCCTGGGGCATTTACATAGAAGACAGTTGGAGTCGTCTTCTGCCAAGGTTCTATTAAAAGCACAGGGGGACAGAGAGGATTGAAATGACTACATTAACCTATGCAATGAAAAGCTCTGTGAATAATGTTTCTTAATGTGCTGTAGTATCTTGGCTTTGCGTGTGAGTCAATTAAAAGTTAAATATTCTCTACCAACCTATCATTTTGATGACTAAATGAGGCTCATGGTAATTATCTCTTACACAACGCAGATTGTATAGCAGTGAAATTAATGTTGAAAAGTTGTAATTAGCACAAAAATATTATACTTTGCAGTTTGATGAAGTGCAACCCATAGAGTAGCACTATATTTTCAGCAGATGTGTGTAAAGCAGCAATACAGTACTTTCAGTGTGTATGTGGTTGAAGTAATTATCTACAGTTACCTATAAAGTATGTTAGTAGAATACATTTTATACACAATAATTTTATAAATTATGATGTACATCTAATGAAATCCCATTATGCTATTATTGAGTAAAATAAGCATAAAATGCATTTAATTTAACCTACATTTTATTTTTACTAAAGTAAATTGTTTGCATTGTTGCCATTTGTTCCACAGTGATGTATCTGATTTTGGTGCGAATAGGTGAATCATACATTTTGAACAATGTGAATCCAGGAGCCGTCAGTCATTAGCAGTCTGCAGTGGCGTCTCATGTCACAGCTGGTCATCTATAAAACTCCAATCTTCTCCACAGGGCTCTGCTGCCCACAGTCACCAGTCCTGTGTATACTCCTGAACTGCCTCTGTTTCTCTGTTTCAGGAGTCGGAGATCCTGAACACGGCCATCCTCACAGGGAAAACTGTGTCTGTCCCTCTCAAAGTGGTGACAATCGGAGTGGACGCCTCCTTCAGAGATGTGTCTCAGAATGTGTCATGTGTGTCCACTGATGAAGATGTGGTCAAGGTCAGTAACATAACACCATGACTAAGCATCACCTTTACTGCAGACAGGCATTTATGAGCATTTTCTAAATCTAACTCCATAAACACTGGAAATGATTGGCTTCTTGATGTGGTTTGCCTAATGAATATCTGGTTTACCAAACAGCACACAGCAGGGTTTCCATGATGTGAGGATTTGAACGTGTGCTCTGTGTTTCATTTAGCACATAGACAGTAATTAATTCAAATGAACATTTGAGAGTGCACCTCTGTGATCACTGCTGTCTTATTATTTGTAAACATGTTTATCTCACTTGTAATGTCACTGCTGGGATTAATTTGCTCCTTTGGAATCTCTTGTGAAGTGAACATGAAGTTCCAGTCATGTTATCCAGAAAATACATTAATTGGTTAGTGCTTCGGCTTTAGCATCTGAGCAATGGGGCTGATGAGTTGGATGAGCACACGTGTTGTCTGTGAGATGTTTCAGCGGGTAACTGTTGTGTGGATTCATATGTGTATGACAAATATTTGTGAGGTTTCAATTTGACAAATTTTTATCTATTGTAAATATACTACGTTCTATTCATGACACACTATAGAAAAAGACAAATACATTGTCCATTCAATGTTCCCTGAGTCCCTGTTATGCATTGTCTAGTGTCTACAAAATAACTCTGACTGCATATTAGATTTTCTGAGCACAATGGGACTACAAAATAATACCAATGTTTCTTCTAATAATTATCTCAAAGGAAAATCTTTGAGTAAATATCTGAAATATCTCTGATCTAAAAATCCTCAGTGCATTTAGATAAGAGACATTTATGCTCATTTCTCTGCTTCAACTTGACAAGAAAAGAAACAGTGAAACAACAGCAGTGTTAGACCAACTCTGTGTTGGATATTTAGGTACATTTACCATGGCTGAGCTGTCAGCTACAGTACAGTGTAAGAATTTCAGTATGCACAAGCACAGTAAAAACCTTACATTCCAAGAACCGCCCCCTCTAACCTTTCTAGTTTTAGTCTGGGACCATATCTATTAACATGACTAATTTATTTAATGTAAAACTGGGGATTCAGCAAGAAGTAAACATTAATAATAAATACCTGTGTACTCACATGTTGTAAAGTAAAACACATAATATTCCCTACACCTGTACAACAACTCACCTTATGTATCAGATAATACTCCCTAGATCTGTACAGCTCACACTTATGTAACAGATAACACTATGTCCTCTTAATCATCATATCACCTTTACACAGTTTTTCTTTCGACCTCTTGTATATAGCTGATTTTTTTTAATTTTATTTTTCCTTACATTTATATAATTATACCTAACTTAACACCAGTCTCTTGTTTTTTTTTTAAATTATTTTATTTCTCTTATGTTGGGATGTGCGAGTGACTCTGTCCAAGTAATTTCCATTGTGCATTAATAAAGTCTGTCGAAGTCTAAGTCTAAAATGTCCGATGAGGTTTTCACTGGGTTACTAATTTTACACAATAAAAAACAATGTTGTCATTATATCTTAACAACTATTGATCAGTTATAGACTTTCCATAGCGATGATGATGAAAGCATGTACTAGCCTGAAGGTATCTAGAATGTGCAGTTAAGTTTTCTGAATTTTCTTGTGTCTATTGTGGAGGAAGAGATTGAACAAATGCTATGGGCGCATCATTTTTCTGTCATAAAATACCAGAACAATATGTGCACTCATTTCCTACATTCTGACAAATAGGCCCTGAAGTGTAAATGTCAAGATCGGATGTGGTAGGAAAATAATTGTCAGCTCTAGCATCCTGCGTACATAATATTGATTAGCTTTAGATCTGGTCAATTAGGCGCCCATGGCTCCAGTCAGGTGGGCCCAAGTCTAATGCCAGCCTAATCCCAGAGCTTGTAAAACTTGTGGGAGAAGTGGCAGACTAAAGAACTGTCAGAGACACTTGAGTCTGGGCAGACGAAGAGGAGCGAGGGGTAAAGAGTGAAGGAGAGGAACAATGAGGACTGATAAGTAGTAGGCACTCTGCTGACATCTTCATTAGTTCAAACACATCCCACAGAAGGGGGCAGTAACTACAAACATTTACACAAATTATTTTCTTATACTGTTGATATAAGAATGTTAAGTGTGTAGAAATGGTGTAATAGTAATTAGTATTGATTTGTGTAATAGTAAATGTTGAAACAGAGCAAGTGAAAGTAGTTACTTGTAGTAATCACAGTGGAATTAGCAGCATTCTCCTTGATGAGCATGACTATGATTTTTTTATTATTATTATTATTATTATTATTATTATTACTTATTTATATTGTACTTTATTTTTACTTATACATATACATTTATATAATTATGCCTTATTTGATATCAGTCTCTTGATATTTTTGTTACTTAATTAAAATATATGATTACCATTTATATTTTTTCCTCTTTGTTATTCTTATAATATTGTGATGTGTGTCCTACTGTGTAAAAGTGATTTCTCTTGTGGATTAATAAAGTTTGTCTAAGTAAGTACTTTTGGATAAACTTGATCATAACTGCACTATTTGCAGCCTTAATAAAGACTTTCATTCATAATAACAAATAGTTCATTAAGTAGATTCAAACGTAGTAACTACTTTTAGGTTTAGGTATAAAATGAATAGTTATAAAGCCTGAATAATTATTTATAAACTATAAATTTATAAAGCACTTTCTATGCTTCATTAAAGTGTTTCTGTACTTTCCCTTCAATGATAATGGGGTGACAAATGTACTTTCACTTCCACTTCCCCTTCTGCTATATATTATTGTCATGCCTGTGAAAGCCCTACCTCTCCCCTCCTGCTCGCCCGCCCTCACACAAATGTTCAAAAGGCTCATTACGCATCGCTGTCATTTTGTATTACAATACTACGCTCCACTGTGTGTGACCAATCTCCTATTATGTACTGTATGTCTGTGCACTCTTCAGCTTTATTAACAAGGAAGAAGTATCCACTGATCCTGAGTGTGTGCACCCTGGAGGACTGGCATATGCAGTCCTTAGTTAACATGGAAGTTCTCTGAAGCCTGATCTAGTCCTGAAGAATCCCCTGCTGTAAAACTATAGGGATCCCTTAGACTAAGACATAGAGCTCAGACAAATCCACTGTGATTCACGATGTGGTGCTGAAATATAGAAAAGCTTTAGAGGAATTTACATGTGGTTATGGTAGTACTATGATAAATATCCAGAGAAAATGGTTGTTACAGTCTGAATTGAATCGTAAAGTTACTAAGAGCTCTCCTTGCATAAGAAGTTTTTGCAAAAAGTTTTTATGTCTAAAATTGGTACATTTCTAAATATCATGAAGTTAGGGCTGCACAATTTTTGCAAAAGAAAAAAAAATCTAATCTGAATCTTTTTTGAGACAAGTTTTATGATTGCAATTTGCAATATATGTTTTAAAAGTAGGGTTCTTGATAACTGATAGTAGTACAACAGTTCCATGAATTTCAGATATTAGTAATGATTTGCAGATACAATTAAATTGTTCTTTTAAAAAGACACGATACTGTGATTTAAATAATTGCAGGCTTTGTAATTTGATAATTGCACTGATTGAACTGATTTGATTGCAATATATAGTGCATCCGACTTGAAGTAGCAGCAGTGAGTAGTAAGTACTGTAACAGAAGTGGTATATAATTACAACAGTGCAGAGATAATGGTGTTGGATTTGTTTTCCACATTGGTAAATATATCATTGTATTATTTTTTAGCAGAATAATAATGTCTTCTCTTATCTAAAACATTTGAACATTGTTTTGACCATATCTACAAAACTGTCACACAAGTATATAGTATATAGGCACATTTCATTCTGTATTTCATGTTTACTTCTTGGTTAAGTGGATGTGAAGGGTAAGAAACTCACATAAAGCCACAGAAAAGTCAGATTTTCTCCAACTCACAGAGGACATCCTGCTGCTGCTGTGATGAATGACTGTGCCACTATGGAGACATTACTTTAAGTTGTAAAAAGACATTTCCCTGGACTATTTAAATAGATCTGCTTAAAGAGATCTGTGTAGTACTATAACGGGGAGTTATAATCATCTTGTGACAGTCACACAAGAAAGAATGTGAAATTTATTTTTAAATAATCAGTTGGGAGATGGTGTCATGTAGCTCAAGATTGCTTTGGAAAGTTGCCTTGATTGTCTTTACACTCTTAAAAAAAACAACAACAGAAGATCAAGCTGCAGTGTGGTTTGTTCAGGTTCAAAGGCATCTTGGCTACCCCCTGCCTCCTTCTCAAGAGCAAGGAGCAAATAGAGGCTTTCATCTCTTCAAAGCAGGACTACAGTCACCACACAGGATTCACAGTGTACAAGTCTTATAATCAACAGTGTGTATATGCACTTTTACACAGTATTTTCTCTGGCCCGCAGGTGTCAGGCCGATGTGACTATGTCTATGTGAGTGGGAAGGAGATGAAGGGCAGAGTAAGGATGATGGTGAACTTCACCTATGGATATTTGAGTGCTCAGCTGGAGCTCAGCGTGTGGATCCCTCGGCTGCCCCTTCTGATGGAGGTCTCCGACACAGAGCTGAGTCAGATCAAAGGCTGGAGGGTGCCTATTACAGCCAGCACTCAGAGGTAAACACTACACTCTGCTGCTATACTGTTTGTGTATGTTATCATGCCATGCAATAACACCAGAAAGGTATTATCGTACCATGTGCAGGTATGTGGCTTTTGGTGAAAGAATCTTCATAACGGAATGCTGAAAAATATTACTGGTACCCTCAACTTACACTTTACTAGGATATTTCACCCCTTCTATTTGTCATGGTTCCACTGTTTTGTGTTGAAGGTTGAAGCGAGGCCATTGCAGGTGATACTTTTGATTTCAATCACAAGAGCTTTAAATAAGATAATGATAAGTTGTGTGAGCGAACACCTCTCAGTGACAGCCTAGGTGATAACAAAATGGCTGACCTGTGCACATGTGCTGTCATTACAGTGTTGTGAGTGGGGCAGAGCATTATTAGAGCTGTCTGTGGGTCAGACCTCTCTCCAGGGGCCTCATCACCATCAGCACCTCTGACAAATGCCACTGTGCAACACTGGCCTGCAACAGCTGAAATCCACCACCACAGTCCCCTATCAGTCTACCTGCTGTAATTACTGCTGGAACTGGTTGGACTTGGTCGTCCCACGCATGCAGCAGTATGGCTGCTCTAATTATCTGCTCTGTCCTATTCTGAGTGACAGAGGGACAGCATTCAGTGAACATCATCCTTGTCTCTATACGTCTCTCCAGCTGTGTGCTCCGCCTTTATCAGCAGGGACAGCCCCGTCACACTGTCACAGCACATGCCAACATGGCTGCTGACGGCACATACTTGTGTTTATTTCCCTGTCTTTAGCCAGGCTTTGTTTATCGGGGGATAACAGACATGACCTTGCCAACATTGTGCCTGTGGTGAGGACAGCCAGTGGTCCTCTGTGCATAGGCCCAAGAGCAGCTAACAAGCTGAGGGCCTTTTCTCCATTAGGTTCAGAAAATTATGGACACACAGTGGCAACAAAGCACAACAATGCAGACATCTGGTCTGTTATTGCAAGGTCAGAGAGTTTTGGAATATGCTGTGCCGGCACGTCTCACCTCTTTTCACTAAGTGTTGTCAAATACAAAGCATCAAAGACATTACACTGTGCTTGAGCCAATAGCACAGTACATTATCATTAATAAATTGCCTAGCCACTCTTATGCATATCTGTGGAGTCTCTTTTGTTTTTTATATGTTAACAGTACAAATTTGGGGGAAACTGTCACAAAGCCGCCTGTGTTTATAAATGATGTTTTTATTTTTGACCAAATGACCTTTGACATTAGAATGCTGCAGAAATCCAAAATAGGAACAACATATTTTCCACAGGGCACAACAGAAATAAGCATGACACACACATTCTTATGTAGCCTCTGAAGTCAGAGCTGCTTCAAAGTGAACTGAGCGTAAAGAAAAAAATGCAGCTTGTTCTTTGCACTGACTGTGATTTGTTTATTAGGTTAATCTTAGATTAGATTTGGAGATGGCTGCATATGCAATGGCATCTCCCATTTGTACTGGAGCTAAAGTGGCTAGACTTTACCATCAGCATCAGCAAAATCCATACAAAAAAATCCATATTAATATGCATAATGTACTGTCAAGTTGTAAAATGTGTGAACTGTGTGAGGACTGAAGAGGTGAATGTAGTAAATAAATTCTTACTTGTTTGTCTCACAAATTAGTAAGAATGCCTCAGTTATGTAGGAAACAGTTATTAACTGTGTTAAATGCAGTGAAATAAAGCTATCTTCTGTGATGGTGTTTTGGATTTAGTTTCTTGTATAGGTCCTGCTGCACACTTAAGAGACACTAGAGCCCAAGGATCAGTATTTTCTCTCCACCACCTTATAAGATGAGACATGTACTTTTCTAAATTTGCAAATACAACAATTGTGTGCAAATGTAATGATAGCCTAGTAGCACTATGACACAAGCATTTAAAGCTAGTTTGTCATTCTCTGGGCAATTTCCTACAGTGAAAATAGAGCCTCTGCGGGCTGATTTATTACCTCCAGTAATAAAATTAGATTTGCTAGCAACCATTACAGCAATCAAGAAAGCTATTCAGTAAGCAATAAGCAGGTGTATGCACATTCACAGTCCAGACAGACTGCTTCTCGTCGCTGAATGAACCACACTAAAAAAGAAGAATGAACTCGAGATTGGACTGATATCCAGGCTTAATTAGCCCAGCTTCATTATTATGAGAACTTCAGAAACAACAATGTCTGCAGTCACTGTAGAGCAGCCTTGTCCCCAAAAATGTTTGTTGTTGTGATTTGACTCTCACATGGTACAATCGATCAACAGTATCCACCTATAAGAAATTTCTTCTTTTGATCCTGGGGGTTACATCTCTGATTAATTGCTCTGGTAAGAAGAATAATTGAGGAACGATGACTAAATAATAATCATGAATTAACCTCTCAAACTCAAAGCTCAAGGATGTTTTATAATTTTTCCCCTTGAACTCTCTGGACATTGTTTAGTGCATCAGTTGTTTTCATGCACATACTACTGTGCAGTAGCATTGTTTGTGTTTTTTAATGAAAATCAGATAAATGAGAAACATGTATAGCCATCGAGCAAATATTCAGATATTTATTGGATTTGTTTTATCGTACTCCTCTTACAGAGCGGCCAGGGACAGTGAGGATGAGGAGGATGAAGACAAGCGTGGTCGCAGTTGTACCTTACAATACCAACATGCATTGGTGAGGATCCTTACGCACTTTGTGGCCGAGTCGGAGACGCGGGGACAGAGCAGCTACATGCTGGGCAGTGACTGGCAAGTAGACATCACGGAGCTTGTATGGGACTTCCTCAAAGTGGAGGACGAGCACATTGTACAGCTCATTGACAGGAGGACTCTGGCGGGCAGAGGCCCCGGCATGACCTCTATACAGGTGGGTCAAAGTGCACATTTTACATTTATCTTTCAGAAATGTTTTGTTTCTTTCATCACTAGGATGAAAATAACAAAAGTCTTCCTGTTTGTGTGCAGAACATTTGGGGGAGTTTAAAATTAGGATGGATATGCTCCCTGATGTTCCCAATCCATTTTTTTTTTCAAAATTAGCACTGCTCTATGCACATTGACTCGATCATTTTACAATAAAATATAATAAGAGATGTTTTAGCAGGCTCTTTACACCTAATTATATGCGCACATTTAACAGCAAAGTCACAATGCGCATAGATTAGGTCACGTGTACAACATACCAAAATGTATTGTAGAATACATTAAGTCAGCTCAAATTAGAAGAGCAATGTGAAAGCAACATATTTACTGGGGAGCAGCTGTGAACATCCCAGATTTAACATAAAAGAAAATGTAGACTTGTAGAGTCTTCTTCACCATGAAGGTGAAACCAGGGGCAGTGTGTGATGTCTGCACTGGGACCACTGCACTGCCTCTGTCCAGCTCAGACAGGTGCAGTCTTGAGTGCCACTGTTTTTGAGATGGGCTCTCAGCAGTGGGATGTGCAGAGCAGCCCTTCTGTTTTATCGACTAGATTCAGCTGGAGAAAGGGATGAATATCTGAATGTGTCATGTAGGAATCTAGAGTGAGCTGTCCTCTGTCAGTCCTCCCTCCCAGTGAAGTGCAGTATCTTCTCCTGTGACATTTACTTACACCCTTTTTACTATAATACTGTGTATTATATTATACATGTGTATAATGGGTGTAAGGCATGGTATGGGCAGGTCAATTTATACCATTATTAATATTGTGTAGGTAATTTAATAAAGATTAGTGTGATTCAAATGAGTAATAAAATCAATACATATCATGTAATTTATAGATGGATCACAATCATTGTTCCATTAATAAAGACATAACACCCATCTTTAGCTGATATACTGTACATGCTTTTTCCCTGTAAAATCCAATAACTTTTCATCAGAGTCACTTGATTAGCATATTAACAAACCAACAACAGCAAAAAATAATTACCTCCATGGTAAATAAATGTATAATTGGCCAAACATGTCAATCAATCCTATCAGAGATTTATTTGGTGCTTGAAACATGGATTTATTGTTGAGAAAAATTCAGTTCCTGTAAGGATTTCATGGTGTTCCCTCTGAACTATAGTTTCCATTTCTGCTAATTTCTCCTGGGAAAGGCCTCCCGAGTCGCTAGAGTTGAGAACAGGAAATGAAATTGCTTTCATGAACAGCCTATACAATAGATCAGGTCTCCATTGTGGGGCTGGTGAAGTGGTAATTATATCAGAGATGTCAGATGTTATTGCCGAACTGTCACCTCTGAATCTAGGGGAAATGCAAATAAAAATGAAAAAATGTGCTCTTTTGGCTTTGCCCTAGGTGCTGTCCCCACTGTCTGACTCGATCCTGGCAGAGAAGACCATAACAGTGGCAGAAGACAAAGTGAGCATCACAGAGTTAGGGGTCCAGCTGGTGACTGGACTGTCCATGAACCTCCAGCTCAGCACAGGGAGTAACCGAGCCATACTGGCCACGACAGCTACACAGGAGGTGCTCACAAGTCTAAAGCAGGTCTGTATCAAGTAAGAACATCTAGAAAGTGAGTTTGTTTTTAAATGTACCTTTTAAATTTAGAATTGTAGATTAAACTTATATTGCTACAGCATACAATAGACATGTATTAATTTTTTGTTAATCTACAATGGGCCTAATACTTACTGAAAGTTCTAGCAATGTGTATATTGTGCTATTTTCACAAAGTAAAATAAAACAAAATTTGCTTTTTGACGTGACCACTACCCAGAATACAACTCCTCTGCCAAAGTGAAGTGTCCTATCTTAAGCCTCATCGCGTGTGTCAGCTTAGTGCTTTGATCTGCCCGTCAGCTCTGTCCCCAAGTCTCCCCACACGCTCTCTACATTCTTCTTCTGCTAAGTGTGGAAGGACAACAAGGCGTTTATCCAAGCTATATCTACACACTGTGGAGATAAGAGGCAGCCTGCAGTCCTCTGTGTCACTGGGAGATATATAGTGTACAGGCCTGCAGGGATTTGTCCTGTGGAAACATTAAAGCCAAATTATGAAATGTTGCAGCATGTCCCCAGAGGAAATCCAACCTGACATGAGCCATGTTTAATGTTCTATATAAGCTTCCTCTTCTTTAATCTTTAAACAATGAGGTAACAAAAGCATATAACAGAGCAAGTCTGCCCATGCCTTCTGCTTCTATGTGTACCATTAGAGCTTAATCTGATCAAATCTGAAAAAAGTTAACTTTTGTGTTCAGGAGTCATTTCAGTTTATGTGCATCTTACACTGGGGGTACACTATGGGGACTGTGTTTTACCTTGTGAACTTTATTGTCCACAGAGCCACAGTGTTCTTTTACAGACTTTTGGCTCACACAAATCTACTCCCAAGGAAGCTATTGAAGCTTACACAAAGGAGTCAAATTCTTTGGGCCAAAGATGACCCTAAACTGACTGAAGCAAAATGCAACTGTTTGTGTGATTAGAATATATTATGGGGTCATGGATGAGCATTCAGGCTCAACCTTCTGTTATCAGATATACGCACTTTGTATTTGTGGCTAGTTATATAGTACAAAGTAATACATACATAGTAGTACTACTTTGGAACATACCAGTTGATCAGACATTGAATTCAAATTGTTGTTGCTCTTGTTCTTTTTGTGGGATGTGTTGCTGCCAATGATTTAAAGATATGTTTGAAATTTGAAAAGAAAATTAAATAATTTGGGTTATTTTTCTTTACATTCTCCATTGTGTATTTTTTTTCTCCAGGAGGCCCTGATCAGTGCCTGGCTGCAGTTCAGTGATGGCTCAGTTGCTCCCCTGGACCTTTACAACTCAGAGTTCTTCATCCTCACTGCCACATCTCTGGACGAGGAGGTGATCACAGTGCACCAAGACCCCTCGTGGAAGTGGCCCATTATTGTTACTGAATCTGAGGGTCAAGGACTGCTGGTCAGGGTGGAGATGACAGTTTGTGAGATGTGTCAAAAATATAAACGCCGCAGTGTTTTGGCAGCAGGCAACTGTAACATCCGGGTGCAGTTTGGGCGTGATGATAGGAGCAGGGATTACGACGAAATGGAGGCTCGAGGAAGGCCTTCACAGGACCGGACTGGCACTGGCACGCTCTACTATGGCAGCTCTATTTCCGACATGGAAGATGGAGTGCTACGCAGAGCTACCACCACAAAAAGTGCAATTATGCGCCGACCCAATGGGAATAAGCTTTCGGATGATAGCAGTCAGGGGGACTTCACAGACTTCCCTGCTCAAGTGGACCTGCCCCGTGGACGCAACACAGAGGATGATCTTATAACAGCGCGAGGACTTACAGACTTGGAGATTGGGATGTATGCTCTTTTAGGGGTCTTCTGCCTTGCCATTTTGGTGTTTCTCATCAACTGCATATCATATACTCTGAAATATCGCCACAAGGAGCTTTCAATTGAAGGACAAGAGACCATGAACCATTCTCACGACTGGGTGTGGCTTGGTAATGACGCTGAACTTCTAGAAAGTCAGATTAGTTTGTCCCCTCAGCAAGAAGAGCAGACTTCCATGATTGACTCAAGCAGTGGGCTTGAGGAAGGGAGCCACTTACTCAATGGAGGTACAGCACAGAAAAACATCCAGGGTCAAGTGCACCGAACATGTGACACTGGGGGCAAGGACAGCAAAGGGGACTCTCCAACTACTAAAAGGAAGAGAGTGAAATTTACTACATTTACCACTATTCCATCAGAGAGTAGCTACCCCGCTGTGAGCACACTGACTAGCAGCCATAGCCAAGACATTAAGTGGGTGTGTCAAGACGTGGAGCTAGAGGGCGCCAAGGAGTTACGCAATTACATGGAGAGGCTAAATGACAGTGCACTGATGAAAGATGTGGCGTGATTTCGTTGAACACTTGTAATAAGCTCACCCTTTTGCCTTTCAGGGGGAAGTTAGCAAATTATAGATCAAACAAAAACTGCCAAAGCCACATGGACATTGATGACATGAATCTATGGACACTGGAAGGATTTATTTATATTTCCCTTTGTACCATACAGGGTTATAGTAGAGTAATAACACTAGAACTAATGCAATTCATATAAATGGACTGTCAATGAGCAGAAGATGGATGTTTAAACATTTTAAAGTGTACACATTAAAAATGATTTGAATTTTGTAAAAAAAAAAAAAAAAAAAAGGATTTCAGTTTTCATGCCACTACTGATCTCTGTGATAAGACAAAGGCTATGAGGTAAATGATGTGCATGAAAGTGGGATAAACTAAGCACAACTGTGTCCTTTTAGAGTCAGTATCCACTCACTCTGCACTCACAAAAACATTGCTGTGCCCAGAGAGAGAATCAACTTCTTACTGAGTGAACACATTTTAAGGCCATTTGTTCTCAGGGGTTTAGTCACAACATTGTTTTGCAATCTCATAGCATGCTACATCCCAGGCGTTATTATTGTAAACAACAGAACACAGTCACTTTTCTAAGACACTAAACTGAATTTTATTTCAAATAAACATTGGTTGAATAGGCTAATTGTTTTTCAGGACTACATATTTTTTTTCAGCTGTCAAATGGTTTGGAAGACTGATATAAACCTTTTTATATTAAGTAATCTCAAACCAAAACCCCCAAATTTGTTTCTGTGCACTCAAAGTTTGTAAAAAAAAAAAAAAAAGTTGCAAAACTACTGGCTGCTACTTATTTAGGTTTCAGCTTTGTTCAGGCACATCTGGTCATCTAGTACCCAATGGGCAACATGGAAAAGGTCATAATATAAAGGTGCTGCCAACTGTCCCCAACGGCCTTAAACAAAACCCACATGGCATAGTCTACTGCACCAAGTCCCTTTGAGAGTAAATACATACAGGGATAATGAGAGCCAAGGTGGGGAGTGTTTTCCTTTTGCAAATGAATCTTTTATTATTGAGATAATTGCACAAATAATGATCATCTGTGAAAAGTTCCTAAACAAAAGCAGCCGGCTGAAAAATTGCATTTTGTTCATTGAATGTTATTATCGTCACAGCGGTGTCGACTGATTGCTTTGCATTTTGTGTCGTCTTTCATCAGACAGAAAAAATGTTCACATTATGTTAACCGTTGGCGCGGTATGGATCAGATTGTTAATCAGTGACTCAGAAAAGGTGGGGAGAGAGGAGGGGGGGACTCTTATGTGCAGACTACCTGAGTGTAATTAGTGGAGCCGTTTCAATCAGAATTCTCTGTCAACAACACTCACCTCTGAATGAAAAATAAGTTTAGTGGTTCTTTTTTCCCTTAACTCACTTTGTTCAAGTGGCTGTTGACTGAGTCGTATCGGTAACATTGATCCTTCTTATGTCAAGAGTAATTAGTGAAACAAAACAAGCGCACGGCATTTTGAGGCTGACCAATAGTGGTTTAAACTGCATAAAATAAACATTATACACTAGGTAACTCGGTAAGTTAAAATGACTTAAATTCAGAATATTTTACTTTATTTGAGTAGATTTATCTTGACAAGTAAACTTACCTACCAATGGAACAAGTGTGTTTTTCCTAATTCAAGCCATATTCGATTTTGTTTCTTATTTTAAGTGCACAGAGTTGTTGTTTTTCTTATCTTAAGTGTAGCAAGATGTATTTAGTGCAAAAAGGCTTGTTGAAATGTATTCACATCATGATAAAAAAAAAAAAAAAAACTTTCGTAATTAAGTAATCTTAAGTTTTTTTAAACTAGATTTTAGTTTTTGCAGTGTGGAGTGAGTCATTTTGTACCAGTGGCATATTGGAGGCAGGTTGATGATGTGCTGTATGGCCCAGCAGTACTAGTACTAACAGATCTTTCCATTTGGATCACGTGCGCCCCTGATAGTGATTATACTTTTGTCAGTTAAAATGTACATGTCCACATTGTATAGTTACTGCACACCAAAAGTAAATCAGTCCACATTTTACAGCCCAAAATACATCACCTTTTCACTTTTATTGCTTTTATCAATGCTGTTTGGATTGTGTGAGTAGAGTCTCTTAAGGTCTAGGAGGAATTCACCTGTCAGCCACTAGGGGCATGATTGATGGAGGCCCTGCTGTAATTAAAACACTACAGTGACTTTGTGTGGCGACCATTGTGTCTTGTTGCAGTCTCGTCACCAGAGCACCAAACCAATAAATCCCCCTTTCTCTCCTCTCCTGGGTAATACTCCAGACCTGCTTGGACGTGGGACTTGTTATCTAATCATCAAACTTGCAGTATTCTTGGAGGGCAAAAAAATATGAAGTTATTTTGTTGGCCTTGAAGACTTGGCTGACTCCAAATCAAGGGGGTCTAGCTTCCCCAAGCTGAAATCTTAAATGGGTTTTTAATTAAATTGATGAAGTGAGACCAACAAACTCTGGCTAATGGCTGGCTGCGCTCCCTGTGGTCCCAATGTGCTGGGTCTGGATTTGCAATTTCCAAATGATTATGCACTGCTGTGATTTATGTTGCCACCTTTGAGTTCATTTTAAATCAGTCCACAGTCGTTTTACAGAAAATAAACACGTAAAAAAGAAATGTAGAGCTGAGGTGAGGGAGTGAAGGTTGGATTTATCAGGGAGGGTTTCTGCAGATAGAGCCGGGGGACGGGAAAGACAAAACAGTCACAAACAAAGAATCTTCTCTGAACTATTGTTAAGTTAGCTGTGGCTTGGCACAACAGCGTATTGCTATAGCAAGGGAATAGAGTCAGTTTTGGGAGAGTTGGCATATTAGTTAATTAGAGTGTAGTAGTTATTGTAACATTTATATAGGGTTAGACTAATGGGCAAAGAGGGATCAAGGAATTCAAATTTAAATTTCACAAGTTTCACTTTCCACCTCCGCAAGTAATAACAGTCTCATTTTATAGGTTTAAAAAATATGTTCTGTCAAAATTACCTCTTTATCTAAGAAGTAGGAGTGGGTGATGTGCCAGAAATTAATATGATTTTCTACAGTCTAGATCATGAACAAGAAAAAGCTATTTTTTAAAGGTTTTTTAAAAGCAAATTTTAAAAGCTTTTTAAAGTGGAACTAAAAACTTAATCCATTGCTTATGGTATTTTAATAGTAAAAACACCAACAGCAAATACAGTAGGTGTATTTGAGGTTCAGAAACAATCAAAAACTGAGTGTGGGCTGCCTCCAGTGGCCATTGCAATTTCAGGTACTATGTGACATCACACAATACCCCTGATTACAGTCGGGTATTACTGATCACAGACACCCAGCTTCAGGGGCGGACTTAGAGCAGAGCCCACCCCTCCTTTTCCGACTCTCTTCTTTAGTCCCTTTTTTTTTTTTTTTTTTTTGTTCCCCATTTTTTCAATCAAATTTGAAATCAGATCATTTTAAACTTCCCCTAACATTTGCCTGTGCTTATTACCTCTCTTTGCTTTGCTGTCGGCTTCCCCACAGGATACTGCATCTCGTTATATTTTTCTGTTCCGGAAACTTTATTCAAGTATTTGAAGATGCATATATGCAAAAAATATTCTCCACCATCATGACTCAAGTTGCTTTCAGCTGAGATCCAATAAGGTCGTCACATCCAGTACTTTTAGTCATTTTTCTTCAGCATAACTCACCAAGTGTATACTATTGTATATCTGTGAGTCCTGTGTAAGGGGGTAACAGTATAGGTCAGGGTTATGCCGATACACCTGAAACAATGGTATTCTTTTGAGCGTTTGGGAGGAAATCTATCTTGATACCTGCTCACTTTTATGGGAGTCGAGGCCTATTCTGTACACACAAGAGCCTCTAAAGCTCGGGGCGCCTGCACTGAACTCAGATAGATGAATGCAGTTAACGCCTTTTATGGTTGCTTATTTCACACATCATCTGTCTGAATGAACAACCCTTAACCCGCCCTGTACCCTGGTGCTCTGAAATATTAAAAAAAAACACCAAAAAAATGGTACAACTATAGAAGGCACATGTTCCAGAGGATTGGGTTTTTGATGTTTTATATTTTCAGTGCACATTTGTCTTCAGTGGGTCCAGAGGTCATCTTTAAGTATAGGGGGCTAATACTGTAGTATGTGGAGTATTTATTCTTTACTTGAAATGAAGGAAATCTTTAAGTTTTAGTTATGCATTATTAAGTCCAAAGGAAATATTCTCCAATAAGCTTCAGGATGTTTTCAGATTTTGAAAGACTGTAATACAATAATTAGCTGGGCGGAAATGAGGTGATTAGTCCTGAGAGATGAGCCAAATTGCGTGCTCGGCCTTTTCCTTAAACATTGTGTCTGCATTATCTTATCTTAATTAACAGGCTGTGATGTTTTATAATCCTTGCATTACTACAAGAACATCTATAGAGGGCATCTGCTCTAGCATAACACAATGCAAGTCTCCCCATACTCCCTTTGCTAATTTGATAATTGTAATGCTTGATTGTCCTGCCAAGATAAGCCAACTATTGCATTATCTTAATATAAAATAGATAGATACATTAAAATGAGTTAGAGCTCCACTTGGGCCATATATATACTTGAACATAATCACATACCACATGACTAAACCCAGAACTAAACCTGGATTAGACCAGGACTAAACCAAGTCTACATCAGGGATCAAACTGGGCCCAAACTAGTTTGATCCCTTAGACTCACAATGACATGAATGAAGAGCAGAGCATTTGCACAAGCTGAAGGTTGGCAGTATGATCCCAGGTAGCCAGTGAATATGTATGTTATTGATGTTGTTGTTGTTGTTGAGTCCTTTGGCAAAACACGTTACTGTCCTGCCTTCATCTTTATCTAGTGTCTATCTGGTGAATGATGGAAAATAACAAATGAAAACAATGGGGAAAAAAACTCTTTATGTGTTTCTGCAGTCCTGTATTAGGCAAAATAGACTCTTAAGAGCTTAAAACCAAGTTATAATGTTGTTACTTCATCAAAAACATGCCTGGAGTTGTGTTTTGTTTCATTCAAACATGTTGAAGTCACTCTTTATTATTAGTCTGTCCTCATCTCCAGAGCTCAAAATGCTCTGTTCCATCCTGTACTGTCATGTAGGAGTAGCTATCTTTTACCTTTAGTTCAGCAAAGATTGGAAATTCCAGAGCTGAAATCATCCAAATGATTCTAGTGAAGGTGCATGGAGTTGAGAAACGCAGTGTATTACCACATGACATCACAAGATGGAGTGTTTTCTGTTTCAGAGAAGAACTAAATATGCAGGATGTCTGACAGTCTGACTATTACAATGTCTACAAAATGCAGCTGCACTCAAGACTTTTATTTGTTGCAGCGCATGGACAGCAGGAGAAATATGCAGTAAAATCAAGATGAATAAAAAGAGACTTAAATCTAGCTTGAATATTAGAAATGCTTAGTTAAATATAAAAAGGTTTAAAGGTAATACAACACAAGACTGTGCAAACAGAGTAAAATATAATGACTTTAATGATGTATTTGGAGGCTGGGGCTTTATTATTAAAACTTGACATAAGCTGGTAAAAGTAGGCTAGTGTGGTCTACTCAGTTCTGCTCAATAAATCAAATCAAATATTGTGACAGGAGTGGTGAAAGTCTATATCGTGCTGTTCTAGCTGCCTTCATAACCACTAGGACGTGTCTGAGATTTCTCTTGACATGAAAAACAAGCTGCTGCTGTAGAATTATGACCCGGAGGTTTTGTGTTGACTTCAGACATCAAACTCAGTGGTGCCGACCAAATGTTATAGGAAATGGTCTTCCCTGAGCTGAGCTGAATTTCAAATGATCCACCACCATGTGGAGATTTAAGCCTGATGAAATGAAGGAGAAATCTGAGTAGGAAGAACATGCTCATTTAATAAAACTGCAAAATATACTTGTGGTAATTCTGCATGTACATATAGAGCAAACTAGTGCTACTTATCTTGGTAGTACTCTCATGAATGTAGATTTGATTTGGAGTAAAAGTGCTCACTGTCACTACAACCTTGTAATAGTGATCATAAATACTTGAAAATGTATCTAGTTATAGAATAATAAAGACCTGCATTAACATACAACATAATATTGCTTATATACGGTGTAAAACGTAGAGTTAGGCATTTATTTATCCTAACTACAAAAGGAAGAAAAAAAATCACACACTCGCACACACACACATGAGCAATGCTTCTATTTTTCAAACTATCATTCAGTCTGAAGACTAAATTGCACAATCAAATACCACCATGTATTGCTTTGATTTTAGGAAAGCAACTGGATTCTACCAAATGAAAGCGTAGTAGTCTATTGTACTTGTATAATAGTGTTAATCTGCAAATCTATTGTGATTCAGTTTTTCTGTTTTAAAAGATTTTGCCATCCACTCCTTCTATAGTTCAGTCTCCATCATGCTCATGCAATGAATAAGAGACCAATTACTGTGAGGTGTGAATTCTTACAAGAGCCATAAGCTTAAAATGCCTATGTATTTTCGGTATATGTATTAGTGCTGACTACCACTTCTACTTACTCCTATTGGTATGGCTATGAACGTTTAAATCATTACCTTTTCCTCTTCAAGTGAAACCTATTTTCAAAATGAATTATGAGTAGGCTAATAATATATACATTAACCTAGTAAAATAAATAAATAAATAAACTTCCCATACCTAAAAAAAAAAGCTGCTGAAGTTTCTTTTTCTGGGACAAGGGCGTGCACCTCACTCCCCAAACACTGAATATTCCATCTTATAAATAAATGAACACAATCTACTTTAAGCTCGCCTTAGGAACAACAAGAAAAGTGACAGGGTAAACAGGCTGTGCTGACACAAGACGTTAACTCAAATGTGTGTGACATTTTTTACATACATTTCATATACTGTGTTCGCAATGAAAAGGGGCATTATTTTTAATAGCGGCTGCCAGGAAACACGTCAGCTTTGCTTGTCAAAATAGAGTACATGAAAATGCATAATCAAATCAGGCAATATGAGTCATTCAGGCTAAGACCTAAAAATAACCCAACTTCGGTCTCATTTTAATAAACTTTAATAGGCACAAATAAATCTCCAACATGTTTGAAACTATGTAGAGTTGGGAACAGAAATAAAACTGAATCTCTTAACAAACAAATCAAGTGCAACTTACATATATAAAACAGACAGCAAAGCATTCACCCAATTCAACAATAAAATCAAGTGTCATATATAAGGGAAATGTGTCTTTATACCACAGCAGACCACATTAAAATGAAGATTTTTTTAAGCATAATTCCAAGTCCTGAGTTTTGTCTGTATATATGAAGCTAATCTGTAGAGTAAAAAGTGAGATTTTTCCAAGAAAAAAATATCACAGTATGTTGAAATTACACATTAAATATTTTACAATAGATGAATATGTAATCATATTTACAGTCATGATTTTCTGATGACTTCTCTAATAAGATAAAACACAAAATAAATGGATATTTTAAGAGCAATATTCAATGCTGCTTGTTGAGGTCAGAGTGTGTTACTAATTACCAGTAGCTGTTTTTCATGGAGTCAGTGGCTTTTCTGTTTGACCTAAAGATAAATACATTCTTCCAGCTAAAGTATTTTTGGAAAATGTCTCACTATACATAATGGCCTACTTGACTTAATGGCTGATGCTTAGAGTGTATGTATTAGTTATATTTTACATATATTCATTGAGTCTTTATAATTATTGCGAATATATGTAAATGATGGTAGCTTGGACATCTGTCATCAAAATATAAAAAAATATAAACTGACCAAATTCTTAAAACATCAATTGAATGTACACTTTAAGTAGGCCATATTATCTAAAAGTCAATGAGTTGAAATGACAAGATAAAGATATCAATGTAATGATTCAAATATATCCCTCTAATAAAAATATATTGCAAGTTTAAAAAATCAGTTTCGATCTCAAGACTTAGTGGTTGAACATAATGGCCTTCTCAGTGCTTACACGTGCCCATAAAGTATAACAACAAATTAACTGACCCCTAAGAGTCATTTGTTAACCTAATGATACAAAACAAGTCTAGCATCTTAAGGTAACCATTAAAATTACCATTGTCTTTGTCAGAAAATACTGAATACTGGAGCATGACTGGCTGCAATGCCTCATCTCAAGTGCAAAAGGTTAAAAGGCAACCACAAAAAGTAATACATCATAAAACACTGTCTATAAGAGGCCTCTGTCTGTAAAACCATCATTATTATAAAAGTGACAAAGCTCCCCCTCACAGAAAGACATAATATTTAAATTTCTTGGGAGTCATTCTTTTACAGTATGTTAATGTGCTAGTACCTTCACAAAAACAGTCTTTGGGAGTAGAAAAGGCATGTGTGGTGACAGGTTTTGTGTGTTGGGGTCATGAAGAGATGTGGCTCTGTCGTCTGCTCCCGGATCGACCCTTCTGACGTTCGTATTTGACCGAGACGATGAGGAAGACCAACAGAGTCAGGCCCTGGATCCCCGCCAGCAGGAAGAAGTAGTAATGCAGGGAGCAGTCATTAATATTACCTGGGGAAAAAAAGACACATTTTAGGCAATTGACACGGTAATGCATTCCTTAATATTGACTTATGGTTAAGAGACTTGTACTTGTAGAATAATGAAGAGTGTTAATCTGCCAATTCTCTGAGGTTGTTATATTGTGATTCAGTAATTCTGTTTTAAATGAGTCACTGCCTTTGCCATTCACTCCTCCTATGGTTCTGCCTCCATCATGCTCATGCAATGAATGAGTGAATGAATCTTAGGCTTAAAATACCTACATGAAAACTGTACAAGAAGCATGAAAAAATGAAAGGAAAAGCCATATGAACCATCATGTCATACTGTGGATACAGGCTAAATAATTTTATTTTAAAACACACACACACTCACATACTTTAATGAATGAAAATGAATGCCCAAACCAAACGTTATAGACTAGTGCTGTATGCAATCGTTGCAGAGTAAGTTGCAACAACAAGTTAAAGACATAAAAGACTGACTTGAAATGCACATGGCATCTCAAAGCAAATGTGTCAGGAGTTTAGATTGAGCGCTGGGTGAGTATTTTTCATGTCTCCCATATGCCGATGAAACCCAGGGAAAGCTCAGTGCCACTCACACACAGATACAGGGGCTGTATTGATGATGTGGGCTCTCAGCTCTGATTCCAGACACTAGTCTTTCATCACTATTAGAGCAGAGATTCTGAAGGGACTCCGAAAAGGAGCAGAGAAAACATAAATAAGCTTGAGATTCTGCTTTGATTTGAGGAGACTGAAATATGGCTGTGATCAGAAAGTGAAAAAGGGAAAAGGTAAGTATTTCTAGGCATATGCGTTCTTGTACACTCCTGTATTAAGACATAACATTATGACGACCCGTCTATTGCTGTATTGGTCATCAAGTAGCCCTAAACACAACAGTCTCATTTGGAGATGCTCTGACCAAGTCTTCACATCTTGACTCTTATAGCTCTAATTCATAATAATCCATAATTTCATATTTAAAGACAAACTGGTGCCTTAATGAAGATCAATAAACAAATTTCAGTGTTAATATTCTTCCTGTTGGAGTAAATAAACATAAATCATAAAGATTAAATCAAACTCAGATAGTGCATTCTTTCCACCAAATGTTTAGCTATCTAGGACAGCTTCATATGAGCTTGCAGTTTGTGACACAGGGGAGGTCAGTCTCACTCAGATGTGAAACTTTAGAGGCCAACAAACAAATGCAGTTTTTGTGTCACTGAGTTTTACAATGTGAAGCAAAAGCAGACACTTTTACATTAGTCAGTGCTGGTGGAGAAGGCCGACTATGGGATTGGTTTCAGACAGGCTAAGGCCTCTTGACCACAGTGTGTCAACTAATAGACTCAAGGCTACTCTATTTATTTCAGGTTCTACACACATGCAGATAGTTCTGAGTGGAGACAGCTCCTCTGACAAAAAAGATGCTGTTTAGCTTGCTTCCTGAAATCACTGTGAAACCCTTTTGTTGGGGACTTGGCAGCAGGATTGTAGTTGGACCCTTCCTGAACAAATTTAGAATGATCTTGAGCATTATCAGTATAAGACCACATGTTCACATAAAGTACTATTATTTAGTGTTGAAATTTACACTCTTAAAAAAAAGGTTTACTATTGCTGAAGTATTGAAAACGGAATCAAGTATCAAGTCTATTGCTTAGAATCAAAATCAAGTTTGAAATGTTTATACCATAACGACACTACTTTACAGCCTGCCTTATCAGAATAACCACCCTTGTGCTTTAAATGCTCACTCACCGTCAAAGCATATGCTACTGTGAAATGTCACTATAACAGAATCTCTGTGTAATAATTTAAAGTGGAAACAAATACAAAATAACATAAAAGCATCACACACGGGTAAATGATCATTGAAATATTCTTGACAATATCTGTTGGGCAGTGTTATCCGTGAGGCTGTGGAGCTTTGATCTGAGAAGAGAGAGTGCGCCCTGATCACTGAACTTCCACAGCGCGTTAATGGAATCGGTGGACAATGGAAAACCTGACATTACCTTTGACCCCATCACACATTTGAACTTATTATATTGTCATCTTATGCTTGTCATCTTACAATGGGTTAGATCACAAGAAATAGATGGGAGAATTGTGTTGTTTGAATTATTCATGGGGCAAAAAACAATATGCTTGACAGATGTGAGGGAAAGTGCATTTGCAGTGATCAAGCCTTGTGTTTTCAATCGATAATTCACTTAAACAGATAGTCAAGCAAGCATACACTCCTGGGGTTTTAATTAACATAGCAGCATGCAGTGTTTTCCTAATAATAAGTCAATAATGTAGAGCAGAGCCACACACAAAATGCTTCAGCAAAATGTTTCAAAGGAGAATTAAAGTGTATCCAAGGCAGCAGTATTTCCAGCAACATCCCACTCTCAATTGTGTCTTTGGCAGGTACTGAACGTCAGCACTGAACCAATCCTGATTGAAAACATTTTTATTTTACAAATCTCCTTACAGCAGCCTACAGATTATTTTAGACAACTCAATGTCAACCTTTTTGTACATTTGCAAACTAAAAATAGCAACCAAATGAATCTCAAAAGCTTTCTCATTTTTAAAAGAATCAGGAAATCATGCCATGCTTCAATTTGGTAATGGCCGTGCTCTGCTCCAAGTTCATAAAACAATATATGAAATGGGCCCTCCTTCAGCCTTAACCCCTGGGACTCACTTAGCCAGTTTAAAAATATGGAAGGCTAATTATTCGAGCTAAGAGCTAAACAAGGGTGTTGCTGATAAAACCATTAATGAAAATCAGAAATATGGCAGTTATGGCAAAATGCAGAGTAGCAGCAAAGGAAAGGAAACAAGTCAATATCAATTTAAATGTTAAAATGGATCAATTTATTGGAGCATCCATGCAATGACCTGGGATTTTGTGCTCTCAAGGTCCTCAGCAGCCAACTGAACACCACCACAGAATAAATGCATCTTTTTTCTAAACTGATATTGGAGAGAATTATTTTCCTTTAGTGACCATAACATCCAAGATCGGTTATATATGATTTAGGTAAAATATGCAGCAAAAAGGGCATGTGAAGCAGAGCCCTTTGAGACAAAGGTAGAGATCATGTAAAATGTGTCAGGTGTGACATTCAAATCCTCCAAAGAAACTCTGACATTTCTTCCAAATTATGAGCTGTTAGAATATAAGATATGAACAAAAACGCCCAGAGCAATTGTTATGGCCATTTCCTGTCACATGATCAAGCCCAGACACCATTTACCTGAACTGAATGACCCAGAAAGGAAGGCAAATTAATTCAGTCCTAGAAACAAAAGACTTCTCCTGTGCAGCGGAAATACACTTGTGAATACAAGAAAGGTTGAGCTTGGATTGACTTGGTTCTCGGGCAGCTGTGTCTTTGACAGAAGCTTTATGATGGCCTTATAGCAGACCTACACCAGAGGAATACCAAATAAGAGTGTGATAAATGGCTATTCAGGCTGAGGTAACTATAGAAGAACTGTGTGTATTGGGATCACAGCAATCAATAACTTGTGCTGCTGTGGTCCAAAAGACCAGTGCATTCATAGTTGTGGGTTAGCTGCCTGGCAAGTCCAGTATGATATATATCTGTATGTTTATACAGAGGGATAACAGCCTGGCCCCACTCCCTCCGTTGTGCCTCAAGCCAGACCCAAACACTACTGTGCAGTCACTGACACATGTGAAACACAGAAACTCTTTGGTCAGTCATCATTCTGAATTAAAAAAATAATCTCTACCCTCAGATTAACAGCGTATAGTGCTTCACTCATTGATCTACAGAAATCTGCAATGCTTTTCAGGGGACTGAAAAACACTGGATAAAAATGTATTCTGGATCACAGGCAAGTGGGTGAGGTGAGGTTGTTTATTCTATGCAAAAAACATTGTTACGAGTTCCATAATGTTATAATGTTGCGTCATCACAAAGGTTACAAGAAAATGTACAAGAAATAAAAAAAAAAAGAATATGAGGAGAAATAAAAGAAAACATAAATCGTACTTATATTTAGTTTCATTCTTGCATGAATAACATTTATAGCACAATGAGAAAAAGAAAATGTGTAATAACAATATAACTGACACTAAAATGAGTGCACTTTACTTCACAAATCTGTTCTCACAGCCTCCACAATCAGGCAATAGCACTGGCTGCAATGTGGACACAAATTATTCATATCACTCCCAACCTATCCAGCAATATGTCATGAGCAATATGATATGACCCAGCCCTACTCCTACTTATCCCAGCACCCCTTTACTGAGAGTTGTCAATTGGCCCTAAATGAACTCTTTAGAAACTAAAATATACAGTATTATGAAGCAACCATTTTGCCTCCTAAATGGATTTTAAGCTTTGCAGATGACACTTATGAACTAGATGGACTATGGTAAGAAGACTATTTATGTGAGATTTTGCATATGCTTACTAACATTTAAGGCGATAGTGAGCTCTGGCACCACAAGAGAGCTGAGCCTTCCCTGTGTGGTGCTGTGCCATCTCCATGTATCGCTCTGGGGGCAGCTTTACTTAAGAGGGAGCAGGGCTATGTAATCAGACCTCCAGCCTGTGATTAATGTTCTTCATCTGTCTTCAGGCATGTGCAGCTCGGGACAACTTTGGAAAAGCTCACCCAAGACGCTGTTTACTGCACACCGCTTTCGCCTGTAGCCATGGAAATAAGCTTGAATCCTTCGCACCTAGAGAGCCATGTGACGTGCAGACCTACTTCTGAAAAAGCTAACTTTTTTGACACATGTCCTTTATCTGTGGCCAAGAGGATGCTTTCTTCTTCTTCTCGGGCTCACCTTAAAATCGCTTGTTTTGGAAAGTAAAGAAATTATCGTATAGGCAATCTGCTCTAGTTTAACTGCCCCTGAAGAGAAGGGAGAGTAAGCCAAGGATGGATTTATGAAGCGTGCCTAGCATCTTCCTGTGCTAGCATCATCAAAAGCAGCCCACTACCTGTCGGCGTACTGTATTAATGAGCTATTAGGTGTTGGTGGATAAACAATTTACAGTGCTGGCTTATTTACCGCGTGCTCAGGGAAAACTACATCTGGGTTGGGAGCCCTGTCTCCCTGGGAAGCCCATCCATCTGCTGCATCTACTTTCTATTCACTCCCTCACATAGACAGATTTACGCACACCTTTTGTAGTTAAGCTGACATGCCTATTTGTTATGGTACGCTCTCTTAAAACAACAGGGCTGAGTGTTGGCCACGCCCCAAACCTCTTATTGTCTAATTTACAAACTCTTCAGAAGGAGCTTATATCACCACCAGCTACGATCAAGGATGTTTCAAGACAATTACTTTCTGCTCTTAGAATTAATACAAATAATTAAATTCAGTCCAGACATGCGGGACAGTACAGGAGTCAACAATGCACTACTGTATTTGTATCATAGTCTGTATAAATAAATGGAGATATCTGACGCACTAGCCGCCGTGTTCCAAATAGAACATTTGCATGCAAGCTCTTCCGGCTCCTACAGACCCTGACTCCTATTGATTTACATCAGAATATTGTCTTCCCTCTATCTGTAACAGCTGCAGTGAGCCTCGTCATTTTGGTGTTCGTATTAACCCGCTCTACATGATCCTGGATCTTTTGGGGTTTTTTTCGCTGTTTTGTCTGTTAAAAAAAATCCTAGTCATAATATAGAGCCTGGTTCCAAATTTGCTCCTTTAACCGCTAGCATCGCAAGCATCATGTGAGTGGCATAGGTATGTTCAGGTATATTCTACTGTGGTCGGAAAGGAAAAAAGAATGAAGAATAGGCAGTATTTTTTGGTGGTAAAAAACAAAATTTCACTGCATCAAAGTTTGTGCCTCATGCAGTTGCACAGAAATAACAATAGGATTGTTAATAATATAAAAAACTAAACTAGTCAAGTTTAGTAAATGCTCACCGAAGTCTTTGCGGGAGGACATCCATCCAATTCCAGGCAGGGAGACAATAGCCAACAACCCAGAGCCGACAAATGAGCCAATTCCAGAGAAGAAGAAGAACAGTCCCATGATGGCACTCTGCATGGACTTTGGGGCAGCAGAATAAGCAAACTCCAAACCTGCAACATAAAAGAGACAATAGAAGTAATGTCTATTTTACTGCTAGTGATAACATACTGTAGCTATTTAATACCACCCTATCAAGATGGAAAAGTAGTGACACCGGGGAGATATGGCAAGACAAAAACATTTGTGTCTTTAGTGGCCCAGGAAAGTGCCTGCCTGGGAGCTGACATTGATAATTTCATGGCACCTCAAATGTGATTTTTCAAATGAAGCCCTATAGCCATGTCTGTCAGGGGAGATTAGGGACTGCACAGAAATACATTCCCCTTTTAAGACCTTTCTTGCCTACTGACATTGTACAAAATAATGATTCTACTTACATACATAAACAGATTTGATACAAAACTGTAGTAGAAGAAAAGGATAAAGAGAGGGGAGCAGGGAATATAAAGGTAACAAGCATAACCTTTAGTACATTTGTGCTAAGAAGAACAACTCACAGGTGTAAAGGTATCAAGTAAAAGATGAAAAATAGACTGCTCATTTGTGGGCATGGTACAGAACTATTGGCACTGACGGTAGGATTTTACTACCGTTTCTAATAGTTGAATAATAGAGCATGTATGCAAATCTTTTATCACTGAAGCAAGTGACAAATTGCTGAAGCATTTGAAGTTATATATTTAGGTAGAGATGAGTCATTGTTTGTTATTGCCACTCTTTCTGCCAATGCAAAATGTTAAAATGAGTAATATATTTAGTTACTTTCCACATCAGCAAAACATTGTTCCAACAAGGGGACATCATGTACAATAACTAACGTCTAGACCATTTTTAAATGTTCAACCCAGTAGAAAAAAATGTATATATAATTCTGTCAGCCAGCTATTCTTGGTTTAGAAACAACAGCGTGACAGTGTGATTAGAATGTGTACGAAATGTGCAAAATGTGAAGTACTTCTTTAGTTTTATTAAAAGTATATATTAGCCCCATTCATTTAGAGAAAAAGGCCAGACATATTAAATGTATAATGCAATCTTTGTCAAATAAAAACAATCTCTACATGAAGAACATGACCTTAAATAATAGCATAATGCAGGATGACTCAATCACAGCTAGACACTTTGGCAAATGTGAATCACTGAGGTAATTGAAGCCTGGAGTCAACATGGAAAGGGCTTTTTAAACAAACAACATTTCCATTGATTTTCATTCTGTCTAGTAGCATATACTGTAGGATAAATACTGCCTGGCATCTTTAACATTACAGCGCTCTATTCTGAATTCAGTGCTTTTTCATGCTCCTTTTATTGGAAGATTGCATTGTTGGTGTTATTTCTAATCTTGTCTGACTCTGCAGCTCCTGCTTGAAACAACAATTTCTCACATTGTCACATTACAGTGTTACCGAGAACATTTTTCTACTTACAAAGCCTCAAATAAAATGGTGCTTTCAATTCTTGTCTTGAAACGGTACATTATCCACTTCTAAATATTTGTACTGTATACAGTAAAGATAAGGGCCTATTGTACACTATCACAGTGAACCTTCACAGAGTTGCATTTAGAAAATGGCTCACATTTCAGTGAAAAGTGAAGAGGTTTACATTTGACATTTAAATGAGATGTATAATTTCTAATTTATATTCTTTTTATATATTTCCCACTCAAAACAAGAAAAAAAAGATTAATTTTAGTAGGTTGACTAGGGCTTAGGATGAACACATATGCCAACTATGTAGAACTTACTAGAACAGACTTCAGATTTCATTACCAAGCCATGTCCAAAACTGCATGGTTGTTGTTAGCCCCCAGTTAGGGGAGGTTATTAAGAGTTGTGTGCATGTGCACATGTACCTAATATTGCCACAAACACACATTAAAAAATAAAAATAAATACAACTGTACCTGCAATGCTGGCAAAGATTTCACTGATTCCAATGAGGACATACTGAGGCACTTGAAACCATATTGACAAATCTGCAGCAAAGTAAGTCACGTCACCAAACACCTGGTCAATAGTACCATTTGTTTTAACCATCTCCAGACGCCTGGTTTCCAAAATTCCTATGAACAGAAAAAAGATTGTTACATAGTCAACAGTAAAATCTATTATAAAACTAAAGAAACACCCTTACAAATAATACAAATAATTATTAATTTGTTCTGGTTTATTCATGATTCTCTGGCAATGACTTCCAGAGACAGATTTCTACCCTTAATACTTTATAAAAGTTGTTGAATTGTAATCCGGATATCATTTTAATGCTAGGCTTCTTTCTCAAGCCATGTGGCATCTGGAGCAGCTTAGAGCAACACTAAGCAATAATACACATTCACACTAAACAGATTCACCACTAGAAGGCCAGATGCAATCCCAAGAACAAAATAATGATGCTTTTGGACACCTAACAGTTACTGAGCTCTGTCCAAGCAGCTTGGTAGAAGACAAGAAAGGATTTGATTAAACATGCATTAAGCCACAAAAATGTATTTTAAAAGTTGTGCCCACTTTGAAATAGCTGGACACTTAAAAGAAAGGGAATCAGAGACACCCTTGTGTGAGTGGGAAGGGCCACCCAGCTGTCCTATGTAGTACATGTCAGGGTGTACTATGAAACCATGAGAAATATTCCTGCAATACTGTCAGTCTATATTTTTCACATGTTGATGAAAGTGATTGTAACTGTGACTAGCTGCAGTGGTGTGCTGACTATGACGTGCTGGACTGACGGCTCTTGGGCAAAGACACCACTTTTGGTCTTTTTAAAGAACTCATCTTTGAGTTTGTGCACAGAATCAGTTTGGCAACTGGACAGGCAGACAAACAGAGAGAACACACAGTATGTCAGCTGACGGCAATGCAGTTCAAAGTATAAAAATGTAAGGCAGCTTTCTGGAGAGAGTAAACAAAGCAAAGCAATGCTACTGATAAACAACTGCTCGCCGTCTTTGAAAGCAGGAATTTCGTGTTAAGTCTGCATTGAAAGTTCTCAAGGCTAGGTCAAAAATCCTTACCACTGACTATTTTACAACAAAGCCTCACTATCCCAATTTTCCAATTATTTCCATGATACTAATTTCTATCATGTAAAATAAAATAAGATTACACTTCATTCAAGAATGAAATAAAACAAGCTTTTGTATTGTGAAATATCTAGGAAAACATTCTCCCGTTTTAAAATGTATACTATTCAGAGACAGAATGAATAATGTGTATATAAACTGCATAAACCATTATTACTCAGTGCTTATTTTAAAATCAATGTACATCTTATTTCATTAAGGTGAAAGTGAAATATGTACATAGTGTGGTCCGCATATACTGATAGATATTTCTTCGGGGCACTTACAAATGCTGCATAACCCCATCAATCAATATTTAAAAGGTCATTAATGACAGAACATATATAGTACTTTAGAGAAAGGGCAATGGTTGTAGAATATATAGTGTAATGTGCATCAATCCTCATGAGCGTCACTGATTTGCTTTCCTTCAGCCTCAAGGCAAGTCTCTCTCTGGCATTCTCAATGTAGCCTCCAAGTGTAAATGCAGCTAGAGCAGTGGCAGCTTCAACTGACACTTCATTTCTACTATAATGTACATGTTCACTGTGCAACCACCACCTCATTGTGCACAAGTTTACAAACAGGAACAAAACAGAAGCGATGTTGCTAATGTATTGACAAATGTATCCATGTTTTGTTTTTTTTTTGTCTTTATTAGCACTTATATTTAGCACTTATTATTTAGCACTTATATTACTTATCACTTATCTGCCTGGCCTTACAACAATAGACACTTGCACTCACCGGCCGCCACAGCAGACCACATGACAAAGAACATTCCCACTGCGATCCTCTTGAGCGAGGAGGGCAGCAGGCCGCGCCGTTTCAGCATGGGATCCACCACTCTGTCCTTAAGGGGGATCAGCAGAAGGATGAGCACTGCATCAAACATAGTGAGCCAGGCTGCAGGGAACCGGAATATTATCTGAGGGAGAGGAAGAGGAGAATAAACTATTAAACTGTGCACAAAAGAACAAAAGAACAATACATGGAGTAAGTGTGTTCCAACACAGTCTGCCAAATGTTTCAGAGAACTCAAGTAGTGCAGGTCTGTGGAAGAAAGCTTAGTCTTAATACAGCTTTGGCACCCCCAAGTGGTCGAAGTCAAACATAGGCATATAAACCAAATATAAATCAACAATTTGAGGTTTCAAATCTTAACTCCAATTATTAGTATACAGTACACTCTCATATACATATCTACATGTATGCAAATTTACATCTTTGCCATTGTGAAGTGTAATTAAACCCTGAGCGATCTTCTGAGTGGAGATAAACACAGATTATGCAAAAAAATGTAATGTCTAATATTAAACTGTGTATAGCTCAGCTGTTGCTGCTTTATTCAACTACCTGTAATGAACCAAAATGTAGGTTTACAGCAGACACATAATTGCACAAATATTTAAATCAAAAGACATAAAAACATTTTAGGTTTTGTGAGAAATGCAATGATTCACTAATAATTACATGAGGATAAAAAATGGGCCTCTTTTCATTCAGTGGAATTGTATTTGATCACAACAGAATCATTGAGATGTGTCAGGTGAGGTAAGAGAAGGCAGGGGTATCTAATCTCACTTCCCGTTTGATGTTTCAGAAGTGTTGAGACCAGAGCTGAAATGGCTTAGTTCTGTTTTTGTAGCAGACATGTTGTGAGAAGAAATAACCTTACCTCACCATTAGTGGTTTGGAAAATAAGAAGTAACTACAGTATAATTACTTGTATATTCTGCAATTAACATTTTTATATACCATAATGACATTTAAACTTTAATTACAAAGTACAGTGCGTCACATGCAAAGATTTAATCTTATATAAAGTGGAACTGGCACATTGAAGAGATAAAATCACAGCCAGGTTGCTAATCTGTGAGGTATTAGTAGTGAATCAAGTTGTGTCTTAATCCCAAAGGCATCCCATATCTTTAATGCTGCCTCCAGCTGTTGCATACCATTGTATGGCAGTAACCTACTCACTTTTGCAGTTCAGCAGTGATTATAGTCATTCAGATTCTTTTAAAATGAATTAACAATATTAAGAGGAAATTTCAAAATAATCACGATTTATTTACTTTTAAAAATTAAGAGGTGTTTTGTACATGCAGAGTTACCTTGTTTGGGTCTGCAGTGCTGTTGGGAGAGGAAATATAAGGAATCTTCAGATGGAGGCTCTGCAGGATGTAAGTTGTCTGCATCTGCAACACAATAAGATTAAAGTCACAGCATGAGGTAAATCTGTGTCTTATGAGCACCAAGACACCTGCTGGAAAAATCATTCTGCAACTACTGCTTATGCTCACAGAGTAAGGTACAAAGTAGCTACTAAGTCTCTGTTAATGAATACTGTCTGTGTAGTGACAGAAGGAATACATATTATGATTTACAAATGACAAATGTATATCCAGAAACATAGTAAATACTGCATATAGTATAAATACTATAACTTCTGCTGATTGATCATACCTGGAAATAGACAGTCCAGTATGGGATGAGAGCAAAGAAAACTGGGAGGATTTTCATCAGAGCTTTCACTTCCTCAACTTTGTCCTCAGGAAATTTCCCCCCATATGTCACTTTGGCACTGTCCAGTAATGAAGGTTTGTTGCTTTAGAGACAACACAAAACAAGATTAATGACAAATCAGTATCAGTAAGCTCGTGAAGGCTTTTGGCATGACAGAAAAGAAACACATGGATATACAGACTTATTTACAGCATTAAGTGTTAAAATATGACAATCCATAACCATTATATTCTAGGGATGTAACAATAACTAAAATATCATGATACCATATCGTCAAAGTTCTCACAATATATCGAATTGCAAGTCTTAAATTAAGAGTTATGGTGCAGCAATAGCTAAAACAAAAGACAGAGGGAATTATATAGACCATGATCCTTCGCTCCATTTCAGTGTAAACTAGAAGAAGAAATAACAGTTCTAAGCACTTTTAAGTCTTAGTTCTTTGGATTAAGTCTTGTCTAAGCATTTTAAGAAGAAAAAGTAGCATATTAACAGTTTTGTTAGCCTCCACAAAATATTGCAATAAATATCGTACTGTGAGGTTCATACTGTGACGATATCATATCATGAGACTTGGATATCGTTACACGCCTATTATATTCTTCTTAATTTGGGCTAGTGTCCAGGCATCTAATCTTGAGTTCATAATAAATAATGTCTTTAATAAATATTTTAAGAGACAAATAGAATTCGATTTTTTCAATAAACACATGACTCACCGAAGCTGGTTTGTCTCTTTGGGTTTTTGAGAACAGCAGGCGAAACCCAAAATTTTGAACATATTTGTGAAGGCGCTGCCATCAGCTGGTTTTGTGATAAACACAGTACGACCAAGTAAGAAGACAATAAAAGAAATTCCCAGACACACTGTGGGAATAATGTAGCCAGCCTCAAAGCTATTGTTCTGCTGGATGTAGGCCACACATCCCAGAGACAGAATGGCTCCCAGGTTTATGCACCAGTAAAACCAGTTGAAGAATCTGCGTGTTGCTTCTGGGCCTCGGTCTTTCACCTACAAAACAAGACAGTTAAACAGTAACACAAAACACAAAAACAATGTAACAAAAGTAACACAAGACAAAAAAAAAATATTTAAATTTATACCTAATTCAAATAAACAAAAAAAACAACAACAAACAAACCCCAAACCATTATGCCAGTACAACCATTTGGACTATCTGCATATGATAAAGTTAATAGCTGACTACCACATGTCTAACAGCTATAACAGTAAAAGACATTTAAAGCAGAAGTAATTTTTTTTTAACACAGACACAAATAGCAACATTACATTTCCTCATTAAAGTGAAAAGGACGTTTTTGCAAGTTTTATATTATATCAGGATATACGTAACTGCAGTAACATCAAGTTACAGTTTATATATTTACTGGCAAAGACCATCCATTAGGGTTAAATAATCCCTTGACTATAATACCAAATGGGATTTTAAGAATTTGCGTAGACCGATAACGAAACAATACGGCAGATTTGGCTTGGTCTGAATTTTGTTGTTCTTGCATCTTAATATAATAATAATTTTAAAAAGGAATGAAGGAAGGGGTGAATGCAGTCTGGGAGTCCCTGCTCAGAGTGTTGCCCCCATGACCCAGCCCCAAATAAGAAAATGGATGGATGGATGGAAAGAAAGGAATAACTTTTTTAAACATAACTCTGAAAATTCTGAAATGGTCAGTAAAAAAGTATGTGTGTATGTATGCATATCAAAGTGAAGTGTCATGGTGTTAGATTATTTCCTATCACATGATTGGTCTCCATTAAGTCACACTGAATACCTAATCTTGTACACATCAACGATGGAAGTCAGTGACAAGAGTCTCTATTGTGAGTGTAACTTCATACTTTACCTGGTCAGCTCCAAACGGAGTAATATTTGACTTGACGGTGCCCACACCCAAAGCAATCAGAATAAGTCCAGTATACAGAACTGGGGCACAGTAGGGGTCACGGACAAGGCAGGTAACGTTGCTTGGTAGGGTACCATTTGTGCTCAAACACTCAGCAGGCTGGACTGGGAAGGCCTTTTCTGGGCCACAAAAGCCAGTTCTAGTATCTTCATTTGCGATAAAAGGGAAAAATAGCATTCCAATGAAGTAGAGTATCAAACTAGCTGCAATTGTCCAAAACTTTCCGAGATAAGCATCAGCCAACCACCCTCCAAAAGGCGATATCAGGTAGGTGACACCCATAAACATTAGAAGAGCCTGAGTAGCTTGGGTCGCCTGCCAATAAAATGGATTCTTATTGAGAAATAAAACCAGATTTGATGTGATGCCATAAAATGCAATCCTTTCTAAAGATTCAGCCAGAAGTATAGCAGCACACGCCAGTCTTCTCCCCTGGAAAACTGAGGGTGGACTGGGTCTGCTGGTGTCAGAGTCCAAAAGCGGGGTGCTCTCCTGGACATCTCTGTTGTTGTTAGCCATTCTTACAAACTGACTGTTGTCTCTTATAGATATTCTTAGAGATAAACCTGGAAAATAGAACACCAACATCAACATCAACATCAACATAAAGCTAACTGTCAGTACACAAGGAGATGAACAAACTCCTGCAACTGATTATTCTATAATAATTAACTCCAATTTCACCAGTTATAGCTTGTTATTAACGTAATATGGCACAATATTAAAACAAGCTAGCACACCATGTTCCTTGATGGATATGAAGAAAGCTAGTCAAGTAAGTTAACGTACCCTTATTAGTCAAAACTGTCAGTGGTACTTTCCATCGGGGTTACAGGACCTGTTCCTCGACAATTAGCCTTTAGTTTGTGTTGTCCCGAAGCTATAGCATGTCTGAGCACCTCAGAAATCAACAGAAACCCAGCAGTGTCACAGTACTACCGCGTGACCCATACCGCAATCAACAAACACTTTTTGGTCCCTCATGAAGCGATTTATAGATGGTATTTCCGCATCCTAAGTCTGTGCTGTGTACTATCCAGATCACTTGGATATCTACTTCCGGTTACGTGAACGCAAAGTCGCTAAAGGAAGTAGTGATGTGTAGTATTTTTTCATCTTTGAGTTGGTCAAATCATTCATAAGATAGAGTGCCCCTGCTGTCTTGGCTATTGTGTGTTGCAAGGTGTTTATCACAACAATAAATATTGTGTGTGTGTTTCCAGGGAATGAAATAAGAGGCGGACTTTTCACAACATTTCAGGGTGAAGTAGCAACGTGCTCCCCTGTAGCCTCCACACACAAGTGCTACGTGTTAGGTTCAGGAAATGTATATTAGTTTACCAAAGCGACTGTATTTTATGTTGCAACCTTTCTCTTAACTCGTAAGTTAGTTGCTAGCTAGCAAACCTACATATGACACCTGTGTCAAAATCGACATGAAAATTCTGTTTATAGCTTGCCTCAGTCCCAAAACTGGAAACAACACAACAGCTGAGCGCATAAGGTAATGTTTTTGTTTTTTTGTTGTTTTTTTTTTCTTGTTGTTGTTGTTTTAGTTTTTTGTTTTTTTCATAGAATGGTTCACTGAAACAAATTTAATTCAACGGGATTTATTATATAACACTCTCAAACAGAATAATCTACAGGCTATTATTTGCCTATTTTGAATAACATTTATGTTGTATAAAAGAATAAAAATAACTGTAAAAATCTAAATCTTGAGGTACTAAAATTGATCTCATTAGGCCAGTTACACAGGCTTATATCAGTATACTTAGCTTATTAGTATAGCTAGCTTAACTATGGCTTTATATGACATAGCCTCTTAAGTTAACAGTGTTATTTGGAGCATCGACTCATTTAGTCACAGTACCACGTGGTTGAATAGTGGAAATATGATACTGATATCGTTCACTATAGGGACTACATTGAAAGCGTGGGACACACCTGCGAGCTCAGAGATGCAGCACAATTTCAGTCTTCTGCTGAGGTGGCACAGCTACTGTCCCAAGATCCCCCGTTTGATGGTGCACTGGCAATTCATCTATATAAAGCTGGGCGACTGCTCTTAGGTAAATTTTCTCAAGCAATAGTTGATCCTTTCATCATCTTGCTGTCAGTGATATGTGGCTCACACATGTTGACAAGTAGCTAAATTACAATACCGCTGCTTGTTCAAGGAATGCCATGACCTTTATGTGTTATTTCTGACCTTTACAATAGATATTCAAGTACCTTTTGGTGTTATTTTTGGAGGAACTGACATAAATGAAGATGTCAAGGTCGAACAGAAGCGTTTGGTAATGGAGCAGGTGCTACAAAAAGCCAGGTAATAAGGACTTAAAAGCCAATTCAAGCATTTTGCTCCAAATATTTTATTTTGAAAGATAAATAATTGTGAAATACTAAAGTAATTTAGAGAGTTCAACATATTCATTCTAGGTATGTGATCAGAATAGCATATATTATGAAATCTACCAGCATGAAACTTATTTAAATATATTTCAAACCCACTTTAGTTGGATTTTATAATCTCTCAAATACAAATTTAAACATTATGAATATGGACAAAGGCCAAACAATAGTTGCCCTAACCCTAGACAGAATGTATTTATTTATTTATTTATTTATTATAGCATTTTATTATTTAAAAAAAAAATGTATTCAGTGCTGCCCTGTACTAGACTTCCTCTTGTCTCCTGCATTCTGTAAAACGATTGTAATGAAGTGAACACTAACATTGAGTGGAACTATCAACAGTCCTGTAGGACAGAATAATTGCTCTCTGCATGAGGTGGACAGATTCAGGTTTTAGTCTTTGCAAACCACTGAAATTGAGGCACCACCTGCTGCCTTGACTCTCTTACATAACATCTTGATCATATACAGGATAAGCACCATTACCACTAATGCACAGACACCAATATACCTTCTTTCTTTTAAATTACATTTGTTCTCACTCCTCTGTGCCAACATTTGGAGCTAATGCTTGTGTTTAGCTATTAGTAAATGCTTTAAGGTTGTTTTTGGCTGTAAGGTTACAGTATGAAACAAATCAGTTTCATGTAGTTATATTTTATTGCTGATTGGTGAAAGGAGACGTATCAAGCAAATCGACTTAAATGAGCTTGTAACCATGTCTCAAAGGTGTATTTTCTTTTGTTCATATTTGCACAATCCTGCATTGTCCTGCGTTCATTTTGAGGCTTCTGTTTTCACTTAGTTCACACATTCCACTGTACTAAGGAAAATGGAGACTGAGTATATATGTTCAGAAATAGGTAGCCTTTTTTCCAAAACATGTAATTAAAAATCTGCCATCTGCTACCATGAAATTCCACCATGAAGAGGTAAGCCCTCTATTGCTCTCTTATTTCAACTGGAAGCCAATGGACCCATTTTTAACTGTGTTAGAACAATATTGTTTTACAGTTAAGTGTAAAAATAATGATCTATATATGCCATAGCTTATAATGGAATACCAGAAAATTTATAATACGTCTTCTTTAAAAGCAACTGTTATTAATGTCAAATGTGCTGGATACATATTATTTTAAGATTTTAGAATGTTGAGCAAATAAATAATTTTAGAAATAATGCCCCCTTAAGGTATTCTCTTATTTTTTAGGTTTGCTGTTGCCTTTTCTGAGAAAATGAAAGAAACTTCTGGATTATTTTTGGTAGGTTGATGTTTTTTTTTACTTTCTGCTTTATAATTTCTTTTTCTTCACAGTGTAGTTGTTTACAACCAAATGTTTCTATTTAGGCAAAAAAAAAAAAATTCTCAGGATTGCTGACCATAAACCAACATAAACTGATTTGGCACCTGTTTTAGAGTTGCTTTGAGCAGCAGTGACAACCTCTATAAATATGAAGGCAGGGCATTTACTATACAAAGACAATGCCTTGCCCTGTTCCCTAATAGTTCAATGTTAAAACAATATTACTTTTTTTTTTTTTTTAGATTAGATTTTCACAGGCAGCTACCGATGGACCTAGCTTGCTTTATCTGTGCCATTTTGATCTGACAGCAGGGCAGGCCAGGGCAGAGACACTGCAGTGGGTTTTATTAGCAGGGAAAACACACAAACGGGATGGGTCTAGTGTGATAACAACCAGTCAATTTCCTCTCTGTCTCCACTGATTTATTCTGTCACACTCTTGCAAGGCTTCAACTACATTTCCAGGTTTCTTTTAAGTAGTGGATGAAGGTTAAAATTACATTAGCTTTAACTGCTAGTACTAGTGAATAGTTGGTAACAGATTTACAAATGCAATTATTAATTAATTCATCATTGCATTTATATAGCACCTTTCAAGATACCCAAAGCACTTTACAGTTCATTATTCATTCACTCAACACTCAATGGTGGTAAGCTACTACTGTAGCCACAGCTGCCCAGGGGCAGGCTGACAAAAGTGAGGCTGCCAATCTGCACCATTGGCCCCTCCGACCACCACCATCTCTCTCTCTCACACACACACACACACACACACACACCACTTTCATACTAGGCAATGTGGGTGAAGTGTCTTGCCTAAGTACACAACAACAGTTTTTGCTATGGGCACCCCACTGTGGCACCTGGAATTCCCATCGGTCTCCCATCCAAGTACTATGCAGGCCCAGCCCTGCTTAGCTTCTGAGATCTGACGGGATCAGGCTTTGACAAGCTGGTATGGCATAACTTTACAAAAATGTATTGAAAAGCTACAGTCAAAACTGATTCTTGGATATCAATAAAAATTTCAGATGCTCATTATTTGACAGTTTATAAAGAAATCAATCGTACGTAAAACTGTCAAACCATTCCATGTTGATTTTATTTTCGTATTTCAAATATAGCTTTGTAGATTTGTTTTAGTTGCAATTGGCTCTTTAAGAAAAAGTCTATTATAATGCCATATAGTTGCATTTTACAGTTTTTCTCCTCCACAGTTTTCCCAGAGGTGTAAAGTTTATGTCCAACCCCAAGGTAAGCTCTGCCAGAGGAGCCTGTTATTGTGTATCCCTGACTTACCAATGTGAGCTACATTAATCAGCGATGACATTTTTCCCTATTATCTGCTGTACTGTGAATTTGCTCTTGCTATTGGCCAGAGTATCACGTAGTACTTGTACCCAACGAGTAACATAATTTAGAAAATAGCTTCTCCACACAAGCTTTTTCCTGTTTAGCTCTGGCTATCCAATAGCTGCTTCTCTAAACCATAACAATGCATTTACTTTAGGACCACAATAAATGTGTAAAACTGGTATATGTAATTGTATGTTTGTTTTCTTAGGCATACAGACAGCCATTGCTCAAACATTCTGCTGGACAGAGTTCTTAAGATGCACAGGTATGCTCTTATTACCTATTGTTTGGACAGAATTTTATCTTTAGAGCTCACGCACTGTGACCCGTGTTTCCTTGTTTGGTTGATACATACAAGAAATAAATGTGTTTCTTTGAATAATAACTAGGTGTAAATTTAGAATTTAGTTCATACATTTGTAATAACAGTAAAGAATACAATTTTATTCATTGTGCTCCAGGGTTACAAATTCCATTTTTGTTCTTTTCAGTTTTGTGTTATTTTTTGTCCCATTAATCATTGGCTGAATAGGCTGCTGAACCACTGAGCTTACAACATATTCATGCAACCCCACCTGGAAACTAGCAGCCAGAGAATAAATTTATTCCACACATTATATTTGTCGATGTGAGGGTCGGGGAGGCCAATGTTTGCAGCAGTGCTATGTATCTTGTGTTTTCCTTCTTCCTGCAGATGTCCCAAACCCCATTTGAATAGTACTGGATAGGTACACTATTCCACTCTCTGCAACAATGGGCCTGGTTTCAAATTGGACATTGCACAGTCATGTCCATCCCTGTGCATTAGTGCTCATAGATACGACTGTTGAGTTCAGAGAGGAGCTTGATTAATAGCTCCTGAGTCCTGGGCCATTTGTCACTGTGCTCTACCACCGGTTCCAGAATTACTAATTGGCCACAGTCGCACTTTATGCTGGGACAATTCAACACTGAAACTTTGGCTTTTCTTTTGAAATCAAGGTTCTTGTTTTGTGAAATGTAGGTGTTGTATTTAAAATCACAGAATCCGGTGAATAGTTATGGCCAAGCTTGTAATTCTGAGGATGGCTCACAGTTAGCACCCAAAACATGTGCAATGTGTAAATACATCTCACTTATTGTCTGATAAAAACAAAATAAGAAGGTAATAACTATCATACGTGATGTCAAGACTGTTAGAAAAATAATTGCCAAGGTTAGCTGGTTAAATTGTTGGTAGGCTTGCCAACTCAAAAATTAGTGTGCGCAAATTATTCAGTTATTAATTATTAATATTAAATGTATTTTCTGTGCTTTTGCAAGGAAATACTGTAAGTCTCGTACCAAGCCTAGAATAAATATCCATTCAAATATATTACTATGTCAAAACACAATCAATAAAATTGGCTTGGAATGCCCCAAACTGTAGTGTCTACTAAAAATGTGCTACATATGATATGTTTCATATAAATGATCAAATTCACAGCCTCCTTGGCACTTATATATAGTGTATGCTCCATATAGCCCTGACATATTTACTCAAGCTTTCCTTTCTTCTACTTTGTGTCATTCATATGAATAATTAATAAAGCCTATATTGTGCACAGGCTAGCTTATTGAAGTTGTGTGAAGGCTGGGGCTGTGTGGTGTTCCTGTGTGGCTCGCTGCTGAGGTGCCACACTAAAGGACTCCCATTGGAGAACATGAAAGAAGCAAAGGCCCCCCCCTGCCTGACTCAGGATTCATGCCTCTGCTGTGCTTTAGGTGTCATGTACCTTATGCCTGTAAAAACACAGACCACAGCATTATATCTGTAGTTTGCCTGCCCCAAAACCCATGTTATTGGACACCCCCACTGTGTGTCTTTTAAGATGATGTTAAAGGGAGGAGACCACTAGTGCTTTGAGACCAAAACTACTCTGAAGTGAACACTATTTTAAATCAGGGGCCACAAAGGTACATGCAGTTTGAGAAAGTAGTACTTTTGATTACAAAGGCATGGTATTAGCTGAGGTCAGTGTACATTAGAAATGTACTTTGATTGTATGCGACACTACAAGCATATATTTCACATTTGTTTATAGGAGGAATAACCCTTTGAGATGTATCATTTTCTAGTGATCCTCAAGTAGGATAACATAAAACAGATATAGCCTTAATACATAATATATACAGTACGGCCAGAATAACACTGTAAAACCAGCTGTGTAGTTAATCAGAGTATAGTTTAAGGAAGCCATTTAAAGTGACAGGTATTATAATGTGTCCAAGGTGTCTGAATGGGAGAAGTTTCTCAAATAGTCTGTGTTCAGGGTGAGAAGAGTCAGTTGCTCTTCCGACCTACCCTCTCCGAATCCTGGAAATGTGAACAGAGTAGTGTTAATGTGAATGTCGCTCATTTTATTGTGGAGCAAAGGTTAGAACCCAAATACCAGAAAATATGAGGATTAGTGTCTAATAACAATCTGTACTGCTTTATACACTACTAGGGTATATACAGACGTGGACAAAATTGTTGGTACCCCTCTGGCAATGAAAGAAAAATCTGAAATAATCACTGAACTAACTTGAAATTGATAAAAGCTATAATAAATAAAAAATTACTGAAAATTGTCCAATGAAAATCAATCATTGCTTTTCACCTGTGGTTAAACAGAATTATTAGAAAAAACAAAATAATGAAACTGGCCTGGACAAAAATGATGGTACCCTGAACTTCATATTTTATTATACAACCTTTTGAGGCAATCAAATGATTTCTGTAACTGTCAATGAGGCTTTAGTACTGATCAACTGGAATTTTGACCCATTTCTCCAGAGCAAACTGCACTAGTTGTCTCAGGTTTGAAGGGTTCCTTCTCCAGACAGCAACTCCTTTCACAGATGTTCAATAGAACTGAGATCTGGGCTCACAGAAGACCACTTCAGAACAGTCCAGTATTCTGTTCTTAGCCATTCTTGGGTGTTTTTAGCTGTGTGTTTTGGGTCATTATCTTGTTGGAAGACCCATGATCTACGACTGAGACTAAGCTTTCTGACTCTAGGCAACACCTTTCATTCCAAAATACCTTGATAGTTTTGAGATTTCGTTGTATCTTGCACAGATTCAAGACACCCTGTGCCAGTTAGAACAAAACAGCCCCAGAACATAACCAAGCCTCCTTCATGCTTCACAGTAGGGACAATGTTCTTTTCTTGGTGTGCTTCATTTTTGCATCTGTGAACATAGAGCTGATGTGCTTTGCCAAAGAGCTCCAGTTTTGTCTCAAAGAATATTCTCCCAGAAGCTTTGTGGCTTGTCCATATGCATTGTGGCAAATTCTAGTCTCACTTTTTTATGTTTTGCTCTCAACAGTGGTCCTCACATGAAGTCCACTTTGGCTCAAACAGTGATGGATGCTGCAATCTGACACTGATGTACCCTGCCCTTCAAGTTCACATTTAATTAATTCTGAGGTTGTTCTAGACTCTTTGGTTACCATTCGTATGATACAGCTCTTCAATTTGTCATAAATTTTCCTCTTGTAGACACGTCCAAGGAAGATGGCTACAGTCCTGTGGACCTTAAACTTCTGAAGAGCATGTGTAACTGTAATCACAGGAACATCAAGCTGTTTGGAGATGGTCTAACCTGCTTGTCTATCATTTTCTTTCTAGTCTCCTGATACAGTTCTCTTCTTCACTTTCTCTGGTCCATGTTCAGTGTTGTTTCCATCATGTCTCCAAACAGCCCAATGACACATGTCTCCCTTTAAACAGGTAGACTGACTGAGGACAAGTTTGAAGAAACCTGTGATGCCAATTAGAGGACACACCTAAGTTTAACATGTCCCTATTGTCCAAGTATTTACAATCTTTTCTAGGGGTACTATCATTTCTGTCCAGGCCAGTTTTATTAGTTTGCTTTTTAAAATTTCAAAAACAGTGTCTTGTTTTTATTGGCTATTTTTCAGTAAATTTAAATTTATTATTGCTTTTCTCTGTTTCAAGTTATTTCAGTCACCATTGTTGATTTTTCTCTCATTACCAGAGGGTACCAACAATTTTGTCCACGTCTGTACTTAATGTACTGCATTGTAGTACTGTTTACCAGACATAGAAGACTTTCAGATAACCTCAGATAATACTGGTATTGATGTGCTTTCTAAATGAATACAATGTAATGTGCAATGCTGCCTTTTAATCTGATGTTTCTGTTATCACTTCTCAGAACTATACTCTTGTAGACTATAATCTACAACAAATTACAGTGTACATCTGTGAAAACGATAAGGTTTGATTTCAGTAATGTGCCCAGAGGTGATCTATGTATACTATTTTGAGCTGTTTGTGGTGAATACTAACATTCAGATTGGACCTTTGAGGGTTGTTTTATGTGCCCTTCTCAAATGAAAGGGAAATCAACAGGCTTTGCTCAGACCATAATGCTATGCTATAACATAAAAACTCTTTATTTTCTATTATGGTGCCAAGTGATACAGTGCTAAATGGTACCATTTAAAGCACATTTGTTACCCATACTGATCAAATATTTTAGTCAAATTTTACAGACCCTATTGCAAGTGTACTTTGTAGGCTGTGCTTCCATTAGTGCTGCTTTACTTCAGTTTTATCTTCAGCCTTTTGAAGGTCAGGTACTTTGGAGTAGCCATTGACATTCTGCCTAGTTTGTTTGTCAATGTCTAATAAATCTCTGAAAAAGTTTGTTGATCTTGAAAGGTTAATCAAGTAGTATTGGCTTTTAATTGAACTGAGTCCATAAAAGTGCTATTATATTATTATTATTAGCAGGACGATGGTAAGCTAATTGTTTTAATGGCTAAATTGTCACCCAAATGCATTGTTGTGTGCCTTATTAAACACTGATTTGGCTCCAGTGTTTTTGAGGGACTATTTCCCTGCTGAGCGCTCTACCTCTGATCAGAGCACACATTAGTCACCGCAGACGTTTTTCTCTATGACCTTGGGTGATGTATTGCTTTCATTATGTGCTGATGTACTTGGGATGTTCATTATGCAGTGTTTTGATATTGTAACACAATCTGTCTGTGTGTGCCTGGCTGCGCTCCAGATGTTAGCACAGCGCATGTGGATGAACTACGGGTCTTCCTCTTGGTCTGTGGCCTGAGAAGAGTCAAAGACCCTCTCTACCTGGTCCAGGTCTTCTCAGGTAAGTCTTTATTAAACAAAGATAAAGTCAATACATGGGTACATCTTTGAGAGCTATACAGCAGCAAGCACTAGCCTCATTTACTTGGCATGATAAAATACATTTCAATAGATTTTCAGTAGGATTCATTGGAAAATGAATGAGGAACTGTAAAATATATGTCATATATATGAGATTCTGAAGTTCTGATTACCCATAAGCCATCATTGTCATAGATTAATTATGAAATACTAGACTATATTCCTGTCTGCTTATTATCCACAGTTCACTGCATTATACATGCATTTCAGAAGCTCTTTAACTGTATAAAATACTGCATTTTGTTTATTTATTATTATTATTATTTTTTTTTTATTTGTACAGAGTGGCATTGTCAGGATCCTCTGAATGTCCTCATTATTATTGGGCCAAAGGTTAGTACTAAGTTATTTAGTCAGATTTTTCTCAGATTTGCTAAATATATACCATCATAATTATAAGCTTAGTTTCACTTACAATTAACTGCATGTGCGCACAGTTTCTGTTCTCTTTGTGGTACGTGGCAGCCATCAATTCTTTTCTTTTGAATTGTCTTTTCAGAATTCAATTTTGTATTTTTTTTTTTAAATACAATGTTTCCAGTAGTTTAGCAGTACGAGATAATAGAGGCACTGTAAATACTGGCACTTTAACAACACAAAGGCACTCTGAATTGCCTTTTTTTTACTGTGAGGTTTGTTTATTATATGCAACAGTAGCTACAATACTTTATTCCACTTAATTTTCTCAGCCATTGATTTTCTTCTATCCCAGTCTCCTTTTTCGTGTGACTTGATTGGATTTGACGGCAATGTACAACAGTTTAGTTTGTGTTCTTTTTTTCAAACAGTGTTTTCTAGGAAAAAGGTATGTTCTGTCTTATTTCTGTTCAAAAGGCCCTCAATTAGATATGCCTAGAGGCTTGGACAGTCTGTTACAGCTGCTTCCTGCTTTGTTCCTTCTTTCATAAGGTGTAGACAGAGATGTATGGAATATGTATATGTCATAAGCAGAAGTCTATTAAAAAGTTGGTCACATTACCCGTTTTACATTATTACATTATATACATTACATTATGTTATTTATTATATAACAAACTACTAAATTGTAAATGAAGAGGAAGTGATCAGAAGATATAATTCCACTTTGAAAGGTGTGAATTGAGCTTGTGTTTCATTTGGAAAACAAGTGTTTGTTTTTGCATAACCTATTTCTTTGTTGATTTGGGCTGAAAGTTAAATGAATCCGGTGGTGTAGTGATTAAAGGCATTGCACATGTGTAATTGGTTTGACCTCAGGGTCATTGGTTTGCTTCCTGGCTTTGACTAGTTGCCAGATGTCTCTGCCTTCTCTCATTCTCTTTCTTCTCATTAAAAATAAATACATTAAATAGAACTTAATGCACTGCCATGTACATTCAAAGTCACCAAGACACTTGTATTGTGAAAATAAGAATAGCGTTGTTGTTGTTGTTGTTGACATAGTGTCAATCTGCTGTCTCTTCATTCAAATAATGAGAGCTGTGGCTACATAGCATCTGTCATTACAGCATTAAAGGGAAATTCAGGTCAGTTTGACAGAAGTGACTCATCTTGCACCTCTGTAACCAGGCTTAACTAGACATATATATCTGTAATACAGTCACATATACTGTCTAACAATAGTAAGCCCTTCTTAGGGCACAAAATCAAAATTTAACACCAAAGGAAAGGAGCTGAGGAGACCCAGTTTTCGTCAAGTAGATAATTGTGGATTTTAGTGATAATCTCTTTCCTAGCATTTGCCGCACCATTCATAATCTGTTCTTAAATCATTTGCATTTATTAAAACATCCCTGAGATCTAAGATGCCCTATCCTGGTTTTTACTAAATCTCACATTACAGGCATAAATAGTTAAGGTTTCTGATACCATGTGATGCACATACTGCAAAGCTGATTTAACAAAATACACTATGAAATAACACAGAGGAAGTAGCAGCTTGTTTGCCAGCATCTTTGACCTAAATTGCTGCTTTGACTTTTCTGTGGGCAGGCTAATGCATACAAATCCCGCATTGCAATTAATGGGATTGGCCACACACCCCACCCTGACCCCAATCTCTGAAAATAGGGGATTTGCCCAGAATGATTTGCACATGATAAAACTGTAATTGTTTTTATTTATATTCACAGTTTTTTCTTCAGTTTTCAGTGTTGTGTCATTCATGAGTCAGTTGATAAACACAGACATTTCCCCTGAGTTAATTGAATTTCTTGTTTCTTTGTAGATTGATCCTGTTTTTAGCACAGAAGTTGAGTCTGTGATTCATAGGTAAGCATTGTGTTTTATGTGTGGATTTTATTTTAGACTGATAACTATATCAAATAATTATTTATCAAATTAATAAAAACAGCACTGTGTAACTTCAGGTGGAACTTCACCTGCATTATTCGATACAAATCTCTTGTTAATATATTAAATGTTTTATATAATACTGTGGAATATTATATCATCATCATCATCATCTTTATTCCGGACTCATGGTCCATTTTTCCATTAGCCAAAGGAACAACTTTTTCATGGAAAAGTAGCAGGAAAAAGCCTTTAGGCCAAATATGCTGCATTTTTGTGGAGACACAATCCCTCCCTAAGGACGCATGTTTTTATATGTGCATTAAAGATGCCAAAATAAAAAACATGCTTTAATTTTTGGCAAATTTTTGGCTAAAAACACAGTGTTGCTTTAAGGTAGATTGTTATTTATTAATGCAAATGTACTATGGTACAATATCCACAAGCCAAGCTTTAAATTTAAAAACCAGAAGCACTCTATTCATCCTCCCACTCTGAAGTCTCTGCTAATCCCTCAGATTTTGACCACAGGCTCTAACCACAACACCGACCTATGCAGCAGGACATTGGCTTCTCTGGTTCTGTCTTTACCTGAGCTAGCCATGCATGTCACACATAGAGTGAATTTCATACGCTAGGATTGTCTCTGCTGCTAACCATCATTCACGCTTACATGAGCCTTGAGCCACATAGGACCTGGATTTTGCCTATGCCACAGAACAGCAGGGGTCTACATGACCCAGGAGAGGAGCCAAAGGGAGCTGCATGCTGCCATGAAGAAGTGTTTTGCTGTGGTTAACAGCTCACTCTCAGAGGGCATGTCTGCAGCCATCTTGGAGGTAAGAATGTCTTGGTGATTTAGCTCTGAAGTTACAAATCTATGCTCCTGGACCTTGTCAGAATTTGATCACAATAAACTTGCAAACCAAAAAACTTTATTCACCATGCATATATATTGGTATCTTTGTCTTTACCCATGTTTATTGTTATTTCCCTATTTAAGAGGCTATTACTCCATTTAACAGTTCAAAACAAAATAATTTATGTTTTGAATGGTGGAAAATGTCACAAAATGCTGAAAGCTGAAAACTGTAAGTTGTATTCGTGACTATAGTGAGAAACATGTATCAAGTGTCTTTTCATTTGAAAGAATGTTAATTACTCATGCTATACAAATAATTGTGAGTTGACTTATCTATATTTATTAGTATATTTGTGCTCCACCAGGCTATGCACCTAGGTGTCCCTGTGGTGGCCCGGGACATTCCTGGAAATTCAGCCATCGTGGAGCATGGGATCACTGGTCTGCTGTACTCATCTCCTCAGGTATACCACACTAACCAGGTCACAGGCGATAAGCCTTCTTTTAAGCTCTGACACAAACTGAGAGGATATGGCAGATGACAACCTCTCACATTAGCTGACCATAGTGTCTCAGACAGTTTCATCTTTCTAGGAAAGTTTATAGATTTCAACTATATAAAGTAAAAAAACAAAAAAAACAAAACAGATTTCTTAAAGCCAGCCATGTAAAATTTAGGTCTTTGCATCATGACAACTTAAGAGCATGATGCTGTATAACAGCAGAGATCCTTGCCACAGGGGGTCATATGAAGGTGAAGTACAATTCATGTGTAAAGAGTCTGGGGCAGATGGCAACACAGGAACTGGACAAGTTCCAGTGTGCTCTGACATTTGTTTCTTTGAATCACAAGTAGGTCAATGTTTGATTTAGTTTATCCACATCTAATATACAACTTATACTTGTAATAGTTCAATATACTGATTGTTTCAGGTATCAAGTATGGTTAGTACTCAAAAGTAGCAAGAGAAAAACAGTATCATTTGATATGTCAGTGGAGTGATTGTAAGTGTGCTGCTCATAAGTTGACACTTAATCCTGTTTCTGGCTCTTGTACAGTATGTCTGTACCAAAGAGCTATGTCCTCTCCAGACTTAAGCACTTGAGTCAAGCGGACTGCAGGAGTGCTGTAGGATCACATTCTGGTTGCAAACTAACGGTACATGTGTTTTAGGCTTATTTTATCTGCAATACTCTCACAAATGTTGAGGACAAATATTTTAATCTCATAGTATACTACTATTAACCAAACACAGTGATCTTCATTTTATATTAGACTAAATACATGGGTAAATCCAGGTTGCCTCCTTCCTGAATGCCCTGAACATCTGGTTGGGTGACACTGTTTAAAACTAGCTGTCAGTTAGCGTATTCCCCTTCTGTGAGGTGGCAGCTATTACAAGACTATAAAGGGCCATTAGACTGCCAAATTTGGATTTTGAGCCACAAATATCTCAGTCCCTTGGCATAGTACACACATTTCTGAAGTATTTGCTAATCACCGTAACAGCTTTTATCTGAATTCAGTTTTGCACATTTGAATGTCTTTTATGCTTTAAAGATATATCTTAAGGCTACTTCAGTGGTAATTTTGTAGTGGCATTTGGCAGCAATTGTGACTATTTGTGTGCATTCTTCCTGCCAGAATTTTGTGGATCAATCTCAGAGGCTGTCGTCAGATCCTGAGCTGAGAGAGAGACTGGTGAGGAATGGGAAAGTCTATGTGGACGAGCACCACAGTATGAAACAGGAGCGGGAGACTTACCAGAGATTAGTGGCTACTTTACACTGACTGAGTTCCCTTTATTGTCCCTGTATTGTCTTATATACTGTTTTATAACCTGTTTTACATTAGCTTAAACCAAAGACAATCTATGCCTTTAGTTGTTTTAAGCATGTACTGTACATGTTACAGCAAATTTTGTAAAATTATTAGTTTACAATGTACAATATAGTGTTAGCCATTATTTTATTTTTCAGTTTGATTTTATTTTTGCAAAAATAGAACTGAACAGCTCAGGACATAAAGGTCAATCAGTCAGTGCATGATTGTGCCTGTTGAAGACAATAAGCAAATAATTGTATTCAGGCTGCTGGACCATTGCTAGAGATGCTGTTTGTTGATGTGGTTTATAATGAAAAACGATACGGTAGAACACAAGACATTTTGAATGTATATTACTCTGTACTGCAGACTGATCTTTAACAATATTGTATTGTACACTAATGTTTAGTTCATAAAGTGCCTTTTTAATTGACAATGAACAAAACATAAAAGTGGAAAATATACATCTGTGTCTTTTTATGATAAAAATTGTGCAACATAAACCAATAAAAACATATCTTAGACAAGTACAAGTACAAAAACACTTTTTTCATCAGCCAAAGCCACTTGAAATGGTATAGTGTCCATTCATGTTCACTGAACTATTAATAAAATGTACTTTAAAAGGGGCATTGTTTTTGGAAAATTTTGAATACGTTTCATTTAGTTAAATGTGGATTGTATATATGCATGCAGTACTTCTATTTGGTGGGATTGTTTGAACATCATACTTTCCACACACCCATTATTAACATCAATGTACAGTGTATGTAAAATATCTAGATATGAAATGTGGAGCATCATTCCATAAGACATATCATTAAAAGTTTTTGGATCCAACAAAGGCATTGAGGTGATCAAAGCCTGTAAATGTACATGATCAGGTCCTGTATTATAAATGGTCCCCTAGCTCTGTGCTAGGCACTTGGGGCTCCTCCTCACAGCTGTCCTCCTTTCCAACCCACTGGATCCCCTCTCCATTCATCTGGGCTGGGACATGTGAGTGCTGGCGCTCGAGTGTGGAGAAGGTGGTGAACTGGACTCTCTTCCTCTTACTGGTCGGAGAGTGGAGGGACTCAGGTTGCATAGGTTTGGCCCTGACTGAGCCTGCACAGCCAGTAGGAGAGTCAGTGACTGAGGCCAAGCAGCTGGGCCTTCTAGACATAGTGCTGGTCTTCTCCGGCACTATGTCTATTACTGTGGTTGTCTGAGGGTCCTGCTGCACAGGGCTGCCAGGGACACTCATCACCAGCTCTGCATCAGTACCTAACCACACCCAGTCATGCCTATGGCCTGTGGGCTCCAGGTTGTGAGAGGAAGGCTTCTTGTGTCGAAATTTAACTACATAAGAGATGCAGTTGACCAAAAACACTAAAATGGCCAAACAAAAAACACCCAGCAAAGCATACATACCAATCTCCAAGTCAGTGAGAGGCCGATTGACCAGTAACTCTTCTCCACCAATTTCCACCTCCACCCGGTCTTGCCCAGGTACCCCGACTTTAGGGAAATTATTGTAGTTTACCAGGTTACCTGGAGGTTTCACGGTGCTGGTTAAGCTTACACTGCCCATATCCTCCACGATCATGTTGCCTGAATCATTGGGACTGTTCATCATACTCATATTCACTATACTAGTTGGACTACCAAAAGTTCGAGTGTTGCTGGTCTTGCCCACTCCCCCAAGAGTCCCACTTGTGATGTAAGTGCGCTCTGTCGACTTGACAAAAGTTGTTTTCTGTGCTGTACGATCTGAGCGTGATGTTGGGTTGGAAGATTTCCACCTTCCACTTGTATCTGTTTCCACATCATCACTTCCATAGTCATTTCTGATGCTTCCTCTGCTGTCTGTGCTGGAGTTATCTGGACGTCGACTGTTGACTGCAAACTTGACCTTAAGGCTGCCGTTGCCCACAGCCACAGTACTTTTGCGTTTGGATTTCTGACAGGCCTCACAGATTGACATCTCCACTCGAACCAGGACTCCCTCCCCCTCTCCTTCGGCAACCACCTGTGGGGCTCTCCCTGGTACAGACACGACCCCTTCATCCAACGAAGTCACTGTCATCCTGTAGAAGGCTGAGTCATAAATGTCTAGAGGTGTCTGGTTGCCATCACTGAACTGTACCCAAGCACTGACCAACGCTTTCTGAGGAAAAAGAAAGCATTAACAGCTTTTAATTTGTCTCCTCAGAACAAAACCATAACTGACATGTTTAGGATAAAAGTGTTGACCTGTTTGGGGCTCTGCAGATTTTCTTGTGTGGTGGTGGTAGCTAAAATCGCTCTGTTGCTGCCAGGGCTTAACTGTAAGTTCATGGAGAGACCAGTAACCAGCTGAACTCCCAACTCTGTGATTGTGACTTTATCATCCACCACCCTGATAGTTGTCTTTGCCAAAACTGTATCAGAAAGTGGAGAAAAAACCTGTAATGAACAAACAACATTTAGATATTTAACTTCAACAACAATGGACTGAATTAGACTGCTGAGTCTTTATTACTTGAATTGCAGTTGTTCCCAGATCTCGCCCTGACAGCACCCGCCCTGCCTGTAATCGGGCCACTCTTGTGTCCTCCACCTTCATGAAGTATCTGACGAGCTGTGTCACGTCCACCTGCCAGTCTGAGCCAAGGAAGTAGGCCTTAGGCTCCCGGGGGTCCTCCTGCTCTGCCATGAAATGAGTTAGCACTCGGACAATAGCGTGCTGAAACTGTAGCATACATCCCTTTCCCCTCCTGTCCTCTTCCTCACTGTTCCAGTTAGATCTGATTTACAACACAAGACACACCTGTCAGTCAGCAAATACAGTATACATTAGTTGGTTAGATGATCATGAAAACAAAAAACAAAACAAAAAATCATTGTGAGTTGTAGGAAGTGTAAATGAAAATCTGGCTGAAAAACATCTTGTCATCTTATGAGAGGGTGTTTATAGATGTGATGTGAAAGGTGTATTATAAAGTAGTATAATAGTATCACACTGACAAGGATAAACAGTGTAACACCTGCTTATGGCAAATGGCAATAATGTTGGCAGGGCATGACTTGTGTATTGAACATATTCTAAATAATCTGTTGCCTTTTACCTTTTAGAAGTTAATATTGGAACTCTCCAGCTCTTTATCTGACTCAGTTCTGCATCAGACACCTCAACCTGCAGTGGGAGGCGGGGCATCCAAACTTTTAACTCCAGCTGAGCACTGAGGTAGCTGTAAGTGAAGTTCACCAGCATCTTCACTTTACCTTTGGTCTCCTTTCCATTCACAAAGACGTAATCACACCGATCTGACACCTGGAACAATAACAACAAATGTTCAGTATAATATGTCCTAGTTTAATTACAGTGTGTTTGTGTAAGACTGTATACGATTAACAAAATTGGATTTCTTGTTAATCAAGATCACATTGTCTTAACAATAAGAAAGTTTGATGAACCATTTCCATAAAAGACACTATTGTAACAAATAGGCAATTCTTAGAAAAACAGATTGCCTTGTAGCCCTTTTGCTCCACAACTGTTGCCATAGCAATGTCAGCCAGCTATAATAAACGACTGTGATGATCACCAGTCCGAGGCTTTAGGAAGAGGCGCAATTGCAATTTTATGTTAATCAAAATATGTGGTGCAGTGTTGAACATCAGTCCTTCACACCCAAGCGCATTCATTATGCCATAATTTCAAAGGTGACCTTGGTAAGTTCACTTGCAAAGATCTCACGGATATTTTGCGTCCCTGGTAGGCATCAGACAGGAGCTTTGCCTTGGTCCCATCACATTTTAAATAAATTAGATAATTAATGCTGCATTGAAATTCACTCACTATTGGCTCAAAAAGTACACCAGGGAATGAAGGGGAAAATGTGAGCCGTAGCTCTGGAAGAGGAATACAAATGGCAAACCTTATTCAGATAAGCACAACTGTGAGCTTGGGGTTGATATGTCACGAAGAGCTGTTATTTTTGAGAGCATGTTGTTTCATTACAGCATCTGAGTCAGCTGTTATGTCCCAGGACCAGAAGTAGAGGGTTTGAATGACCACACGCTCCTATGTGTCATCCTTCTCACACTGCAGTGCCCTGACCCTTTGCTATCCATATAAATAATCCATCTTTTGATTTATATCCATATCGAAGATTTATGTAGTCTATGTAACTCCACAACCCTTGAAGACTTATTAACAGGGAAATATATTGCACCTGAGACTTACCAAACTACACGAGTCACATAATTCAGTCACATCATTCACAGTAGAAAAGTGCACCTCCTTCCCATCATTTTTTTCAAACCAAAATCACCAACATCTACAGCCACCTCCCTGCATTTCCGTCCCTCGCTCCTACCTCTCGCGGCCCTCCCACCACTTGCTCTGCCCTGTCCCATTTCTCCCTGATCTTTGACCTGTCTGAACTTCTGAAAGGCATGAAAACCCCCACCTGTTCCCTCAATCCCATTCCATTCACCCTTGTCAAAGCCTGTCTGCCTGCTCTGTCCCCACTCATCACTTCCATCGTAAACTCCTCTCTGCCCACTAGCTCTGTACCATCTTCACTCAAGCTTGCCTCCATTACTCCCATGCTCAAAAAACCTGGACTTGACTCTGCCATTCCAAACAGCTACAGACCCATCTCTAACCTCCCATTTCTCTCCAAACTCATCGAACGTACCGTTGCCACCCAACTGAAATCCCACCTCACCACCAATAATTTGTCTGAATGTTTACAATCCAGTTTAGCTCCCACCACTGCACTGAGACAGCCCTCCTCTGAGTCACCAATGACCTCCTGCTCTACCCTGACTCTGGCAATCTCAACATCCTCATCCTTCTGGACCTCACTGCCACTTTTGACACCATCTATGACTCCATCCTCCTCTACCACTGCAAGACTGCCTTCAACATTACCAACGCAGCCCTCTCCTGGTTCACCTACCTCACCGACAAATACCAGTTCATCCATATCTACCGCTGCAAGTCCCCCTTTGCCCCACTTGCTCAAGGAGTTACCCAAGGTTCAGTTCTTGGCCACCTCCTCTTCATACTCTTCATACTCTACATCCTCCCCCTCTGTCATATAATCCGCCACCACGGCCTCCAGTTCCATTGCTTTGCAGATGACATCCAACTCTACCTGTCCACCAAATCCATAACTCTAGCCACACATTCCACCCTCACAAACTGCATCTTTGCAATAAAGTCCTGGCTACAGTCTAACTTCCTCCATCTCAACTGCGACAAAACTGAAATAATCATCATCGGCTCCAAAACACTCACCAAAACCCACAATAATCTGACGGCTCCTCAGTCCCCTCCTCCTCTCACCTATGTAACTTTGGTATTTTCTTTGGCCTGACCCTCTTCTTTGAACACCATGTCAAACACATCACCAAAGCTGCCTTCTATCATCTCTGGAACATTGCTTGCCTCCACCCATCCCTCTGCCCTCAGTCTGCTGAAACCTTCATCCACGCCTTTGTCACATCTCACCTCATCTACTGCAGTAGCTGCGCTATGGTTCACCCTCCAAACTTCTCAATAGACTCCAGTACATCCAGAACTCTGCTGCCCACCTCCTCACCCACACATCCTCCCGTGAACACATCACCCCTGTCCTCAAAGATCTCCACTGGCTCCCCATTCCCCAGAGCATCAAAATCAAACTCCTCACAGTTGTGTACAAGTCCCTCCATAACCTGGCCCCCACCTATCTCTCTGAGCTCTTCCACCACCACATCCTCACCTGTGACCTCCGATCAGCTGACACAAACCTCCTGTCTCCCCCCTTCAGAACTAAACAAAAGACCTGGGGGGACAGCGCCTTCTCCGCTGGTGCCCTCACTCTCTGGAACCCCAAACACATGAAAGACTCCTCCAAAACCCTGAAAAGCCATCTCTTTAAAACCACCTTATATCTATCTATATCTATCTATATATCTATATATTATATATATATCTATATATCTATATATATATATATATATATATATATATATATATATATATATATATATATATATATATATATATATATAATAATTATTTATTATTTATTTTTTTTAAGTAGCTGTATTTTTACGTCGTACTTCTCTATTTCTCTATTATCTGGGATTATCTTCTAATTATTATTACATTCCAGTTTTGTGATATGAAGTCTGTTAATGTACACTAAAAGCCTGGCTAGCAGTGTATGTACTGAATTCATAGAGCAGATAAAGTTGATAGAAATACAATCTCATCTTTGAACATCTCCACTTTAAAATAACAGGAAGTGACCAAATAACAGCCATTTCTGAATTTTTTTCTAGAATGAATTATTCCTCCTTAGTTATGATATTTACAATATATTTTTCATTCATTTTGGCTTTTTTCTTCTGTAGATCAGTGCATGTTGATTTGATAAATTGATTTGTACTGGATATTCATTCTGACAGAGCTGTTTTTATAATCCATCTTGGGACTGGTACAAAGATAACACATTCTGGGACTACTAGATATTAACCTGATAAATCCCTCCCATCTTTAAGCAAATAATTTCCTCAGACCAGAAAAGATATCGGACCCATGTGGTTTGACTGTAAGAAGATTAAAGAGAATATTTGTGACTAAAGCTGTTATCTGATCAACAAAAGCATTCAAATCTGTTGCGAGCTTAAAACAACAGCAAAGATGGCTACATTACAGCTCGAAAAGAATCAAAACATAATCTAGCTTCTCCTTGAAATCACCACCCACTTTGAGCACTGTATTTATGACTCAAGTCTATTTTTTAACATGTGTCCTTTGCTCTGGTCCGCTTTGGGACACACTTCCAGTCAAAACGTATTAAGTCCAGTGCACAAACTTCATTCTTTGTTTACAATGCTGTTTTACCCTTGAGTAAATACATTTCACAGCCTTTGACCTCAAGCGTAGGGACCTGACTTTCAATTTCATCAGTAAACAAAGCCGGCTTTTGGCAGTCCGCCGCAGCCAGGTTCACTGGATAAAGGGACGAGTCAAAGGGATGGGAGCGCAGAGGCGCACTACGAGGGCATTTGTGGAGAAAAAGATTTGGCTCAGTGGCTGTTCATTGTCGACAAGATTGATGCGTAATGTTGTCAGACTACAGCTAATAGTTTGTTTTACTGTGTGGAAAATAGGACAGGGAGCACTGGGTGACTTTGGTACAACATATTTGTCCAAAGCTGCACATGAAAGCCACCTTGACTCCTATTGTGTGGAACACTTTGGTTGTCCCCACTTGGCTCGTAACTGGGTAATTTCAGCAGGTAGTGATTGAGGCTCTTAGGAAAAACGCATTGGTACTGCCAGCGGTACAACACACAAAACAACTAGTCTTGCAGAATGAGATAATTTTGTAATGGGTATAATTTCAACCACTTTGGCACTGTGACGTGGTTCTACCCACCAAGAGAAAAGCATATTTTATCAGATCAGGATACTTGTGGAGGAAAATGTTTTTGGAAAAGCAGAGGTAATGTTATTGAAGTGAACAACTTCTAACAAACCTGCAACAGCTCTTCTCTTTATAAAATGTATATATTTAAGAAAATGTATTCATGTAAAATGAAGTAGTGTCACCAAAATATAGTTATTTTAAAACCAATGATAGTAGCTATGAGCAACTGACAAATCATAAATAGAATGAAATTAATGTAAATGATCATTAATGACCTAACCCTTACTCTGACAGATGGATAGTGATGCATTGTTAGTGTTTGATGTTAAAGTTATTTAAAATCAATCTATAATACAATAATAATAATAATATTGTTTCATTAATATTTAGCTGAACAGTTAGATTCTAACAGTGGTAATTTTTTACATTCTGTGTATGAATGGACAGATTTAGTGATGAGAATGGAGATATCACATTCTACAGAATATAGAAAGTGTCTATGTTCTATTCTCATGAGAAAACTGAAGTTTTGGCTCATAATTTCTCAGTACACTGGTGAATATGCACACAAACATGGATACCTCGACTACAAAATGCAAATGTTTTTCCCTCTCAAAACTATGATTTATTTATTGAAGTCAGGATACCTGTTAAACCAGTCACACTGCTCCTCATATGTCCAGACCCCACCCCAGTTTATTACTGTATTCATATCATTTGAAACATAGGAGTCAAGTCATTTCATAAAAGAAAGGTGGTTTAACTAAATATGATATATATGCACACCTGGATTATAGTTACCCTCTGTCGTATCAAGCCTTTAAGACAGAGCAAACTATTGCTTATTGGGTATGGACAATACATTGTAAATGGATGACGGATCAGTTCTATACCTTCAGCACGTCCTCATCATTGGTGCTACAGTCTGTGTAGTCTGACACGTCTGTCACTAAACCGTCCTCCTCCACAGCCACTGTCCTCACAGGCATCACCACCTTTTTACCAGTCAGGACCGCCGTGTTCAGAATCTCTGAATCCTGCAGACAAAACACATATATTTTTCTCAAAGAATTCATAAAAGTTAGAAAATTTTCATGGGAATTATTCATGGAAATCGATGGGAATAAATGATGGGAGAAGCTTTTCTTCAGACAAGAGCATTAACTTCTTACTGAAATGGAAATAATAAAATAAAAACACCACACAACTCTAGTGCATTGTTCATTTGTGATTTATGAAATGAAAAGAAGAGCAGGATTTGGAAGGAGAAAAGAAGTGTTCAGTGAAGTGTAACTTGGAGACTAAAATGTTCTAGACTTCCACTTTATAAAGGCCAGAGGAGCTGCCAGATGACCAGACTTGAACTGGGCTGGAAATATTAAAGTATGACCTTTCTGCTGACATGACAAACTAATGTAAACTAGCCCTGTGAGCTATATAAAGGAATTACATTAATATGATTTTGTGAAAAATAACCAAAAAAATAGCTAAGGTTTAACACAAACATGTCAACTAAAAGCAGGACATAAAGTACAAAAATGTAAGCTTTTTGGAGATTTTATTTATGACCAAATATGACCAAACGCATATTCTGTGTGTGTGGTCAACAAAACTCACAAGTAACTTACTAAAATGTAGGTCACCATTTTTTCCCATGCAAAGTCTATCTAGAGTATGCACATGTCTTTGTTTGAACGCATGAAAAATCAAAGGGCATAAGTGAAGCAGATGGATCCATGTCCCCTCCATGTTAAACACGCTGTTTTAACTGAAGCTGAGCTAACTGAATAATGTAGTTGAATCATAATGAGTGCAGTGGAGCAGAGCCCTGTCAAGTCCTGTGGCTCATCATTTAAATCAAATGTAAAAGGACACTTGGCCCAAGTCAGAGCTCCAAAAATGAACCAGATGGATCTGGCTCTGTGTAAAAGTGCTTCAAATGAGGCTTAAGTAAGTGAGCATACTTTTTAAAACTGTCATTACTGCATAGTTAATCTAGGAGAATATAAGGACATGTCAGAGGTTGTTAAAGAGAAGTATTGAGCACCCATAGCACAGTGGTCACAGGAGGTCAGAGAGGGGAGTGCACAGTGATCAGTCAGTGATAATGTTCTCCTCATGTTTGGCCCTAAGCCTGAGGTCAGCATCCACACAATCACATCTTCAAATCAGAATAACAGCCACTCGTGCTCAAATTCAAGTCACAGATATGTACCATTATTAGTTCATAGACCTGTTTTTTGTCTGTTCTGGTTAGTGTTCTGACTAGTGTCTGACTATTGTCTCTGGGTACTCCGGTTTCCCCTATCAACCCAAAACATGCACAGTAAGTAAAATCCTTCAGCTAAGGTGACCAAGCTGAAGACAATGTCTTACTTGACATTACATACATTTGGTTTACATATTGTTTGGAATAACAGACAGCCAGAGGGGGATTTTCATGCAGCATATCAAATAAAAATCACAATACTCAAGTTATACCATATTAATAATCATAGTGATGGTAATGGCCATATTTAATGAATGTTTCTTTCTGTTCTTATTTATTTATTTAATTATTGAAGCTGGACAACACAAAATCATTGCAGCAGCTGCATCTATGAACCAATGACGACAGATGGCACCAGAAGAACAAACAACATGGAAACAAAAACAGTCAAAGAGCAAGGTCACTCCTCTTGCACTCAGAATAGAAATGCATTTGCTGAAAAATCCTAAGCACATCCAGGCCTTGACAAGCTAATATGTAATGGTGACAAAGTGAAATGAAAGTGGGAAGAGCAAGCTGTACTATAAAATACAAAATTACAAAATTAGGTCCAATATTACACTTAATTAACTCTTCTGAGTCATGTTAGAAAGTTGTTACCTCATCAAAAAAAATACCCAGATTTGTGTTTGGTTTCATTCACACATGTGATGTTATGTCGTGGTGTTTTCAAGTTAACAGCTGTCTTTTACCTTTATTTCAATAGATATTGACAATTCCAGGTCTGAAAGGATCCAAATGATTCGAGTGAAGGTGTGGAGCACTTCCTGTATGACATGACATGACATGACATGACAAGATGGAAAAAAGTGCTTTTTGTTTAAGAGAATAATTCATCTTAAATATGAAGGGATTGTGTGTTAAACATGTGTGAATGAAACAAAACACAGCTCCACATATGTTTTTGATGAGGACACAACATTATAAGTTAAGTTAATAGTGCCCATTCAGAAACCTATCCTTCAGTCTCAAAATTAACTTTTTGGGTAATGGAAAAGCCTCATAAGCAGATGAAAACCAGACAAGAGCACATCCAAGGGAGTGCATTTTATGATATTTACGCGCCAATGCTCACAGCCTGCCTCCCTATGTGACTATTATTGGTGTCAGTTTGACTCATGATTAAGTGTGACGTCTAAACTCACCATTACAAGAGGGGCTAGGCCTACGAAGTCTCTCTGTGTGGTGTAGATGCGCATGGCCCCTTCGGTCTTGGCACTGTTTTTGGATTCGGTCGGCAGCTCGAGTTTCCACACAATCACCTGACTGTCAAGGGGACTGCTCAGCTCCTCTACCTCAAAGTCCATCTGAAGCACCTCCAGCAGGCTGCTTTCAAGTCTGCATCAGAGAATATACAGAAGCCGGGTTAGACACAGCGCACAGGCACGGTACAGTATGTGGCTTTACACAAGAGACACCTAAAAAAAACTGCTAAATTAAGTGGTTAAAAATGGCTTAAGTGATTACAAATAAACCTATACTGCTGTATTACTTTAGTAAATGTTATGTTTTTGAAAATGTTGTTTACTTTTAGAAATTACTGTGAGTAGTGAATCTTGAAATGCTGTGTTTTTCATGCTAAAAATTAAAAAGCGCCAGTTGCACACAATTCAAGTGATTAAAATAAACACAGCATTTGAGTCTTTTTGCGGGTTTATTAATGATTATGATGATTATGATTATTATAATGGAAGCATTGTTTTTTTGTTTTTTTTATTTGTCTGAGGAATTCAATATAAAGGTAAACATATTTTGGGTCAGAATCCATACATGAGTCAATCCAGGGACTGAAGGTGGGGGGAAAAGGCAAACAAGTAAAGCCTACGGATTAATGCACATTTCAATAAGATTTAAATACTATTCCTTCATATACACAAATCAAGGCAGGATTAGCAACACATCTAATCTCATGTATAACAGTTATTGTGATGACTTTACTGCATTTATCATTATTATATATTTTCAAATGAATAGGAAAACAGTGTTACACATCCAGCAATGGAAATCTTAAACATATTGCCTTGTATTTCACATATTGCATCATATTCTGTATATCACTTGTATTGGTTCAGAGTGTTTCTATGCCCACTGTATGTTTTATTTATAATGATGAGTCCAAACTTCACCCTGAGAATTTGAGCTTCGAATACAAAGAGCCAGAATCTGAACTTGCACCTTGACCTTTTCTTTTGACCAGCACCTGATGTATACACACGTTATTTCTCAAAGGCAGAGTGAATTTGATGTTGCTGGTAAAAGCATAAAACTGATGCATCTGTTAAACGTGAATAGAATACATTGCATTCCTTCCTTTTTGTAACGTATAATGCCCTTTCTGTAGCAAGAACTCAACGTTCTACAGAATACTAGATTCAATTTTCTGCAGAGGACCAAGTTATAGTCCTAAATTTTATTTTGCCAAAGAGTAGAGAAGATAAATTGAGAGAAGATACATTGTTGGGCAAAATGTTATAACCATGCACATGGCCACTCAGTCTTATCAGTGGTGTGGCATCTGCGTGTGGAGGTTACAAATATCTGTCACCGAATATAGAGGGAGTTTGTTTATTGAATGAAAATGACCCTTGAACACCTCCTTACATACCAGATGCCTCTCTGCAGCAAGGCAAGTCAAGAACAGAAATAGCAAATTAAATTACATGGCATGGTACATTTTTAAAATATAGCAATCTGAAGATCACAAGCCTTATTATTGCGTTAACATCACATAACATTCAATACTGGTTTTGTCTTTTCCTTTTATTATGAACTTTTCCACTAACTGCTTGTCTTCATGGAAATAATAATAAGTATAGTAATAGTAACTGAATAAAAACATGATATATATGTTTAAGGCCATATTGTGGAAAATTCTGGGCAAAGCAAAATCTTCACATCAGTTGAAGGTTTCAGCTAACCACACATTGCATATCCAGTAGACAAGCGCCTTGCTCAGAGACATTATGCACTTCAAAAAACAACAGCACTCTTTAGTGGATAATTGTATTCAGTGGAAGAGAGCCAACCTATTTTGATTCATTTGTTTAAAATGCTTCTACCATTTAACATTGGTCCACTACATTATTCAAAACTATTTTACAGCTTAATACAACCTCACCATATTGAAATGCAAGTTAATATTGGGTCAAAATAGCACACAGTTAATTCACAGAGGCTTATGTCCTGTTAAGTATACATTAACATATTTTTACACATTGTTTTCTCATGGTTTTGCGTCACTGTCTATGACTACTAATAATCCAGTTGTTTATAAAACAGCTGCAAAAACATTATGAGTGTGATTGCAGTGTTTGTTGGTGCACTTCTTCTGGCTGGGAATAATAATGGTATAAGAATGGAATAAATACATTTTGAAGGCAAATGCTCCAACAATGTAATTTAGTTTTCTAAAATATGACATCTTTGGTATTAAAATACTTTGTGTTTATCTTGTCGGTCATGAAGGTTAAGTCTTGTCTGTTTCTTGGTGACAAGTATAGTCACTGACCACATACACATTTAAAATCACTTCTGTATTTGCAATCAATAATGTACAGTAAATCGGAATGGTGCCAGTTGCTTAGGTCAAATATTATATTGAAGTAGTAGCACACAATGGTGACCACAAATCATATCAACATTTTAACAACATCTATGTTTAAGTGCATAACCAATTAAAAGGCAGCCAAGCAAGAAAGTGGAAGCTTAAAGGAAATTAGACTTGAAATTGACTCTAAGTGCAATATGGCTTGCTCTCATAATCTACCAAACTTGTTCAGTCCAGTGAGGTGGCAGTGAAGCAGAGTTGAAAGTGTATCTCAGATAAGCTGCTTGTTCTGAGATGAGAGGAGCCCTTTTTAACGAGGTCACAGGGCAGGATAAGTACTTCTTAAGTCTACCACATGTGGAGAGGAGGACTGAGCTACCTAGAAAGTCAAAACAAAACTGCCTTGCCTTGGCACTCAGATTATAATGACTGTTGCCAAGGTATAGCTTACTTCTAGATCATTGCTTGTACTTAAGTTGAAACAAGATTTGCTATCTTTTTGTACCTCTGCTCTTACCTTTTTCCAGGAATGGGTGCTTTCCGCTGGCAAACAACTGCAATGGTTCCATCTGGTCCCATGTCCAGAGTAATGTCCCACAGTACAGAGTTACTGGGAGTAGCTGTCCGAAAAGTCACGCCTTTCTTCACCGTGGCTCTGTCAGAATTTAGAAAGCAAACTATTATAAAAAGTCTCATTGGCAAAACATTATTTCCTGCTTTGAAAGTGTCTTCAGTTCTTTTAGCATTACAAGTCTATACATCAATACAATGCACATGCCACATCACCACTAATATGTAAGGTCTGTTTTACATAAAATTGGACTCTTGTGAGCTTTAAGACATGTTATAATGTTGTTACCTTCTCAAAAACATTCCCAAAGCTGTGTTTTGTTTCATTCACACATTTATGATTATTAATTTATGATTAGTCTGTCTGCAACTCCAAAGCTCAAAATTCTCTGTTCCATCTGGTGATGTCAAGTAATGGTATTTTTTACATTAACAGCGACCTTTTAGCTTTAATTCAGCAGAGATCAGCAATTCCGAGCTGAAATTATCAAAATTATTCTTCTGAAGGTGTATGGAGTTCTAAAAGACAGTGGGGCACTTCCTGTATTACCACATGACATCAGGGTGGAAGATGGAGTGTTTTGTTTGAGAGAGGAACATGCAGGGTTTGTGTGTTAAACATGTGTGAATAAAACAAAACGTGTATGTTTTTTATTAAGAAACAACATTATAACATAGATCAAAAATAGTGTAATATAGGACCTTTAAAAATAATTCCATCTTTGGGCCATGTTCATAGATCCTGACAGTATAAATACACTTTGAGGACAAAATAGAGATGGATCTTTCTTGTATGTGGTCAGAATGTTTTGCTTAATCACTGTAGTAGTATTCTGTGCATGCACCTACAAGTGCTAATTGGTAATTTGAATCCTTAGCCTCCAATTTGTAAAACCAAAGTGTCATGTAAGGCAAAAAGAGCAGACCTTTCCAAAGGGCTTTCTCAGCATAAGCAGCTCACTGTAGATAAATGTTAATGAGACAAGCCACCAGAGTATTTAGGAAGTACACGTCCAATCAGACCTGTGTTAAACCCGTAAATGTTCTAATAAGTCTCGCTGGGTGTTTTTGGCCAAATGAATTACCTCCATCAGTTCAAAACAACTTATAATAAATCTGGGGATCTCATTTGCATGCTGGGTCATTGAGTTTATCTGTGAAATCTTGCAGACAAACAAAGCGTGGAAAACATTATGGGTCTCTAAGGACGAGTAATCAACAATAGGAAAGACAGGCAATCTGAAACGCTGAGGGATGGGCATTGAGCTGAAAAACAAAAGTGATTCTCTATTGGATAGGCAGATTGAGATGTTTTTCAGTGAATGCACATCTTCATTTTGCATTACGGAGCTCATAATATTCCAAACTGGTCCCTTGTGACCCCTACTGCCGGACATGACCTGCAACCTAAGCCTAGCAATTGTACAGGTTTTGTCTGGTTCTCTGATGAGATGGATTGGTCTCATTTTGGGGAATTTGAGAAGCTGAAATAAGTTCAAATGGTCAAAAAGCTTACAAGTCAAAGGTTAAAAAACAAAAGAAGATGAGGAAGGTGTCTTTTCAACAGAGGTTTCAATCCTTTTTGGCCCCTAGGGAAACTAGAACCAAATGCATTTTTACTGATGAGAAAATCAGTGGCAATGAGAATGGAGCTAAAAGGTACAATCACGCTGCAGCTCACCATAAAATAATGAAAAAAAAAAACATGTATAAGCCACAGGGCTTATAGTTTGCAATTGAAAATGACCCCAATCATCAGAGGTCAGTATGAAAATATACATCAATACATTTGTCTATTCTACACAGTTGGATTTAATACTGCCATAGATGATCATGAAGATCCATGATTACAAATGAGTGGACAGTTAGTGTCAGTTGACCATCATACAAACATATAGACTCAAAGAATATGTCCTGCCAGCAGCAGTTTTTTTTTCTATAATAATACATGAAATGTGAAGTTTAAAATGTATTTATTTATTGACTTGTGTGACAGATATTTGTAGATATCATCATGTAAATTCTGCCGTAATTCAGTTCAGTTCATCAAATCTAATATATTCTAAACATTTTCATATGTATAAAAATGTGCTTTTCAAGTGATTTGTAATTAGGGATGACAGTGGATCAGAGTGGTCATGCTATAATCCTTACAGTTTGACTACAGCTCAGACCAGAGAATGGTGTTGACCCTGTGGCTACAGCTGACCATCACCATCTGCATTTCATCCATTTCAACTAGACCCTATGGGCAACCTGTGAGGAACAGTGTGCAGCTACAGTGCACAAACGAGAGACACATCTTCAGTTCTTGACCAGAATTGGTCAGGATTAGCCTAAGGTGTATATTTTAGGATGATGCGTTAAACTGGAGTGCCCAGAGGAAACTAAAAACTAGCGGACAAAAAGAATGATCTCCACTTCAGCCTTCAGATACAGATGGAGAAGTTTGCTTTCTAAAGGCATTACTGACAGGCACAAACAATTAATTAGAATATGACTTTCTCTTTTGTAACTGTATTTCAATGAAAGCATATATAGTTTACAGTCCTGTTTCCGATATCACTGGATATGTACTGAAAATAATTAGCAATGACCTTCCACAAGTATAATTTTGACTGTTGGTTTATGTGCTTTTATTTATAAATACAGCTGAAGTATAAAAGCACTCAGTCTGTTTGGATAAAGGAAAACCTTCTGAGACTATAATTGGAGAATCAAAGCATGTGGAATAGTTATTGTATTAATGGGCAAAATATTTGACTCCACTGTGATAAACCACCTTTGTGTATTGAGCTGAATACCGCAAGCTTTAACTAATAAAAAGTGACAGTAACAAGAAGACTTATCTGGAGCTGCTCCTTCGCTCTGTTCCCTGTGTGTGAAGAGAGAGCTCCCCTGTGACCAGAGGAGGGGGTATTTTTCTTGGGACGATCCAAAGCCCTGGGCCTGAGCAGCAGTGGGCAGGTGGGGGCAGGGGGTGGGGGGATACCAGGGCAAACAAGATGGATGTGTATGGAGACCAGAGTCGACAGTGTGTGAGGGCAGCCGCTCTGAGGTGATGTACCTGCCATCCATCTCACTTCTGACCAGCTGGAAGGAGCACTTATTCTGCCTTAAACAAACTCCAATGCATAAAAAACACTTGAACATATTTGAAGTGGTTCACACAGTTGTCACTCCTCCAATTAGATGGGGGCAAAGCCTTTCATCACCAGACATGTCATTTTCTTATCTTTTTACTGATTTACAAAGCTCTATTATGAACAAACAACACATTAATAAACATGCATATTAATATAACCACTACTACTACTACTACTACTACTACTACTACTACTACTACTACTACTAATAATAATAATAATAATAATAATAATAATAATAATAATAATAATAATAATAATAATAATTAGCCATGGAAATAAATATTCTGAATATAAATATTCTGTTTTCTAGAGAGACACTTTTATTTGGCTCATAACGTCTTAGCACACTAGTGAACACACACACACAAACATGGATAGCTCTACTTCTAGGCCTACAAATGCCTGGTACCTCTATACTACAGAGGACATCACCCACCTCTACGATGATGGCTTTGACCTGGAGGCTCTGCTCTGCGCTACACCAACAGGGACCAGTTAAAAGCCACAGGAGACCTAACTGGTGTCTCCCTGCATCCCCTGGAGGGGAGAGCTCTGGTTAGGGCACTCCATGACAAGTTGGAACTAGCAAGTGCCAAACTTGCAGATCAAGTCCAAATAAGCAATTCTTTGGACCACAAGCTTAGGTCTCAGGAGAGAATCAATCAAGAAAAAGCTTCTTCTCTCCAGAAGAAATACAAACAACTGCAAAACCAGATTAAAGGAGATCCAGTACCTGTACAACTCTACAGTACAGAAAAATGTACAGCTGAAGCAAGAGCTTGCAAACTCCAAAAAAATCAGCAATAAGACTGATGATATGGAGATGCAAGAACTTAAAGCTTCTCTCCAGAAGAAAGACAAAGAGCTGGAGCCCTAAATGAATGCATACAAGGAGATCTGATATCTGTTCAGTGAGAGAAAATGTCCAGCTCAAAGTGGAGCTATCCAACACCAGTAAAGTCCTTGAAAAGAAGGAAGGAACAACTTAAAGCACAGGACAATATAATTGCTGAGATGAAAACACAAACTGGTCTGATCCAGAGGCCCACAAAAGCTCTCAAACCATTGGTTTTGGATTTGGTGGAGATGTAACTCAAAAAGACAACAAGAAACTATCCAGGAATGTGCAGGAACTGTTTTATGAACTCTTCTCAGCACGAGAGGAGATATGTCTCCTGACGTTTTGTTGTGAAAGTGAAAGAGCATAGCCATCCACCTGCCCAAAAGGAGCCATAGTAAAGGAGCAGAAGAGGGTGCTTCAGTGCTACTACCTGTGCTACTACCTGTGCTAGTACCAGCGCTAAAGCCCCTCCAAACTTTACCCTTTACCCTATACACTATTATACATAAATAAAACATATTTTTTGAACATTATGTTCTTCTCTTAAATGTCTGTGGTAGTTATTCACGTTAACAGCTTCACATGTCAAAATTTGAATTCACATGCCATGCTGCAGTTGCTTAATTTTTATTAATTGGAAATAGAAAAAAAATTGTAATATATATATTTTTTTTAAATCTTTGAAAAAATGCTAGGCAGCGCTGTTGAGTCAGGTCACTTGGATATTTTTGCAATGGGAATTTTATCAACTTTTTCTCCAGGGTAGTTAATCCCATACCCGTTTTGGGAACTTTTCATCAATGTTTAGGTTGTCAAAATCGTGATTGTTTGCAAGGAAAAATAATAATAACACTGTTTGTAAAAATACATTTGTAAGAATAAAGGACTTTTATTTTTGTAATTAGTGTGCCTTGGACTGTTTATTCAAACCTGTGTGGCATACATTGTGCTACGATCTTGATCTTGTATTTTAATGTTATTTGCTTGTCCTGGAGAAGCACCTGATTTTATACTTAAACGAGGCATTGATACACTCACCCCACTTGTCTTACTTCTCTAGTAGTTCATAGGTTCACTACAAGTGCTCACTCCTCCAATTCTAGACACAACACTGTGCAAAAATCTGGTTATATGTTTTCTGCTTTACCTTTTGAGCTACTGTCATAATCAATGGTATAGTAAGGAGCTTTTTATAAAACAAATCCCAAACATGTTTTATAGTTATTGTTCCACCCAATAATAACACAAATGTTGTAACGGCAGGACATAATCTTTACCACAATGGTCCAGACATGGATTTTTGATGACATCACTATAAGACCAATTGAAGCCTCCGTGTGCATCAGAAGTTTGGCCCTGGTGCTCCTCTCTCCCAAGACACACATTGAGATGCCACGTGCACCAGTCTAATTGCCTCCCTGATATAATTTGTGTTTCCTTCAGTGGCACTGTGAATGCATCACCTGAGGGCTGCTGTATCAGGGGTGAGCTCCGGTGCAAACGCAAACAGATGCTGGAGTAATTATGCAGGCAAATGTCCACAGTTTAGCCAGTGTGATGGGCGGGTATCAGCGGCGTGCTCCTTGTACTTATGGAGCAGTTTGGGGAGCTGTGGGACGCTGTGCCAACACTGCTGCCAGATGGCAAGCAGCACAACTCTAAAACGAGTGTAAAAGACCTATTTGTCACACAGATGAATGGATCGACTCACAAAACTAGTCAAGTGCTCACTGACACTGTTCCCGCTCATATAAAAGTAAGCTTTATTTATGATCCAGGCTCTGCCTTAAATAAAGACCAAAGACAAAAGTATTACTTTGCGCATTGTCCCAATGCGAAAACAAAGGAAAATGCACACTTCATTTAACAGCACTGAGGCTCCACTAATGCCTGATCTAATTGTCCTTCATGTGCCAAGAGGACGAATGGCTTTACAATACTTTATATGTGACCTTTATCAGACTGTGTGGAGATGACAGACTCATTTGGAGAGAATGGACAGGTGTGGTTTGTCTTTTTCTTTGCCGACCTCAAATCTGTGTGTCCCCAGACTGAGACTATACTCATCAATAACAGCTTTATCATGGTGATGGGAGAGCATTAAAGCACAGGCTAATGGGAGGCGTAGACACTGATAGAGCCTGTGAACTGAATGTATGGCTTGTTAATGTGCTGATAAGCTCACACATTAAAGTACCAAGAGGAGTGGACCGCCTCATGTTTATGAAGAGGGGAACAAGGAGGAGGAGTGTTGTGTTATCTAAATGAAGCTGAGCAGTAATAAGTGAATGGGACAACATGAGGAAAGAGTGACAGAGGCTCCCAGGCTCTCAGATCACAGCTTTGGAATCAGGTGTCTACAATCTGTCGACCCAGTGAACAGCTGTGAGGCTTCTGTCAACTAAATCAGAGTCATACGGGCTTTCCAAAATGGTTCACCGTGTGATGTTGTACTTGAAAAGCACTGAGTGGAGTCAAAGCAAAAATTTACAAAGTATAAATTATTTAACCGAGGTGTGAGAGCTGATATCATTAAAGCACGGGGTATTTCTATTACTTAATGCCATTTATAAATCAGGCTACAGGGGTTTGCATAATGAAGAGCAATACAATTAAACAATTTAACAGTTTAAATCACTGAACAATTTTGTATGTATTTTGTAACCTGGAATAACATAGCTTTCTTTGTCACATCTGCATCCAGGAATGGCATCCAGCATAATTCACACTGTTCCAAATATCTAGGCAAAAATAGTAAAATCAAGGGAAAAGAACAAAGCTCTCAAATGAAAAATGTATTCTATTGAGTGAGACTGTACTAGACTGTGTGTCTGGCTCCTACTGCAGCGGTCTCCAGTGGCCTAATTTTGATGTTGCTGATGTAATGACGATTTTATGCTCATGTATAAAATGTGTTTATTATGAGGATTAGCTTTTAGCAGAATTGGGTGTTCAGGTTCATCGAGAGCTCTCATAAACAGAAAGAGGCTTTTCACTCTTAAGCGAAGCATTTAAAACAAATAACTGAACCCAAATGCAAACTCAAAATGCACCCTAGCATTTCACTGATAAATCTAAAAGCAACTATATAGATCTACAATAAAACGTGCCATGTGCTGAAAATTTTAAGTGGTGGGATGCTTTAAACTTTTTGATGGTTCACAACATTTCTGACTACCTTTAATACAACTCTGAAAAGGATGAACAGCACGTCAATGCACAGTTGTCTAGTTAATCAATATTCGTCTATTGTGGCATTAACTATTGATCTGAGTGACTGTCCACAGGTCTGAGTGGAAATAAATAAATATCTACACAGAATTAACAAACCCTGACACTTCACCTGCTGGACTCCACTGAAGCTTGAGCCAGTGCAGGTGCAGGGAAAGCACACTACCCATTACACAGTGTATTGATTATTTAGCCTAGACCACTGGGGTTAGTTAAGCTGGATGTTGTAAAGCTCATTTTACCATTTTATCTTCACAGAATGGATTATTGACAATACACAGAAGAGATTACGTTTTATGTCACACTCTTTGTGGCCCAGTATGTACTTTGAAAACATTCATTTACAGACTGATATAGAAAAGTAACACTATAGATAATGAGACGCCTGAAGACCCTACAGGAAAAAGAAAGTAGTGCTATAGTAACAGGAGGAACTATACTAGTGGCAAAGATCTGAAGTCACTGTCACACATGGAGTAATAACATGTAAATATTATGAACATATGATAGTAGCACTAGTAGAGGATATCTCAGTACACAAATGTAAAACAAAACAAAAAACAAACAAAAAAACAAACAAAATAACCACAAAAGTGTAAAGATATTACTGTACTATATCAGATGTGTCCAAACCTCTTTTTCTTGCCTTGAATTTATTAATTTGAATGGTTGTAATTACCAAATTCCAAAAGCTCCAAATATAGATGCAAAACATTCTGTCTGCATACAACAAAATTTACCATCATCTTTACAAACATGTTTCATTATTAACTGAACTGTTTCGTATTTTAGTTTTGCAGTTCATGTTACTGACTCTATTAATGTAAACTCTCTTGTATGTAGTAAATGTGCACGCTGTGAGCGAAATCCTGATTTTAGAACATAAATCAAAAATCAAATTTCACCTGTCAGAAAAAATTGCGATTACATACTTCTCTAAAATAGTTTCGCTTAGAATGCTGTGTCCTACATACAAGCCTAAAATTACATTTTGCAAGAGACATACAGTTCATATGTAGATATATAACCCTGCCTTTTGCACTACTGTCTGAGAAAATGGAAGGCAAATAGGATGCACTTTACATCCCCCTCTTTTCCATGATTGTATTTCTTCCTATAGTCACATATAGCTCGGAGCAGTGTTCAGATAAAGCTGGAGTGGTAATTCAGAGCCCTCTAAATGAGCTTCATTATGGAGGGTGTCACTTATACCTCCACAGGGACAGACGCCCTCTCAACGTGCCTCAACGTTTTTCATCTCTGATCCGACCACAACATAATGCAGCGTGAAGCAGGAGCACAGCCTGAAATTAAATTGAGCTACACCGGTAATCCTTGTGATCTTCAATATCCACATTCGATAGGACTGTGTCAAACCTATATAGCCTTTAAGTGAGTGATCCAAAAGCTGTACACGTGACTCGGTCTGATCCAAGCCAACCTTTATAACTACAGATCGGAAAATACCATCTCTCGGCTAATGTCATCAGCCAGGCACACTCACACATGTATTTTTCTAATTTCCCAGGAATAATCTACTACTCTTTCAGCACCAATCCATAAATCTCATATTCATCATCACCCTTCATTTTTATAGATCAGAAAATTATGGCTTTGTCTGTATCTGGAATTCTTAATCAAAATTTTCTCTAATCACTAATCCACATTGTGATTCAAGTTAAATTTAATAAGGCATTTCTTTTGTGTAAAATAGACAGTTCTGTGGTAGGGATATACTCACTCCGTAATAATGCTCCTAGAGATTGACAAGTTCCCCACCTTAACCTACACTCTGCCCACTATTAAGATGAAAGGTCCTATATTACACAAAATTGACTCTTGGAGTTAAAGAGCTTTAAGCCATGTTCTCAAACACATACATGGAGCTGTGTTTTGTTTCATCCACTCATGTTTGAGTAATCCTGGTCTGTCTACATTTCCAAAGCTCAAAAAACCTGTCCGGAGCAGTGAGTGCTGCAGGGACCCATCTCCAGATCTTAAGCTAGGCTGGTCAGGACTGCCTTAGCTGGCGGATTTAACTTGTGCATGTTTTGAATTGATGGAGGACAAGGTTGTTTAAATGTGGCTTATGCATTTTTATGAACCTAAATTATAGTAGAATGAGTGCTAATAAACTAAAGGTCATCTTACCTCAGAGTAAAGTTGGTCAGTTGTGCAGAGCTGGCCATGAGGATGTAGAATGTGGCTATATCAGTCTTCTTCAGTGGTTTGGAGGAGGTCCTAATCACAATGGCATTCCCCAGCTTGAGTCTGGATAATGTTGCCATTCCTTTAGGGACCTGTAGGAGGCGAACACTCCCAATCCTCTCCATGGGTGTGACAGGGGTATACTCAGGCTGCACTGGAGGATCACCCCAGCGACTTTCCTTCATTGCATTACATTCTCCATCGACTTTGGGCTGGGCCTGATAGTATAGCTCCACAGGGTTGCCAGTAGTTGGGTCCTGTCTTTCCCTGCTTGTGCCCTCTACTCCTGGGGCAAACCAGCTGAAGGCAGGGGACAGCTCAGCCATGCAAGTGCCCTTATCTCCCCCAAGTGCGCATGATCCTCTAACCTCCTGTGTTTGCCAGAAAGCGAAAACAGTCACACATGGTAACTCATCTGCACTATCTTCACCCCTGCCCCAGTCTCTACCAGCCACATAGAAGAGCACACGAACTTTAGGCTTGGAGGAAAAAACTCTGGGCGTCAGAATAAACGCTTGAATTTTCCAGTTGAAGGTGAAGTCTTCGGGAGCGTTGAAAAGGCGGATATTTTGGAGCAGGTCTTGAGAAATAAGTTGTTCAGTGGAGATGGCCCCATAGCTAGCATTTATAGCAGGTTGGCGGTTTGCTCTAATGATGACAAATGGTTGAGTGTGACTCTGTGTGCTGGAGTTTCTCATGAAGTCTTGACCTGCCTCTTTCAAGAAGAGGTACTCAGCATCTCGAATCTCGTAGTTTATTGGTAGAGAGATGGGTAAAGGCACTGGGTTCTTACTGTCCACCAGTTCTTTACTGCTTGTGTCTGGAAAAAATATATAAAAAGTAGGTTAGGAATTTTAAACAACAAAATTAATGCTGGATCAAACATAACATGTCTTTATCTGATACAAACTCGCTGTAAAACACTCCAGAATTTAAGTTGTGATCTGTGTTAAAAATTAAAGGAATTCATTTGGTTAAAAAAAAAAAATCACCACCTACTCAAAATATTATTCAGACAAAATTATTTAAAATGATATCTTTCATTCCTATTAGGCTGAACCAATTCCATTTGCTTTACTAAAAGTAATGTGTTTTATTATTTTAAAATGTGTAGTTCCAGGTCTCGCATTGGTTTGCTTGTCAGGGTTGGTGATCTGTGAAGATGGCATTGGAGCTACTGGCAAAAGTTTAGAATTTTAGGATTTAGAAGGCTTTGCAGACACACAATGACTGCTGTGAATAGATGGCTACCACACAAGGTCAGACACATGAAAAGATCATAATTACTTTCATTACAGTGCCATTTGATAACTCCTACATGCTGATTTGTGCATGCAGGGACTGACGAACAGCGCTATTCCAATCCAGTAGTGTTTACTCATCCTCAACCAGATGAATGAAAACAGCAGTAACAGGGGTCAGCTGTCAGTCATCACGCGTCCTGATTAAACCTCCATTTCAACAGAATTATGAATCTTATACGCATTGACCTGGTGCAATTTATTCTGCAGGCTAATTTCTGAATTAAAGACAAGAAACATTACTCAACATTACAATATCATAATACATGGACGAAGCTACAAACGATAGTATTCTAAATGAAAGTGGCAGGAGTGATCAAACAAGTCATCATCGCAAACTAAGACTGACGGCAATGTCATTTAGCAAGACAAAATCATCTTGTGTAAATTGTAAGTTGTGACAGGAAACGTCAGGCCATGTCATGGGGTAATGAATTGTTAGTAATAGTTATACAATAAGAAATGCTTGGAAGAAAATGTCCCTTTTGGCTGCTTGCCCTGTCTATCACGGTTATCTTAAATCCACAAAAAGCCTGTCAAAACTGTTTGATAGCACCATGCACAAACTGAACATGTTACAATTACGTCAAACCAACAGGACTTGAAAAGCTATGGAGTTTTTGTCTGAATGCCATGTTATAAAAGTGGACAACTGTTGGTACATAGGCAGACTGCGGAGAGTGGGGGTGTCTTGGCTTAGAGCATCTATGGCAATAGTGTGACAGATGTGCAGTTTTAAACTAGAGATTGCCTTGGCTATGGGATACATGTGTACATACAGGCAGGTCTACAGAAGAACATTACAAAACATTCAAGATTGTACATGATAAGTGGAAACTACTGTTGTTATTTACATGAAAAATGACATGTAATTTATGTTGTCAGAAAGTGATTTTGTTTAATAAAGAGTTTCAGTTAAAAGTATAGTATCATGCTATAGAATGAATTTGCTTAATAAAAGCACACATATATTTGTATTTATGTCAGTATTTTGTTTGTGGTGGGTAATTTTAACTTTATGGAGGTCAAATTAATCACATGGATGTTCCAGTCAAAAGTAGGAAGATGAGGTAATCTGTAATATTCAAAGACAAATAAAATGGCTTAAATACATACAAAATAACTTGAATACTAAGAGAAGAGAAAAGGAAAAGGAACGTGTGAGGATTGTATGTGTATTATGAAGTGTATTATTTAGGAGGAGGGTCAGTGAAAATTCAAATTTCTTCCTCTCTCCCAAAGAAAAAGACAGGCCTGGTCTTGTGGTCATGATGAAACTCTTGCCCTCGTCTCAGATAAAGATGAGTTTCAGATGCAGCACCAGCTGCTGTAGCCTCGGAATAAGTGTGTGTGAAGACCCAGAGCTGCCCCAACTCGTCGCCTCAGTCACAAACCATCAGTGTTTCATGCAGATGTTATCATGGCCTTTAAAAGCCCCTTAGCCAGCATGCTACTGCAAACACTCTGTTCTACTTTTATATTTCTCTTTCTGTCTGAGATTGGGCCAGGCTTTAAATCATGTGTGATGTTTATCTACCCCAATATATCAGTGCTTACAAGTAAAATCATTTCTTAAGCTTTTGAACAGTGTTTCAAAGGACTATTTTAAAAAGTAAAATGTATATATTTTTAAAGACATTATTTGTATATCTTTTATGTTGATAAAGAAACACGCTGATAATGCTGATAACTTGTCCTTGACTCCCAGGAGGAAACCACCTGTACGACTCCAGGCCCAAATAAAGCTTTGTGTTTGAAAGGGCATCCAGCGTATTAAAAGATCATGATTTACTGTGTCAACAACCGTCATATCACAATTTCAACATAAAATCTACAAAAATGTCACAATGATTTGAATGTTTTAGATAATGTCTCCAAATAAGAATGTGTTTGTTTTGTTTTTTTCATCCTCATGATTGACTCTTGACTCAAACTGTAAGAAGTCGCTGTTTGGCTTATGACCTTTTAAGAAGAATAAAATGTACTATGATGACTAAGACAAATTGTTGTATGAATCTATTAAAAGCCCAAGCATCCATTGTGAATCTTAATGGCCATTAATGACTTGTGCCATATGTTCAAAACAGCTTGGAAAAGTCAGCTGCCTCCAGAAGCACCACAAGAGTTACTAATCACCCTAAACCTGACTTTTAATGTTTCTCTTGTAAATAAGAAAATTATATGTGTTTAGAGTCTACCCTGACGATTAGTTATGTCAATTTTTGTACAATATGTCTAATTTGAGACAAATGCTTAATCACTAAAACAACTCAGGAAATCAAATAGAAAATGAGAAATAGGCTAAACATTTACAGGTGTACCACTATTGGAGCCAATTACTTAAAAGGTCACACTCTCAAATTAGTTATGTTATTCCTGGAGTTGAATATTTGTACATAGACAATGTGCAGCATATCCATTATACAATTACAATCATTTATCTTGTCGTTACTTACAATTCCTGCACACATGACTTTGTTATACAAAATATTATGTATTTTTATTTATAACGACTCTAATGAGAGTCACTCTATAATGTCTTTCTATATAGATGTTATTGCTTTGCCTTGAATGTTCCACAGTGTAGCAATATCTTCCTTGAATTTACTCAATTCCACATATTTTTATTGTTGGAAAAACATTCTTAGTACTATCAGCAGAGTCACCACTCCGTAAATATGACTTGAAAATTGGCAACTTCAGTGTCATACTGTGGAACTTTTCAGGCAGAGCAACAATATCCCCCATGACAAACCCTCCACGAGATAAATTACGTAGTGTACCTTTAAATGATGTATATCTACAGAGAATACATTTATTCATGATTTATTCTGATTCAGGCAGGCTACTGACAAAATAAAAGGTGATGATGCATTAGTTAGGATCTATTGTATTTACATTTTACAAAAACTAGATGCAAACATTTTGAGTCAATGATGATGGTTCAGATGGAGCTTTAGACAGGTGAACGTATAAAGATGATATAGTGATCATCTGGGAGCACAGAGGGGCAGAGCAGGCAGACTGAGGCTGATAAGGAGAGAGGAATAGAGGACAGTGGGGAGATTGAGAGAGGCTTAAGCTTGTGCAGTGATTGGTAGGGATTGCTGTGGCCAATGCAACTCTTAAAGCTGCTTTAAAAAATCTGTTTTATCACAATTTTTCAATTTTTGTCATCTTTTTATCCATAAATCAGCCACGCCAGGAACCATTCTCTGAAAATAGTCATTATTGGCTTTACTCTCATAGGCTTTTGTTTGATGTTCAGAGGAAATGGAAAGTAAGAGTTTTGTTTTACTTCACACTGGTGCTGTCCCATTTTCAGTCAGACATCTTTAAAGAAAGGCATTACTTCCCAACAGCGAAGGCAAGCCACAAAACAATAGGGCACAAGTTGTAATAAAGCCCATCAAGTCTTTTACCCCTTGCTGAATGTACCCTAAATGTTTTATGTCCAGCCCAAGGCTGCCAGTAAAACACATATGCTTGTGTAGGACTCTTGTGATACAGTTGTATCACTAGAGTTTGACGTAAGTTTGTGCCACAAATTAGCAAATTTATCTATTATTCAGACATCACCGAAGGGCTGTTATAGCAGTCCTGGCATTTCTTACAACAGCCTCCTTTGCGCACTTCAGCAGTAGACCTTGAAACAACGTACCATTTAATGTTTTTTTTCTCAAAAGCAATAACTAAACTTCAACATGGTTTACATACTAACACACATCACAGCGTTATTTCAGATTTACGCATGCACAAGGTTATATTTAAAAATCAAGACAGGGCACTTACCTTGTGCGCAAACCGCCGTGACAGTTGCTATAAGTAATTGTGCAATCTTGCAGATTTGTTGGTGACAAATACTCATTTTGGTAAACCACGAGGATTGTCCGCTTTTGCCGCGCAACTTATCCAGTCTCCGTGTTGCGAATTGGGGTGGTTTCTCCCTTTAGCAGCAGAACAAGATCACAGTTTCATCCATGTCCTCATGCAGCGTGGGGACACTTAGTATGCGGTAGTGTAATTACATCTGGCCAGTGGGCACACTAGTGAGCGTCCAGCAGGTAAGATGCACAGGCAATGTCCAGCCGCTCCTTGCCTGTGCGTAAAAGTTGCGCGTAATGCTATGATCGTCTCCACGCCTCTTCCCAGACTAATATTCCCTTTGAGAATGTGAGAACTTCAACAAGTGACTAACGTCGTTTCCTCTTGTCGCCTTGTCGCCAGGGAGCGTGCGTGTGCGCGCTGTTAAACGGCTGTTAGCAGATCACTGACTGTCTTGTGAGCAATCCTTAGGGCACTAAACTCATCATCTGTCACTGTTCATCCGCTCAGGAAGCTACGTCCTGGACGCAGCTGCTATAGGATTAACCCTGCGTTGGGTTCCTCTCCCATGGCTCAAGAAATGATCACGTGTGATGTATTCAGTCTCGACTGGTGTTTGATCCTCTTCTCTTGATGTCTCGCATTGACATGACCTGGGGGCATACAAACACACACGTGCAGTTATTGTGTCGGAATAATAGTGCAAAGCCGACTAATGAGCAGTGCCTTACCATTTTCAATCCACATGCAGTGTTATCAAGCCTGTTTTCTTTATTATAACTGCAAAAACATTACAGAATTTCCTGTGAACTACATTCCTCCCCTCAGAGCTAATTACCTACTCCGTCCTCCCTCCCCTTCACGCCTAATGAGAAAACAGCAGCAAACGTCTACTGTAACGTTCGTGTTCAAAAGTAACACAATTTTGTGCTGGGCATGTGCTGCATGCATCCATGAGCATTTTTTTTTTCTTTTTTAATCTACAATTTCGCCAAATCAAACGCGGGCCAAGTGATTGACGTGACTTTGACAACTTGAGATGGGTGTTTAGTGCCCTCTGATGGTGGGAGCGATTATAAATGGGGGGTAAAGTAAATAAAGTGGTAACCAAAGGTGAAGGGATGTTGCTTGCAGTCAGTTGCGTCAGAAATTGTCAGTTTTTTGATTCATTTCCACTCGTTTTGTTTCAAAGAGTAGCCTGATAAATAAAATGTTATTAATTGTGGCAGTTGTGTAAATATGTGACTGCAGATTGGTACAGTTTTTCAGTTATTAATTATTTAATTTAATTTATTTTACTTAGCTTGACCTATGATTTAACAATATGGCAGAAATGAATGTGTCATAGTTACTTATCAACTTTTCAGTATTGTGAATTCAGTCTTCTATATTTAAAGCTGCTCTATGTAATTTATTTGGTAAATGCTTTAGTCCATGGAGATTATGGAATTTATTGCTTTGCCTGGAATGTCCTATACTGTGAGCGAGGTCACCTCTACACAGATCTAATCTGTAACTTTTGTGGTGTCCCCATAGACATGCATCTCAATGGACGCAAACAGGTACCAAACTGTCCACCAGAAAAGTCGGAATGCTTCTTTAACCTGTTGCCGTAGATCTTGAGATTGGTGGTCACATTTCAGAGAATTTAATATAAAAAATAAAAATAAAATAATATAATATATCATATATATATATATATATATATATATATATATATATACATTTGTCACGCTTGGCCAGAAACAAAGTTTTTGGTATTTCGATCCTGAGCTCTAGTGAGTTATTTAAACAGACATTTACCATAGAGCCGAGTCTTACAAGAGACAAGTTGTTGCTTTTCTTTTTTGTGCCATGTTCTTATTGACTTGTAAAAAAGATTTAAGCAGCAACTGACAACTTATAGCCAAACCCTGCATTATCTGAGAGAAAAGGAAGTTGCTTCCAGCGATTTTAGTGACTCTATTTGAGCTCTTGCTTCACACTGCAGAGAGGTGATAAGCCTTGGTACTGTGCCGTGGGAAAATTTAGATAATACTTTTATTTACCTGCTTCTCACAAAAACAGACCTGTGAAAAAGAGGGAAAGATGAACTGAAAACTTTTACTTGTTGAACTTGCAGCATATTTTCTTGTGTTTTGTCCTGGGCAAAACTGAATTTGATTTTACATTTGGACACTTGGAACAGAGGCCATAAAAGTTCCAATTAAAATGATGTATGTGCCATTATAGGTTATAGTTTATAATAATGCACTTTTTAAGGACTCATTACCCTGTTGCCCAGTAAAAGTAGTGATTCCTATCCTTTTGTTATTCTGTACAACATCTTTGGAATATGCCCTTGATAAAACACAGTATACTGGTAAAATACCAGACTATACCAGATGTTCCTCTTTACATAATAAAATGTTGTTTGTGAGAATGGATATTGTGGTATTATTGTAAAATGTAAACTACACAAAATGTATATTCGTGACTAGCATAATGTTATGAGAATCTACATAATGTAATGAGAATCTGACTACGAAAAGAATTTGAGTAAGTATTGCCAAGTGGATACAAGCAATCACAAAAGAGGTGGCTGCTGTTGTAAATAAATAGCCTGTTTACTCACCTAACATAACATAACACATAAGCCCAATCACACACCTTTACCCATCATTTAGCTTGACACCAGGGTGGGGCAATGGAGCACTTGGATCCTCCTCTGCTGTGGCTGACTCCTAATAGCATCTACAAGTGCCCAAAAACATATGGCTTAAGATGTCGGGAATATGTAAGCAACACTTAATGAACAATAAAACAACACAGAGAAAGCCCAGATAGACACATCAGGGATTCTGACATAGATGGATGTCACAGTGGAGACGTGCTACAGTCACAAGAGTGCTCATAAAACCGTGATTGATGGGAGTGCCACAAGGAAACCAATGTGTTTTCAATGTACATCATCTTTCTGTCTGACACAAAGAGGTATAGCTACTGCATGAGGCATATTAAACCACATGGGACTATCTAACACCCAATTTCATTTTCAGAACAAGTGGGAAAGATGGGCATTTACATACATAAGGTAGTCTGAATGGTCCTCTGTTATTTGAGCAACAACACAATTCAAATTAAAGTATCTGAATAGGGAAACTTCATGAGATCTTTCAGATCAGGACATAATTCCTTGCTTGAAATCCATATAACATTTCTAAAGGAGTTATTTTTATCAGTGTAATTAATTTCCATCTTTTCACATGACTGGCATGTTCAGTACAAATCATTGACTTAAATGTATAAAACTGGAAGAAAAAAAAGTACACTTCAAACATGAGTATCAGGCACATGCACTGGTGTCCTTCTATCATTCAGTCAGTTTGCATGACACTAAAACAACTGTGATAGTCCACTGCTGGTACTGCTGTTCTTGTTGCTGCTCTAACGTTGTAATTTCTATTGTTGGACAATTGAACTTGCATCATATCAGTAGAATACAGTCTATGATCATACTTTATCTCCATGTTTAAAGGTCCTGTATTACACAAATTTGACTGTTGTGAGCTTTAAGCTGTGTTATAATGCTGTTACCTCATCAAAAACATACCCTGGAGTTGTGTTTTGTTTCATTCACACATGTTAACTTTAGTTCATTAGAAATTAGCAATTCCGGGGCTGCAATTATCCAAATGATTCTAGTTAGAATGTGGGACAGAGTTTTTTTCTTTTTAAGACAACTCAACCTAATTATGCAAGGTTTGTGTGTTAAACATGTGTGAATCAAATCAAAACAAAACACAACTCCAGGTATCTTTTTGATGAGGAAACAGCATTATAACATAGATCAGAAAACAGTGCAATATGGGCCCTTAAATGTATTTCATGTTTGTATTTTTTCACATGTTTGTTATTTTACCTTGTACTTCTAATGTACATTTTAGACAGGACATGCACACATCTTTTTCCAAAAAGGCTTAAAATTCATGGTCAGGACACTGTATTTCATGCTAGCACCCTCTGACTCATATGTAGTTTATGGAATATATTTCTTGAAAATGGTCCAGAGCTAAAACATAACTCGCATGTCAATAGAGGTCAAAGCTATTCTCCCCTGCACTCGTTTAGTAAATGGATTGTGGCATTCCATCAAAAGTTGTGTTCAGTTCTGTTGATAAATCCTGACAATTAATTCAATCTATGAGCATTTCTCTGAGGGGAATCAACACTTGTGCAGATACAGCGGTGTATTCAAACGCTCTGAAGGTGTTTAATTAACTGGGAAGCTCATTACTTTTCTCCATACAGATCTGCACTCCTGTAATACACTGGATATAATTAAAGTGGACTGCGGGGAAACTCATGATGTCAACAACTTCGATTTACTTTTGGCAATCAGGGGCTTAAAACCTACTATTAAATGCTGCTCCTCTATGCATGTAACCCTCAATAGCCGCTTACATTTTTGTCTGCTATACAAGTCAGTGTATTCTTAGACTGCAAAATGTCATATTTAGGTTTAAGTTAAACTGTCAATTGAAATTTACTCAAATCAGGATACAACTTTTTTAATTCAAGTAATTTTAACTTAACAAGATTTTAGTTTTTGTAGTGTATTTAGTACGTTTCAAATAAAACCTAAAATAAATGCATTTTCTCCATTGGCAAATAAACAAAATATAACCCTTCTTGTTAATGAAAAACTGAAAAAAAACATGAATTTTGCAATGGCTTTTATCATCAGACCATAATGCAAACCTAAAGAATTGTCTAGAACAATTCTATCTTTAATTAATGTAGTATTCAAATTTCTTCTTAATGTAGAGTTTTTCTCACCTCAGCCTTTTGTACAAGACTACACCGTATGTCCCGGTGTATCTGGCCTGCACTTCCAGCTCTTCCTGCCTAAGGCGCATGGTGTTTGTAATAGGCTCCTGCTTTCTATTTGAGATAAACGGATGAAGACAAATCAATGGTCAAATGTCAAAAGTCTCGCAGAAATCCCGCCCTGAATTATCAATATTTCAGCAGCAGTTCAATGTAACTCAAACACTGATGAGGTCTTGGCATTTTATTTGCTAAAGGTCAAAAGTGATCTTCACACTGACCTTATGCAACTTCCAATGCTGAACCTGTGCAACATACAAATACACAGTGTCCCCTGAACAGGCTAAAACAATGTAATACAACAGAGCATTTTGCATTTGTTTTGTCTAGAGATTTGTACGTGGTCATCTCAGGGGAGCCTTAAAGCAGCCCCTAGACACTTTGACACACGCACACATGACTGCATCTCAAGCACATAGGAACAGTATGTTTGTATTGGGTGTAATTTAAGTGGAGCATGTCTGATGTGCCAACAGGCTGGGGCTGGCAAATCAAACATTAACAAAAAAGATGCAGTTCTCAAATTTCCATTTCCCTCTAGTCTTTAAGCAGCTGATCAAACATAGACCCCCTGCTTCTTATGTCAGTGTCTTTGAACAATTGCAGTGCAGTGATCCTCCCACATACTTTGCCATATAAGAAAGTTTGAAGAGTGCACTTTGTTCCAATGGAATAATGAATTATATGTCTTATATATAGCCCAAGAGCAGAGTTTTTGAGCGTTGGCACATTTACAACACACAGTTCCGTTTAATATTAATGAATTCATCTTTTAATATTATATGTTTAGGTTGAGGACCAGAGCTGCCCTAACCAAAAGCCACATAACCTACTACATGCCCATCTGCATGTGGCAGCAGATTTTTTTTTCCATATAATACTAATGAAATTAAACAGTACTCTGGACAACTTAGACAAACCTTATTGATTCACAAGGGAAATTATGTGGACAATTCAAAAGAAGTAGCAAAAACAGAGACTGGTGTCAAATAAGACAAATTTATGCAAATATATGTACAAGTATAAATAAATTATAGAAATATAGTAATACAAATATATCTCAGCTATATATAAGAGGTTGTATGGAGAAACAGTGTAGAGATGATGATTGGGGTAACTTACATAAGGGTGAGTTACCCCATACATTTGTATGGTATGAATGTAATCCTGTATCTTTCACTGTTAGAGCGAAGCTGAAGGAGCCTCTTGGAGAATGAGTTCCTCTGTCTCTCCATAGTCTGGTGCAGTGGGTGAGCAGGAGTGTCCATGATGGAGAGCAGTTTGTCCAGTGTCCTCCTGTCCCTCACTGTGACAAATATCTCCAGCTCACAGCCGATCATGTGACCAGCTTTACCGATCAGTTCGTCAGTCAAGGGATCCGTTTGTCAATCAAGGACTATTAGTCAAAAGGATCGTCACTGTGCATCTGATTCTTGAGGATGGAGGAACTGAGCTAATTACAAAGGAACCTTGAGCTATAAGTTAAACCCTGGGCAACTACTAGATAGTTACAGAGCTGACAAACACTGATAGAATAATTCATGGTTATATTTGAGTCAGGACCACTTTGATATTAATGTTTTTTTTTTGTTTGTTTGTTTGTTTGTTTTTGCTAAAATAAGCACTAATGAAGAAGTGATGCCGTAATTGAACTGAAAATTCACTTGCTGAGAGGCAGAAGCGATAACCATTCTGAAACCATGAAACTTGACTTAGCGGCATCACCTGCTTGTCTCCATGGAGATTGATAAATTAAATGCAACACCGTGGTAAAGGCAAAGCAATAAAACCTCTATGGAGAGAAGAATGTGGTGAACCCTCCATCAGAACAGTAACATTGCAAGTTTTATATAAAACTATGTAAAGCTTTGTGACTAAAAAGCTACTAATATGTTTGTGGTTTTCATGCGGGAAGTGTTGGAATAATCATGTTTACAAATGAGTGCCAGTTCCCCACTAAATGTCCCCTAATCCAGCCCAAAGTGGTATAGGCGAGAGAGCGCGCCATGCCTGGTTCGAACACCTCGAGGCAGTGGAGGCAGTGGAAGAAGACGATTTTACTGAGTCTAATCTCCAGACTGTGATGTGTGACTTTCTCATGTGTAATCTCTGGTTTGCCCGCTTTAAAGTTTGAGCAATAGTTAGTACATTGTTGAAGCAAGGGAGGGCCTACATATGTGAAAGTAACTGTCATCACTGTACCGATCTGCTTGTGCGGGTGCTGCCAGCCAGGATCCTGCTAATCCCTACTTTGGAATAATCCCGACGCCACAACAACACAAAGTCAGTCAGGCAAGATAGGCAAGGACAGACCAAAATGGACACCTCACTCCAAAACCAGTGAACAAATGCATGTAAAGGCAAGAACTAACAAACTGAGGACTAGAATGTAAATGTCTCACTCAGCCATGCGCCATATGTCGCCTGGAATAACATTCATTTTCAACCACATGGTTAAAGAAGTCAACAATGCATTTGAAGATTGCTTAGCCAAAGCAGAAAAATCCTTTCATGCCACCTTTCTGTGTCTCCTCACAGCTGTCACATAAAATGGAATCAGAGCAAACCAGATGTTGCACACAGGTTTATTTTTTCGATCTCTACAATTGCAACCCTCCTTGCACTATACAGTATTTTCGGTAATCAGGGAGCTTTGATGTTTTTGCAGACAAATGAATCTTAACAAATCTGCCTAACAGTTATCTAAGGCAGGCTTTTACAGGACATAAAACAATAATAGATTGTTGAATTAAAGTGTTTCAATTTACAGCAGAGATAAAAGAGCATATTATGAAATCGCTACGTTGTCTCTTTCAAAGATGATTTCATATTTTATTAAACTACTCACAAATTCATATTTGCAGAGACACCGAATCAAAGCCTAATTAAAAATCACTATCTTTATTACCCCCCGTGTAAGTATATCCTTAAGGAACATTTTCATCATCAGCATGCTCTTTTGTAAAGGTTAACATGATTGTGTAAGTGGCGTTTAAAATAATGTTTTAAATAATTTTACTGTTGAAAATCTGACCTTCACCTGACCACTGGGTTCTGTTTAACCATGGGACTGAGTGAGGGGATTGTTCATAATACTGGGTGCAGAATGTTAAGTGTGGAACTACTGACAGGAATGTTGGCAATTCAGTCCCAAATAGGACCAAGCAAGTGCACACTGTTCTTCAACTAGACATGCCACCTGTATTGCCTGCATTCATTTCAATAGCTATATCTGATTATGCCAAGTGGGATGGCCAGCCTGAACAATATTGTTTTACAGATATGCAAAATTACATAATTAAGCATTGTTTATAATAAAAAAACACACAATCGGCCTAGAGGAGTCAGAAAGAGCAAAAATGTATTATACTGTTATTAAATTTAAGCATTACTTTTATTATTACTTTATTATTATTTATTTATTTTTATTTTTTACCTACCCCTGTAAATTATATCATCAACAGCTGTGAGACATAGAGGCAAGGCTGGTATTTGAGACTCACTCACAGAGGGGTGCTGACCTAAAATTCAATGAGTTTGTCAAAAGGACACGCAGGTACTTAGTATGAGTGCATTGTAGGCTGCACACCTCAGCAGTTAAAGACAGCTGAAATGGATGATCCAGTGCCTTCTTGTCTTGTCTATAATCGGCCAGGCAAACTGAAAGGGCAAAGATGACAGGTTATTTAAGTGTGAAGATGCCTGTGGAGTTATTAATCCACTTTGAGTCTGCTACCCAAAGGATACGTGTGGACTGATGAGGTTGATGCTTGGGTCAGTGCAGACTCGATTGCAACAGCCTATTGCTTCAACATTAAGGTCATAAGGCAGACCTTTGTAGAATCAGATTGTCAAGGATGAGAGGCACCCCGGGCACCGTTCAATAAAACATGAGAGCAATCTTCTCACCAAGAGAAAAAAGTGCTTAACAGCTGAACTCTGGGCAGCCCAAAACAGATTTCCCCTGTGAGCCAAAAGCACACTGATGTAGCTGCTCATTCACCGTGGCCCGCAATCCAAACTGCCATCAAATCGACAGCCTGACGCCAGGAATACTGCTGGAAATTGGTCAAACTATCAGACAGTATCTGACCTCTGACAAAGCTTATCTAGTACAAGAAGGTGTATAGAGAGCCAAAATGATACCTGCTTCTCTTTCTGCCTCATTAGTTACCGATATATTGTACAGGTTATCATGGCTCACAGCACATTTTTACGGTTGAATTCCACCATATATCCTAAATATTTCTAGAATTTTGTGACCATTTCATATCTGGAAAAGCATTTTTAGGGATCTGAAGATAAAATACATTTTTCAGCAGGTGCCTGCCCCATACATCAGAAGGTGTGTGGTGCCTGTGCTTGAGGAGACTAGCTGCTCCAGGGCATGAAATAAGGAGGTAGACGATAAGCTCCTTCCTCATGCTCTAAGAAACACACTGGGTCATGAGCGAATGAAGTATGAAGTCGAAGTCTGGTCGTCTATGTATCGCTATGACAACACCACCACATGTAGGCCTATGCATAGACAATCAATCTCTGCAGAAAATGTACATTACTCTTATATACAGAGTGCACTGTGAAAAGCAAGTGTTTTAAGGAACACAGTGGAAAAAATAAATAACTAGAAAAGCACTCAGAGAGCGCAGACCTCCACCACGGACTACCCCCATTTTTTATATAAATTGCGATAAAATCAGTCTTCTGGATCAGATCCGGATCAGCCTTTGGAATATGAAAGAGGATCCCATTGTCCATCCCTGAGTCAAATTTCATGGGGTTTGGTCAATAATTAACCGAGATATTGAGAAACAAAATTTTTGACCCCATTTACCACAATGTTAACTAAAATTTCAAAGTGATCCAGAATCCAGGATTTCTTCCGGATCACCCCCAAAATGAAATCACTTCTTCCTTTTCACCTTTCCAACAAATCCTGAAAATGTCATCAAAATCGGTCCATAACTTTTTGAGTTATGTTGCTAACAGTCAAACAAACAAACAAACAAACAGACAAACGCCGGCAAAAACATAACCTCCTTGGCGGAGGTAATAAACCCACATGATGGAAAAGACTAAAGGAACTATAGTGTGACTTCGGCTAAGGCACTAATAGAAAAACAAACTGTGAAGTGTACACAAGTGAAGGAGAAAGATGTAGAAAATCCCTGTTAAGCATTACTGTGACAAAAAATAACTTTTATTTGGAAATAATATTGGAAGACCAAAATTAACCTATTTAAAATATTACAGTGACTGAACTATAATCTGAACATATATAAAACACACGAGCATCATCAACATAATTTTCATAACATATTACAACTTCCCCCGATGGCTATAGGGAATGTTTCTTTGAACAACTTCCATGTTGTTTCTTTTGCTCAATAGCATCACTATTAAGCAGAATTGCTGTAAAATATTGTTGAACTTCTTCACTCCTAAGACACTCAGAGGGGCAGAGGGCTGCACATCCTGAGTCAAGAGTGCCAACTGCCTGGAATTACCTGGCAAACTGCAATGTTGAGCGGATTAGCGGGAATATTTTCTTCCAGGACTTTCCATCTCCAGAGGCTGGTTAAAGCAAAGGCCAATGAGGAGATGTCAGAGCTCAACTTTAATTTATGTGTAATTCTTTCATACGAGTGCACAGCAGCATGACATGGAAGCTGAGCAGTTAGTCAGCCATGTTATTAGATTTTTTCTTTGTACTGCAGACGAGGTACGAAGCCTCAAGGAGTTTGGGAACAAGAGACATGTCACTCTAAGGCTGACATTTGACTGTTATAATCATGTTACATCACAATAATCATGTGATAATGCACTAATGTTTAGGAGCAAGATAAGAGAAGCTTGCTCTGGTGCAGTTGTGCTGCCATCTACTGGCCTGTGCCAATTCAAGTGTGTTGCATTCATTGTATTTTCATTTTTGTGTCTGTCCCTTGATTACAATACAGTACATTTTTACAACACCATTTTCAAGGTAGAAGAGCACGATGTGAGGGAATTGAAGAGGAGTGCTATTTTTCACTGGTTTATAATGTAACCATGGTGTATGTGTGATTTATAGGTTACAACTTGTCCAGTTAAAATACAAATATAATCAAAACAATTGAAAAAAATTATTCAAACTAAAATGTGGATTACAAGAAGATAAATCATGCCATCCTTTTGATGGAAAAAGTTACAGTGTATGAATTAAGAGTTCATATCACATTACATGCACTTCATGCATCATCAATTAGAAAAGCATATCCAGATTTAAAAGTTGGCTGTGACTTGTATGTTATTGTGACAAATAGTGTGTGTTGGTGATACAGATGTCACCTGGAGTTTATTATTGCTGCTCCTCTCCACAGGCTGCAGCTGTTCTGTGATGGACTGTGTGTGTTGCAGGATAAGCCACACCAGGACAGAGCCACTTATCACTCCAGGAGCCATGTGACCTGGGAAGAGGCGGGGGCAGGGGGGCCATGGTGCAGCCAGGCCCCATAGTGTATCATCTGTCAGTGGGCGCCGAGGTGAACCACAGGGTGAGAAGAGATGAGAATGGGCGAGATTTAAGGTCGGCCCTCTTCACATTATCTGCCCTTGTGCCATAGCTCATGTTGTGGATCACGAGCTGAAGCTCAAGACCTGCCTTTTGTGTGCCCTGCAGGAACTGTAGCGGGAGAGAGTGGAAAACACAATGGAGGTACAGGATTGGGACACAGTGGAAAAAACACATAAATAAAACTAAACCTAATGTGTACCTAAAGTTCATCTAGTCTGTTTCCTATTTTCAATATTTTGTTTTTGTGGTAAATCATCTATATGGCATACCTGGTGTTTGGGCTATAGTGTGTTGGACAGGACCATGCCTCCTCTCAGTATGGACCTTGGAACTGCAGAGTAAACCCAAAAAAGGAGGCAGGTGGTTCAAAACCTCCATGATGCCTCCAAATTCTCAAACTCCTAATTAAAACAAAGGAATGAATGCACTGATAATAAAGTGTTAGTGTTTTTTGAATGCATTCCCCAACCTGCAATTTCATGGTTGCACATGCACCTATAATTTCAATACTTCATCCAAATGTACACTATGTCAGTGTTTGGTGGAAAGTTCACCACCCACTTTTTTGTTTATTTCAAACCGGCTTATGACTAATTTTACATGACAATTATTCGCTTATGGTATTTAAGAATATAAAGAAAAGTTACATAGTGCCCCTTTAAGAGTGGAAAGTTTAAGTGGATATTCCCTGTAATGGCTGTCCAAACATTTTTTACATAATCATATGCCCCCCTTCATCTATTCACTGTGCTGATTAAGTACAAGGTTGCACCGTGCACTCATTCAGTGGAGCTGACAGGCAGACTACCGTACTTTGATTTAATGTGATAACTTGCTACACAGCACTGGAACGTGGCCACTGCTTCGACAGGTCTATTTGAGTTTGTTAGAAGAGGTGCTGGCTGATTGTGCTGTAGGCTCAAAGACCTCCAAGACCGATTAATCTTCTGTACTCCGGGCGTAGTTTCAGACAAAGTCCAAGTGACTCCAAAAAAAAAAAAAAGAAAGAAAAAAAGCTGCAAACAACAGTGGCAGTCACCACTAGAGAGCGCTGCTGACTCAGGTACTGTTACAGGAAATGTCCATATTCTTAAGCATCCGTAAGGAACTATGGATCTACGTAGGGAACACAAAAAGTCTGCTTAAAATTAACCATGCCTCATCTTGTAGCCTATAGCCTATTGTTGGTTAAATGATAGTCCAGTGTATTCTTGGAAAAGTTTACTGTAGTAAACTGTAAACTATAAACTATCGGAGGGTTATTTTTATAACTGTAATTAGTCGTAAAGTCACAAAGTCTGCTTTAGCCTATTAGGAAAATGAACAATATTAGGCTAATTCATATCTTAGTAGACCTAAGCATAACTTACCTCTGTAAAGTACGTTCCCTGTACGTGCTACTTCCGTCCAGCAGGTGGTGCTAGATTTTCTTTTATTCCAAACCACAGTTCAAAGCCTCTGGAGCCTATAGTTCACGTTTGAGGAGGTCTGGTGCTCTCCCGCTTCCTAAAGTGAACGTAGAGAAGCTGTCAGCGGGACGGCCCTTATCACAGTCACTGAAACGCGCCATTGAACACACACTTGACCTTGTGATTACATGCTTTGTCTCTCTTTCAGTCATGTGTATTTCCTGACTTTCCCTTTCCTCTCTATTTAAACAAAGATAAGAGGAGAGTCTGTTTACACCCCAATCACACAGCGTCCTTTGTAAGCCTATAGTAAGCTTAGCCTATTATTGGAAATTTGTGTGTGTGGCCCTATAGCTCTTTTGGACATGTAGGCTAGCTAAGCAAGCCAGTAGCCTATGTTTTCAAAGACACACAAACAAAGTTTGTTATCTCAATTCAGGACATTTCAATAGCAGAAAATGGGTGCCCTTCCTGTTACAGAATTTGTACTTGTTAGTCACAGACAAAAACAGGAAACCCAAGATTATGTGAACAATAAATGATCACACAAATTCTTTGACTACAATTATTTGTATGGTTGCTGCTCACTTTCATGTGGAAAAGGGGTTAAAAGACATCAATGGCCAGTCTTGTCAGATAATAGTACAGAGGAAGTCAGAACACACTCCCTAAATTGTATCATCTAAATTGCAATGCTGTGGAAAATGATTGAAGTTCTGAAGTGGTAAAGACTGATTATTCGCTTATTGTATTTAAGACTATAAAGAAAAATGGTTGAGGTACACATGCTATTGCTATGTTTGTAAGTGCCAGTCACATAATGTAGTGACCACACGTTGTTCAAAGCAATGTATAAGTTTTTGTTGTTGTTTTTGTTTTTTTGTTTGTTTGTTTAATCTCTCAGTGTTTTCAGATGAGAATAATGAGATTGACAGGGCGAGAGACAAAGGAAAAGTCACTGAAATAACCACCATGCCTTATACTTAAGGTCAAGATGTATCTATTAAAGTGGCCACTCAAGAATTGAGTTCTTCAGAAAGCTTAAAGGGAGATGGGTCATGGCTTTGATTGATTTTTATACTAAAAAGAGCATAATATATGTAAGATGTTTGAAAGTCTTTTAATAATAAATCACAGAAAGATTTAGGCTATACTTAAAGGTCCTTATGCTAAATCAACATACTGAGTTTTTTGCCATGTGGTATTGCATCTAATGTGTGTAAATTTATTTTACGAGACATAAAAGTTAGATTGACTACTACTATACTAGCATGTCTTGACAACTGTAGCCTAGTTTTCTATCTCTTCTTACATTTACAGTTTATGAGCCTACTAAATAGTACTGTAGAAGAAGCATTTCCCAGAATACATTGAGCTCATGTCTCTTAAAGTGACAGAACATTTTAATATTCTGTCATATTTATTCTTTTTAGCCTTTTTTGAAGTGTAACAGCAAAGTATGAGAAATCAAGACTGAATTATTTGTCATAGACTGTTTTAAGATTGAAAATTCCCAGGTAATTTTTGCCCTTGCAATTACTGCCCAGAGTAAAGATTTTGATAGTGTGCCTTTGTTGGTCTCATCCTTGATCAAAGAGTAAGTGACTGATGGTCATGATGATCATGTTGGCGCATATTGATGGCCACACTGTGGCATGTAATTTTCTTGTAACTCGAGTCTGTAGTAAATAATGACTACAGTATAATGCTTTGAGAGGCTGTGACAGGCCTGCAGAGCAGTATAAAGCATTATTATTATTTTGATCTTTTTTGACATATTTTGCAGATTTACTGTTTACATTAACTTGAGTAATAATTCTAATAGTTAAGTTTTCTACTTTTTAGTACTGACAACAGAGTGCCAATCAAAGAAATCCCTTTGGTTCCTATCTCTTCTCTGTAAATATAAAAGCCCTTGTCCCACATAGACTTCAAACATGGCAGCGGCAGGCCCCATACCAGGCCATGGCATCTCAGAGAGCCTGTCCCATTCGCACATCAAACCACGACTGACAACAGCAGCTCTAGGTGGCATAATGAGACACACCGACCTGTTTTAAGTGTGTGTCAAGTGTGACTTTCTATCTTCTTCTGCTGGTTTATATTGATACTGTGTAGTTTCTCTGTGTTGACCAGTCCATACTCCTGCTCTCTGTGGACACTAAGGGCAGGCTGCATCAAAGCAGTGAGCTTCTCAGGTCACGGGTCAGGGCTGTGTACAAATAGAGAGAGCAGAGCATGTTTATTTGTATAGCTCAAGTCATACGCGGGGTAGGCCAAAGTAACATTCACAAAAGAAGTTAAATGCTATAACTATGCAGGTACAACAGGTAAGATAATCCTTTATTGTCTCCCATGGGAGAAATTTGTCTTGGGACAGGGGATCACATGTTTTAACACAAAGACAAGACAACACAGCAACATAAGCACCACACAAACATCCACCATAGAACATAAGTGAATAAGAGACCAAGTATGACTACAAGTGATACACCAACAGAACCTTTAAGTCACTCTATACAGGCAAGCCCTTCACAATCTTGTATTCTACTAATAATTGCACGCTCCCTAAGCCTATGTGCAGTTTTGATTGCACATTCCCGAAGCCTTTTACTCTTATTTTTCAACTGCACTCTCTGAGTTTAGCAGGCTAATGGCACAAAGGAGTGTTTGAATCTGTTCATTTTGCAGTTTGGGACACTGTACCTTCTGCCTGACAGCATCAACTCAAACTGACTGTGAAAAACATGGGTTGGGTTACTGGCCACTTTCTTGCCAGGCTTCCTAACAGTCTCCTAAAAAATTTGCTGAAGTGAACTGGGGGCCACATTATTTTACTTGCTCTTTGAGTTAAGGTAAAGTTTGACCGGCAGGTTACCAAACCACGTTGACATACCATAACATAAAATTTATTACATACATGCTCTACAAAACATCAGCACTACATTTTTATCCACTCCATGTAACCTAAGCCTAATAGGGACGCTGGCTCATTCTTGAGCAGACAAATTGTACATGCTGGTTTCACTAGAGCTGAGAATCAAACACAACCAAGTACTTATAGCATGTTACCTGCTCTATGTCCCTCCCCCTGACAAGGCTGTGGTCCGCAACAGATTTGGGTCAAAGATTATGTCTTTTGTCATGTCCACTTTTAAGACAAGGTTGTGTTCCTCACACCAATGCACCACTTCATCATTTTCTGTCTTACAGATGATGACATCTGTGCTTTTGTTGAGTAAACTATGAATAGCCGTATCATCAGAAAATTTCAGTATATAGTTGTTTACCTGCCTGCTCCTGCACGCATTGGTATACAAAATGAAAAGAAGAGGTGAGCTAACACAGCCCTGTGGTGCCCCAGTGCTAATAACTTGAATGTCTGACAGTGTTGAATTAACCTTAACTTGTTGCTATCTTCCTGTGAGGAACACCCAATACCACTTAATAATATGGCTGTTAACACCCAGCTCTAATAGCTTCTTCAACAGGATGCTCGGTAATATTGTCTTAAATGCTGAGCTAAAGGAGTGGCATACTGGAAAACATCTGAACTAGAACATTCACAATATTAAATTGCCTGTAACTGATTTCAAATCATGAGTCAGGAACATGTTTTAGTTAAAACTTTTAATCCCACCCATTTAGTCATTTCTGTCATTGTAATTTTGCAGTATGACGCAGAAACAATTTTCTGGGATAGTGTCATAGAGTTGTTTCCTTATTGTTCTGCAATTTTTGCTTTCATTGTGTCCTTGGGCAAGACACTTTCCCAACTCACTCCTTGTTTGAGCATACTGGTGTATGAATGTGTGTGAATGGGTGAGTAGTTTCTTGATGTAAGGCACTTTGAGTACCTTGAAAGTGAAAAAGTGCTTTAAAAATGTAACCATTTACCATTTTGCTTTTCTGTCACTTTTCTTGTGACCAAGAATAAAGTCTGGGATAGTGTCTGGCAGTTGGTTTCCCATGATTCTTAATTACAATGTGTCTGATTGGACAAAAAAGGTCAACCTGTTAGTAGTTATTACCAGAGAAAATCCTATATAAAATGAATAGATTTTGCAGTCAATTTTTTTTCTTTTCTAGCAGCTATTACCATACAGTCTATGATATTATCTTCACCATAGGTAATTAAAATCAGGTAAAGGCCCCTTAAAGCTTATTTAACATGTTTTTTGTTTTTGTTTGTTTTTTGTTTTTTTTATCACAGTTAATTCAACTGGTCCATTGAATGTTATGTTATGATTTTTTTATTTTTTTATTTTTTGTACAAATTGTGCAGCACATTATTTGGTAATAATCCATAACTTTCACCAGCTTCTTGTTGTCTGAATTGAAATTAGTTCAAATCAACATAGAGCAGTTACTGTTGTGGGAATAATCAATTATGTGTCAGAGATCACAGAACAAAGTTTCTGCTAAATGTTTCTGTATCTGTAGAAATACATGTGAATTTTGAGATTTGCACTGGTATTGTTGAAGGGGGTGAAAGCCATTATTAGAGGATTAACACAAACTAAAATGAGTGGCACTGTGGCATGCTAAGACATGTTGCTCCCCTTTGCTCTTGCTCAAATGTTTCACTCTTGTCCACTATTCAGCTGACAATACTTACCAATAACAAGTCTGTGTATAGCCTACACAGTCATATGGCAGTTTGAGCCCTAACATGTAATGTTCACCTTTGACCAATAATCAAGCAACAACATCTAAAAACACCACCTGACCTTACTAAATGCAAAAGTAAATGAATGATTTTATAGTGATTAATTATTGCAGACTATTTCTAGGATACTGATGGACACTGGCAGTATTTTAAGTAAAGTGCATTATTCTCTTCATGGGAATGTCAGACCCACCAAAAATCTTGAGGTTCAGATGTGAAAAAATACAACAAATCACTTCAATAAAAACATGGAAAATATGGACAGTTTAATTTTCTATAATCTTGAACCTGCATATTGAATGTGAATGAGATTAGAGGCAACGTGTAATTTGTTCACAAGATCTAGAATGTACTGGAGCATATGTGAAAATGCAGCCCATGAACAAATACTAAACACAGCTGGACTCTTTTTCATCAACTATTTTTCACCCTCATAGAATCAGACAGGTGGATTGATAATCTAATAATAAGCTTTAGTTTTTTAATCCCTTTCTCTCACTTTTCAGATAGTTTACTGGAAGCCTGAGGGTGCGAGTGTTTTCTATGGCGGTGGAATTAGCTCAGAGCGCGCCGTGCCTCGCTGGCTGCCAGAGAGGGAGCCCAGTATTGTTTTCATGACAGAGATCAATGGGTGGGTGAATGTGCTTTAATTCTGCAGGAGCTCCTCTCCCAGGCTAATAAATGCAAGCCTCCCTGCTGACTGGGCTGTCGTGCTGGGCCCAGCGGGGGTCAGCCTTTTTGTGTTCCTGTGCCCAAATTATGGAACCATCAATACGCTCCCTGGAACCAGTCAATAGAAGTCCGCTTTGTGGTGGAGGCGAGACAAACTTCAAGGCTGATCAAAAAGAAGGGAAAAAAGATATCTGACACATTTAGAAATAAAATTATGAGCTGAACCTCCAGAGCAACAAACTCCCAGCATCTATGCAAAACATGAAGCTGAATCTGAGAAGGATGTCTCCAGTCTGACCAGACTTTGGTGTTTTATTATAGATGGTGTAAACACTTCACAAGTTTAAAACATTTTGGTTTCATGTCAGAGCAAACAAACTAACAGCTATGATTTAGCATTGTTGCTCTGGTGTCCTGCTTTGACTTGTAGGTTATGTTTTTTTCATCATTCTCAGAATCACTGATTCAGATTTTTTGTTGCTAAAGAAAAAAGGAATTTCATAAAGCCTATTGAGCAGGAAACCACAGACTACCATGAATCTTCTTGGAAGAATAATACGTTTTCTGATGTTTCTCATAAACATTGAGTGAAATGGATTTGGCACAATTCTCACCACTGTTATAATAACACACAATACAGATATCATTAAAAAAAACTGTCAATGAATGGTTGACCAGATCTCAAATGATGGAATTCTTGAACTTTTCTCCTCCATGGTTCCAAATGAAGGTGCATCAACCAGACCCAGTGACACACTTTCGTTTGATAATCACATAGGCAATGAAAACTGTTGTCATGCAGGAGTATGTTTCCATGCTGCTTTACTGCTGCTTGTAGAATCAAGTGAATTATTAAGTATCCAGCTTCAAAAAGCTTGTAAAACTCTGTCCTCTTCAAAAAATATGAAACTTTTTTTCTCTGCCTCTGTTTCACTTTATTTTTGTTGGCTTCTCAAACATCAACTTGTCTCGGGATTTTCAGACGGGTTGAAAAATAAGAGTTTCCCCCAGCTTGCAAGCACACTCAAAGGGCGCCTTCCTCAGATGTGCCACCTTGCAGCGTGGTGGTGGCTTCGCAGGAACACGATCATTCAGATATGCTAATGGATCAGCGGGGTAGCTCCGAGCATGGCTTACGCGCCTCCAAAAGACAGCTGCCTTCTCCACTTCTTTTCATGCCCTGCTCTTAGCCTGCCTTTCACTTATTCTCACTCCAATTGATAGCAGGTTGAAACTGAACAACCCTTACATTTGTATTAATTAGACTGATAGAACAATTAACCCGATGCTTGTAAATCTGGATTGGTAAATACTGGGTGTTGACTTCTGATGAGGAGTATTGGTTAAGTATGCAAGTTGGTGTAATGATATCATGTTCAGAGTGGAGAGCTGGACATAATAGCGCCATGCCCACTGGCCACCCCTCCCTCCCTAAAGTGGCCCTCTGTCCCACACTCTCTGGGGCTATCTATTCTGTGCAGCCCAGAGTCATGCTGCGCAGGAATCCCGGGTGATTGGGTTTCTTTCAGGGGCCTTATAGTCAGTCATAAATCGGAGGGGATTCTGGCCGGCCCCTCACTCTCGGCCCCTAACTCTGGCTCCAGCTGGCAGCGCACGATTGTTGGAGATCCCAGGTCATGGCAGGGTCGCTCACTGTGGTGCTTCTGAGCTCTTCTGGCTCAGTTTTTTGTACTCCTCTCCACCGCGTCCCCCCTTTCTTCTCACTGTCTCCCGGCCGAGGTTGCTAGGGCTTGGTATTTGCTTTTTAAGACCATGTAGTAATTACAGAGGAACTCTACTCCCTTCACCGCCTCTGGCTCACTTGGCTCTTTTTTTCCACACGACTGATTGGTGGTAAGAAGCAATGCCCCCCACAACAGGCCTTTGTGCCATGACTTTGCTGGGCACACACACGTAGCCAATTCATTCACATTGTTAACCTCTGGAGGAGGAGGAAAAAACAGAGATAGTCTCCTCAAGAAGATGAGTCAACAAGGCCTACTGGTGCAAAAGTGATGTCACAAGTTCTGCTGTTTATGAGCAAAGTAAATAAGTACTCAGATATTTTTTTTAAATAAAATAAAAATGCATAAGTTAATAGTAATATAATGTTCTGTGTGCAATCATAGCAAAACATAAGCTGATATTTGTGCAAAGTGAATGGCATCGCCTTTAAAATTCAGAGAATTAGCCAGTTACTAGTATGTTAAACACCTGATCTTATTTCTCGATTGTTTCTTACACTACTTAATATATTTTTTTCTTCTAAATATAGATAATTTATGTCCAGTAGAATTTACACAACATGCCTCCAACATAATCACAATCAAAAACAAATTTGATTGCATTCTAACTCCAGCCATCACAAATTTAAGACATAAATACTGACACATTTCATTCATAAATGGTCAGAGTTAGCTTGTTGGTTGTTTATGTAAGACATTGCTATGTAAATGGTCTTTCTGTTTGGTGTTTTAACAGCTCTCCACCACAGAGATCAGACACTTTGTATGGTATTGCATCCCTCTGCCAACATCTGGGACCATTAACTGAGATCAGAAACTCTCACTCAACACAATAGTGCAAAGACAACAAACAATCACCATTTTACAGCACGTTTCCTCACTCACAGTTTGGCTAGGTCGCCATAAAGGCTGTCCTATATGTCCTCTGCTTTTTAGAAGGACAGCGAAACTAAACAAACTGCTAACAACACATTCTAAAAACTCTAAAAGGAAATGCAGTGTGGCTAAAGCGAATTCTCACCCAAGCATCCAAATGCTCTGTCTTCTCAAATAAAGTCTGAAAACAACCCAAAAGAATGAGAACGATTGAAAGAATAGTGGTAGGTTACTCCAGTAATAGACTTCAACTTTATTGATCCACAAGGGAAATATATTGTAATAATTCAAGCTAATAAAGGAGGACAAACAATGGATAGGAAAACAGCTGCAACTGTAAAGCTGAAATGATTAAAGTTATAGAATTGGAATCATTGTAAAATATTTTCAAGAAGCAGTAATATGTAACCCCCTTACTAGAATCTAGCAGTCTAGAGTTTGGACCCCTTTTTAAGGATCGCCTGAGGACCCCCTGTGTATAGCTTCGGATGACTCAAAGTTGCAGTCACTGGTTTAGCCATTGTCCTGGTTTAGAACTGACAAGTGAGTGTTTATTTATAGTTTAAAGTCCCAGTTTTGCCCATTGTTAGTCCTGCTAATACAAGTAAAAGAAGGTACAAACCGGGGGTCTTTATGCAGCAGATCTTTTAAGAAAGAAAAACCTGAAGTTTTGCTGAGGCTTGTGTTTCCCCTTAAGACACTTCAAAGCACAGACTGAACTAAAAGACCACAAATGTATGGTGCTATAGACAAACGGCCTGTCTTTCATGTGCGGTGAAAAAATGTCACAAACCAAGCATTGTTTTATTGAAATGGGATACAGCCTTGAAGTGCTATTGTTACATTTCATCTCACTTGAGTCTCATCATGCTGACTTCATCGTCCTGACTTTTGACAAACAATCTGCACCAGGGATTTGACTTCCTCCCACGAGACGCCCTGAAACAAACACTGTGTAATCTCTCCAAATAAACAGGATGCCATTAATTGTTTGTCCCATCAATTGAAGTATGTCTCTTGGTATTTCAATGAGAAGTTGATTCACCATTTTAATGTTCTGACTTATGGAGTGCCAGGAACCATAGATGAAGGCTTGGCACAAGAATAAATGATGGAAGGGAAACACCTGGTTCTACCCTATATTATTTGAATAGTTTATCTCTCTAAAATGCAGCTCAAAGGAAAACATGTGTGAACAGATCGACATTGTAACAGACATCAAGTTATCGATTTATAGTAGTAGTATAGTGTCTTTTACAATTGCCCCAACTGCCATGTGGAGGCAGACTGATGGCGTGGCTGCAAATCTGTAACACAGCCAATCACCATCAATCACTCACAATACTACATTCATACACAGGGAAGATACGTGAAGTGTCAGTCCCAACGACACAGTGGCATATTGGTCAAAACCAGAACTGCACAGGCTACCATTCAGTTTTGTGGGCAAATGATACTGCTCAATTTAGTGCTTCATCACAACAAGCACAGAAATAAGTTGTGTCATGTGAATGTGTTTAGTGAAAAGCTGTCAGCAGACACAGACTGCATGTGTTTGCACTGACAGGGTCATGCAGCTGACAGTGAGCTCATGTTGTCTTTAAGCCTGACTTGTTTGAACTCCACCGACTAGGTCATCTCTGTTACCTTGTGTAGACAGATAACACTTTACTACAACACACTGTCAACAGGTCTTAAATAGCATATAGTGCTTGGGCCTTAGAAGTATTGTTTATGCTCTTCTTTTGTTTCTTTCTCTGAGGTGAGTGAAGGCAGGCTCTGACTGTTGTGAAGCAGACGCAACTATTGGAAAACTGTTTTGTCAGTATAAAGGGCTGTTGACGTGTTTTGTTGAAAATCAAGGGATTGTTTATTGGCCTCGTGTCAGGTTCTTTCCTCTCACAAACGGAAGCTGCTCCATTGCTAAGTGTAACCCTAGAAGGCAAAGCTAATGGCTTCATTTGAAAGTAACAATGATTGTTTTATATTCTAGACATAATTTGATGTTAATGATTGTATTGGCAGAAATGAATTTAAAAACTCTACTGTCAGGGTCAGATACAAATAGGGAGTGGTTAGTGACCCACATCTTTGTGCATTGGTCAAAGACAAAGCGATGTTTACTGCAATATATGCCTACATTGTTTACCAAATCTACAGCATGCTCTAGGTTTGTTTTTTTGTATAATGACAACATCACGGATGACAAGCTGTTGCTCACAAGACAAAAGGGGAGAGCAAAACTGCAGGAAGCAACAAGTGCTGAGCAAACGCAGACACATTCCCAAAAGAATCAACCCAGAAACTGGAGATGCAAGATGACATTGTAGCACAAATAATACAGACAGTGGCATGTCAAACTCTATTCTGACTGCAATAGTCATGTTTTTGACAGCTCTGGGTGCTGCTGGTTCCATATTGAATGAATTGAATCAGTGAGCCAGTGAAGAGGGAAAAATCACGCTTGTATTAAGTTGAGTTCTTGAACGCCACATGTGCCACAGTTACAGAGTCACTGCCTGTGTACTTGGAGTTTAAAGCAAGGAGAAAGCCCAGGGGCACATTCCACAACTGGGTTAGCAACATCTGCCTTTGAGGAGGGTTTCTGTACATTTGCCGCTTCTATCATGTATTATTTTCTCTGAACAAGTAATCTGCATCTAACACAAGTGTATAAAAGTCTGCACATAATCTTAATCCTTTTCTGAAACTGGGGGTAAAATTACATGGTATGATAGTAAGGAAGTGATATTTCTTTAACATTAAAAGTCACTCATTTTGCAGCATAATTTAATGAAATCATTATAACAATCAATGAAAGAAAGAGAGTTTGGTGACTTCTGTGCCATGTAATGCTGTTAAATAAAACCTATACCAGAAAAATATATTTACTATGTATTGTATATTTACTCATGTCCATAGAGACAGGAAGTGACACCAACAACTTAGAGCAACATTATTTGGAACACAAGTAATTAAGGCAAGTTTATTTGTATAGAACAATTAGTACACAAAGTAATTCAAAGCGCTGTACAGAATAAGAAAATTACCATTAAAAGAAAAAAACCTTTCAGTCATATTCACAGAACCGTTTTGAGCATCAAAACATCAAAACATTGAGCAGAGGCCTGTCTCACATCTTCAGGAATAGTGTTCCAGATGCTGCATAAAACTGAAACACTGATTCCCCATGTTTAGTCCTGACTCTGGGAACCAGCAGGAGGCCAGTCCCTGAGATTGTTCATATGGCTCTAACATGTTTGAGATGTACTTTGGTGCTAGGCCATGGAGAGACTCGTACACAAGCAGAGCTGCTTTAAAGTGTGTTCTCTGAGCCACAGGAGCCAGGACTTATGTGCTTGTACTTCCTGGTTCGAGTCAGAACCTAATTGTTCTGGATGTACTGCTGCTGTCTTATCACTCATTTGGAGAGACCATTGAGCAGACTGTTACGGTAGTCAAACTCACTGGAGACAAACGCATGGATAATGTCCCATTATTAATAAGTCTTGTATGTCTAGCATGTCTAGCAAGTTTAGCATGTTTGGCACTGACTGACTGATTCTTAAGCCACTGCAAATATTTTTTGGTCTAGCCTTTTTTGGAGCCTTTGCTTACAATATATCTCTGTCACTTACGCCCTTTAGATTCCCCACCCTCTGTTTGATTCTACAGATTGAGCCCTAATGCTTGTATTCTGGTGAGAGAGAATGACAGGTTATTTAGTGCTGTTTTGATATGTGAGCCAGAGGAATGCTTGCAGATACAGTGATCCCTCTGTCTGAGGAGGAAGCTTCACAGATGAGGTAAGACTGCTCACAGCCATGAAACAATATCTGAGAGACATTAAAAGACGCTTTCCGTTTGATTCATACTCTTTTCAGCCGGGCCAGGTGTTACCCCCGCCATGCCGAGGTGAAAAGGTGGAAACACTAACTTCAGATCCACATACCTGCACCGCTAAAAGGTTTTCATGTAAGCTGGCAGGTCTTGTAAGTGTACAGCATTATTTCTTATCACATTATAGGACCTTGGACATGTTCTTACAGTTATAGACCATAAGAATATAATTATAGATGAGCACTCTAACAATCCTTTACAGAGAAATTCCATTGGTTCTCAATTTGCGAGTCAGGTACAATGCAGCAGGTAATAGCACAAATGCATTAGTTTAAATAGTGCTTTTCCAGATGCTAATAGCTGCTAGTGCATTATTCATTCACTCCACACTCGGTGGCGGTTGCTTTTTAGCCACAGCTGCCCTATGGAAGAATACTTTTTTTTTTTCCAATTATTAGTTTGAAATTGGCTCAGAATTTGTTTAGATTCTGGTTTCAGGTTCCAGATGTGGTATCTGTGTTTAGTCCTATATATAAAGTTGACATGTACAAGTTACATGCCCACAGTGTTTGAGAACCATTGGTGTAAACTGACCCGAGACAATCACACTGATTGGAAACAGACACTCCTACGTCTTGATATCTGTCCAGGTTTCACTACAAGCCTCATTAATCTCTCCCAAGACTTCAAAAGCGGCACATTCACTCATCCCTTCACATCTTCTCTGTAACCTGCTCAGCAACTACAGTGACAATTACACATAATTACTCTGCTCCTCCATAACAAAGACAATCTGTATTTGCCGTTGCATTATTAGCAATCCAAAGCATCTCTAATTAAAGTTGGCATATAGTTCCAGTGTGATACTGTGTGTGCCAAAACTGTGTTGCTCTGTGCACAAGAAAATTACTTTCTAGTGTACCTTAAATTATTCAGGTCCCATGTTGTACAACCGGTTTATTTGTGGTTTAGTCTGGGTTTAGCTTTAGACCTGTTTTTTACCTCATTTCTACAGAATTCATTCATAATAGGCTACAGCATGATTTAACACTGTTATAGATCTGCTTTTACTGTTGTTCATCTTGTTTAATGTCAGGTAGGACTTTACTCTAGGTTCTATTTAGGCTTAGGCCTGCCAAGGAAACACATTTTGAAGATTGATATATTGCTTCAAAGCTATGATAAACAGTAATACTGAAACTAGTTTATGCCTCTGACTCAAAGCAGAAAAATGCCAGTAAATCACGGGACAATCATCATTAACAGACCTGAGCTGCAACAAATAAATAACAGAATGAACCAATAATTAGCCATATAATGTATTTATTCAACCTTCTACAGTTAAAATCTTATGGTAATAAAACAAAAATGCCCCAAATCTCCCCACTTTTGCAGTGACATTGAATACATGATATATATTGAGCCCCAAAATATATAGTTCCAGCTTTCATACATTAAACAATAAGTCAATAAAATAATTATTGTGATAGGCTTATCTAGCTACTGTTTTAAAGAATATTTCTAACAATTAAAATCTAAGATCAAATAAGTAATATAAATTTAATCAGTACTCTAAAACTGAAAACTTAGCTTTAGTATTCAGAAAGTTTGATTTCATAAAGAAGGTCATATTTTGGAGAATTGATAACATGTTAGACAGTAAAAAGAACTTAAAGGTGCACTGTGTAACTTTTATGGAGAATGTCCAGAATCGGTTTGTCTCTATGCAAATGTTAATGCTTTGGTTTAAATTGTCCTGAGTATGGAATTAAACTAACCTATCTTGCATTTATTCAATTACAGGTGTTATTTATTGCTACAAAAATATCTTAAAAACATGAATTCTTACTGTGAGTGGGAATGGAACATTCTAGGCACATTTCCATGGAGACAAGCAGGAGATAAACCCTCCACTAGACACAGCACACCTTTAAGCATTTCACTGCTGGATGGTCATACTGTTAAACATTGTGAATAATCATAAATTGCTTGTTTCTTCTCATACTAATAATAACACTAAAATTTTATGTTGTGACATGCTTTGTTTGGTAACTTTTTTCTAACTACTATGTGATTTCTCTGGTTATTAGTAATGAAACACAACCCAAACTTCTACTAAAAGCAGACAGCGCCATGCTAAACTGGTCCTCAGTGTTCCACTAATGTATGGAGCTTCAGAGAGACAGCCTCCACATGCAATTGAATATGAAAGCCTGCCATGCACCGGATGAGAGGACAATAACTCAGTGTGACTCTAGACATTATCCAAAACCAAAAGGACAAAGTGACAGTGCTGTGCTCCGACTCTTAATGTGAAGTTAAAACACATTTGAGCTCTGTGTAAAAGTTAGCCTTAGATTTGAAGGTCTGTGAAGTCATTGCTGATCATAATGACAGTTTTTCTTGTGCCTATATCAATAGTCATTTCCTCTCTCCCTGCAGCAGAAACTCGGTCTTAGACGCTGGCAGTGCATGGTACCACAGAGAGCAAGCAAAGGAGGAAATCAATAGAAAAAAAGATCGCTGCAGGCTCACACATTTTTATCTTGCTTTAAAAGAGTCGGCTTTAATTTTGCTTTGATCTCAATTTGCCGCTTTTGAGATAGCATAGCCTATTCCTCCCCACTGAACCAGGAGGAATAGGCATCTATCATCACTGCGGGTATATGGGCCTTCATATCACAAAAAGCCTTGTCAACTACGCTCTTTATATTGCCATGTGCGTCAGTGTCCATTACTGTTTTACAAGGATGGAAGGTGGAAGGAATCAAAACAAATAATACAGCAGAACTTGGTGAACAATACAGCTCTCCAACTGCAATTTCACCCATGCATGTCAGGGAGAATTGTGGTAATTTGCAGCAGAGGAAAATGATGGACAATGTTAGTGAGAAGCCTCAAATAAAGACTTTAGAGAGATGGCCAGATGCTGGTGCATTGGTCGCCCATTTCGCCATGATGCACAGCTGCTGTTGTTCTCACTGCTCAGATAGGTCTCTATGAATGTCGAACCCCATAGCCAGACATCCACACATCATTAAAACTGACACACCAAAGCCAATGCCACATTTGAGCATCACCTCAGGTCTGCTAAAGAAGCCTCGTCCACCTCCAAAGCTATGGTGCATTCTGCGGAGCGACTGTTGTTTGGGAATTTGTTTCTCTTTTCCAAAGCAGAGACAAAAGATAGGGATAAATGAGCGGGCAGAGAAAAGACTAGCACCATGCTGAGAAGAAAAGGAAGGCTCTAATCTAATTTGGTAGAAGGATGTGTGTATATGTGTGTGTGTGTGTGTGTGACTGTGTATGTCAGAGCTGCACAGTGAGAGGGGACTGTGGGAATGGGACAGAAGGCTGTGCTGCTCAAAGGCGTCTCCAGGGCCAGGAGCAGTGGGGAGCCTCCCTCAGACGCGCTCTGTCCGAGTCGGGACACTCAAAGGGGGATTAGACAGAGAAGGCCTTTCCTGATTAGCAATTCACACTCAAGTGCCCCGCAAGGACCTCGCCTAATAATATCACCATCAGCACCCTTCACCTCTGCGCCAATCAAATGTTTACTCTCCTTTTTGACTTTGTTCCCCTTCAAATGCAATATCTGCTAATCACAAAAATGGCAAACATGGGGACAAACAGATTGTTTTAAAGGTGCACTGTGCAACTTTTCTGGTGGAGGGGCCATCAAATGTTTTTTTCCATGGAGACATTATTGCTTTGTCTGGACATTTTATTCATCATGGAGACTAAACCAGACCAAGTTACTGGTCAGATCTGTGGAGAGGCGACCCACTCACCATCAGAACGCCTGTTTTTCTAGGTATTTTTGAGCTATAACCACTTATTTATTTTTTATTTTTTTCAGTTTATGAAAGGTAAGGTAGAGCTGTTTAGGAGCGCAATGACATATCCATAGAAATGGCCTACTATATAAGATCTGTCGAGCAATGTCATTTTGATGTTGTATTTAGTGTCATGAATAAAAAAAAATAACAACTTTTGACTGTACTTTTTCTAATGTATACCACAGAGGAAGGATGTATAAGCCAATTATCATCACAAATCAGTTATCCAGTTTTAGCCTATATTATAAGACTGTAATAATCTACTATAACTATTGCAGCTCATTGCTTTTGGTCTTGAGCTGCTAAACTCCCACAATATTCCTTCCTTCCACTCCTCCGCTCAGTCCTCTTTTTCCTTTTGCAGCTAAACAAGCGCCACATGAAAGAGCATGATGTAAGAAGACCAACCCACAAAACTAATATTGCCATTTCAAAGCCACATCAGCCCAGATGTTATTGGGCTGTGCGACAAACTAAATTCATTACAGCAATGTTTATGCACACTGGTTGAAAGCTTCTCGGTCATATAAAAGTCTGCCATGCCTATAATTACACTAATCTTCTCCCTAAACACTTAAGGTCACAATAACTCAGTGACTTCCTCTTATCAAGCGCAGCGCACAAATAGCCAAATGGTGCTTTCGAATAGAAAACAGATACACAATATTTAATTTAGTTAAAAGAGCTGTAAACAAATTAGTCTGATAATTAAGAAGTATTTATTGAGCTAGTTTCATCATATGAGTCTGTACCAGGCTTTGATGTTGACAGAGTTTTTAATACATAATGATTTGAGTCCTATAGGCATATCATCAAAATCATTTCACCCTAAAGTCCAGATACACAGTTGTTTCTGAGATGGACTTGAAAATGGAAATGCAGTACATATAGGCCTGTCTCAATACTCCATCAACTTATCATTCGATATATGAAAACTGGAATAATATATTTCAGTGCTTAATATTTATTTGTGTGTATAATTTCTTTGTAAAAGCGGGACATTTGCTTGCTTGTTTTTTGTTGTAATACAATAAGATTTGAGCTGAAAAAGGTTGAATATTTTACTCCTATGGCTAATTATCATATCATATAATTATATTGTGCTTCAAAATGTGTGTGTGTGTATGTGTGTGGGGGGGTCCTCTGAGGTACTGTATACTATGGATGCACCAATCCAGCTTTATCATTTTCAATACCGATTTTGATACTACAGATCTTTAAGTATCCGCCGATGCCTAACATTATCCGATACCAGGGCAGAGACCGAAAACATTTTATTCCTTAAAATAAACATATAATAAGACAAAACTGATCCAAATGTGTTAGTTATCCCTCATGTAACCCAGAGAGCAACTCTCTTTGTGGACAAACAGTGATCAAACATACTGTAGTCTTATTACATCAATATATATGTCCAACCAGATTATCGACATATTTGGAAGCCGATGTCCAATCCAGCAATTTTTTTAGTATCACCGCCGATATCCAATACCAATATTGGATCGGTCCATCATACTGTTTACCCAGGGCCCATTGCAAGGACAGACCCCTCACAAAGCCTGAAAAGTGAATTTTTTATACAACAAAATGCAGTGTGGGCCCAACAACATGATTTGCACTCAGGGCTCAGCATTACAGCTCTGGCCAAAACAAAAAACTTAAACTAGAGCAACTGCATTATGGCTTAACACATGTCCAAAGAAGATTTTCTAGTTTTAGTACTCAAAACTCTGAATAGAACAAGTCTACACACTGCAGATTGTAGAGTGGAGTTGAAATGTTTCCCATGCTAATTCCAGTGCACATTGATTTATATACCCATATCTTGGATGAGAGATGTTAAACTTTACAAACTAGGTCCAGATGACATTTTTCTGCCCTTGGTTTAATTATACAGTTTAATTATAGCGTCAAAGAGTGGGAATTTCCTCAGAGCACTCTTAACAGCATTTCTCTTGATGCACCAGTTATCCAAACATGTACATACAGATTTTACTTTATAACAGAAATGCCATTGTAATGCACAGTTTTGAAAGTACTGGTGTATTATGTTTGTGTGTATGTTTTTTTTTTTGTTTGTTTGTTTTAAATGCATTGTGTAACGTTCTTGGTGGAGGGCCTGTCAAATTATTTTCACCATGGAGATGTTATTGCTCTGTCTGGAGTGTTTTACAGTGTAATATTAAACCTATCTATCTTCATGGTAACCAAACCAGTTGAAGTTACAGATGAGATCTCTGAACAGGCAGTCCCGCTCACACTCAGAATGGCTGTTTTTTTGTTTGTTTGTTTGTTTGTTTTTTTAAGTATTTTTGAGCTATACATCTGCTGTAATTTAATAAATGTAAAGTAGAGGTGTTTAATGTCATACTGTGGAACAAGCAAATTCGGAAAACATATCCATTAGTATTTTGAATAAAACAATCTTGTGAGTACTTTTTATTCTCCACACTTAACCTTTGTAACCACGTTGACTTCACAGGCCTATCATCTCCTCATTACCTCATACTGTCTGCATTGTCAGAGTGAGCAGAGGGCTGTGATAAAGTGGATGATCCTGACCTAAACACTGAATGGCTGCTCTCATCGGGGTGTACAGGATCTGGGGACAATGCAAGAGCCGAGCGGACAAATAGCCTCACCTCCAGCTGAGTGTGTTGTTTCTTCTCATTGTGCTGCATGAAAGGGGAGAGGAGGGCCTTGCTTAAGAAGATTATAGCCCTACCCCACCCGTACGTTTAATCAACATGCCCTTTCAGAGCAGCCAACAATGCCAAACATGTCCAAAACGTCACCCATCTTCTCCCCATAGCATACCGCACATGTTGGAACAAAATGCCTGTCCCTAACTACTATAGTTAGAGAAAAGGAGAGCTGTCAAATTTAGGATCTGTGTAGGAATGTATTAAAGATTTGATTTACAGATCTGGGTCTTGGTTCTGGATGGTTAAACAAGTGTCCATCGTTACTTGTTACATTTGCTGCAGTTTTATATTTAAAAGCACATAAATATAAAAAGTACACCATAAAATTAAACATGGGTTAAACATAATAATATACACATTTAGCATTAATAAAGCATTAAGCAAGACTCAATTCATAATAATACAATAGGTTACTAAGAATATTCAGGCTTAGAAATAACATAATTAAAGGGTTAGGAGTCGAACAATTCTTGATAAACTATTTCTTCATTATGAATTAAGTGTTTCTACATGCTTATTTAAGGCTATTGTTAAACAATAGTTTATCTCAAAATAAAATGTTGCACATTATCAAGTACTACAACACTTTCTGATTATCATTTTATAATAAAAAAACTAATAATAATAATACATAAGACTTGTATAGCACTTTTGACACTCAAAGACACTTCACACAGTTCAGGACAGACACAAATGAAAAATAAAAGTATATATTATTATTTTGAAATTGTTATTGTGTGGTCCCTCGAGTATCTCTTTAGCCCTCACTTTGCATATTGGAATATCATGGTTTTAGATAGATCACTTTTGGAAATGATATGTGCTCCACCATTACTAGCTAAAGATCAATAAAATTAGTTCAATGAGCCAATCAGTCACCACTTAGCTTACTCTCATTAAGAAGATTTTGCAAAAATAATCAATTCTCCCACATCAACTCCATTTCCAAGTGCGCAATTTTGTACAAATTGATAATGAAAATGGTGTGAAAGGAGGTCTGCCTTATTTTCCATCTCTCTAAGAATGTCATCGTCTTGATAGAATATTTGATATGTATCTAATTTTTGCCTGCACAAACAAAAAACTAGATTAGCTCCAACTCGTTTTATACTGATCCAAATTCCCCAAAGAACCCGGGGAGCTTTGCGTTTTTTATGCTTGCCCTTCATTTCTGCTTTCATCCATGGTTAAATATGTAAATAAAATGTCTAAAGTCATTCTTCAAAGGGGGAACAAAAGAAAAAAAGGGGGCTGAGGGAGAAGACAGCCATAAAATTCCTGCAATTCTCCATAACATTAGCCAGAGGGGGGCTAGCTCCCAGCCTGAGCCTAGCAGCAGGGGTGCACGCTCGCTCCATAGAATCACACATCTCAAATCCCACACACAAAAAAAATAAAATATCTTTTCAGCTTCAGCCATCAAAGCGCCCCCTCCCTCCTCCCTTTTCACTTTATTAGTTACAGAATTATCTCAGTTGCTGATTTCTGCGAGATGGAAGCGGCGCCTTGCTTTCTTCCCTGTTGTGGTTGCAAAGATGAGATCAAACGAGGCTATTGCTTTAGCTTTATGTGTATAAAAATGAAGTAGTAGTAGTAGTAGAAGTAGTAGTAGTGGTGGATATCAATGCCAAACGGCTTCTACAATGGTCTTGTTTTACTGTGACAAGCCAAAACATAAAGAGTGAAAGAAAATGATAAATTTAGTGCCAAAGATATTAAACCTGGATCTCAAATAACAGGAAGCCCCAAACTAAGAGTTAACAATTTTACTATATTAAAAAAAAAATTAAAAGACTATGCTATGTGTAAAACACAGGCACAAAAATTTCACCCAACTATTTAAATTCAGAATGCATGCAACTCTCAAGTCATTGGTAACTCTTATAATAAGCTATAGGTTAACCAATATGATGACAAATCTTACTACCCCAATTAAGTCAATAAAAGTACTATCACTACTACTTTGACTACAACTACAATACCATCTTTTACAACTTTTTATTACTTTTATGTGCGAAGTTATAATGTTGTAGGCTGCAGTTCTGCCCACACTTTTTACACTAAGTGACCCATTACCAAGTTACATCAAAAATATATCTGAATGTAGATACTGACGACCCAAATATAAGCATGCCTCTAGTTACTGCCCCACTTTGTCGCTGTGAATGTGACCAGCAAAATGATGAAAGAAAAAAGAAGAAGAATGGGGAGGGATTGTGAGAAACTCTTTGGACAATTGTATCACCTCTGTTATTACCAGAAGGCTGAGGGCAGATATGTGCTTTGACCAGTGCCGCACAAAGACCCTGATTTGAAATGATTCCTCTCCACATTAAAGCTGTCATGCCTTTTTGTTCCAGGCTCATAATACAAGTGTATAATACATGGGGAGGAGGGGGCAGCACAGGCCTATCAGCTGTTGTCCTTGGCTTTGTAAAAAGGTCCTCAATATGAAGAAAGAATATGACATGATGTCTGGAGGCTTTTATGATAGTTCCATTCAACACATGACATGATAAAGTGTTTAATTTATTAAGGCTACTATATTCTACTATACCACTGTACAAATAAAGCAAATAATAAACAAAAAAAAAACTTCAAAGACTTTTATGTTTTCCTGTAGATCACAATGAGATGTACGAATAATAACTATTTGAGTATTATGAAGCTATTGTTGTAATACCAATGATGTATTGTTATGTATGTTTTACTGTTGTGTACTTTGGGATTACGTCTGAAGTCTAATAAATCTAACTTATAGTCATTTTATAGTATTATTCATAATTTCTGCACTGAATTTTAAAAACCAAAACTGATTCCTTTACAGAAGTTCTCATAAAAGTGACATAAAAACACATATCTGACAAGGCATATCAGCATTTCTCAAATTTTTCTATTTGGCAAACTTGGCATGTGACAGTAAAGCATGTGTGCAACAGTGAAACTCTTCTAGATGAAAACAATACCATTAGAACAATATAGCAGCTGTATAGTGACACATATGCTGCATACTGTTGCTTGTTCTAGACCCTATATTTGTGCACATTGAGCCTCAACAGCTGAAATGCCACTGGTAGCGATATGCCATGCCTAAACCCTTTAGGCACGCCACTGTACCCACTTCTCATCTCGCTCAGACACATTTCTGAAATACTTTTTTAAGCACTTTAGTCACTCTTGTAAAATGTCCACTAACAGCACTTGTGTTTACTCGATCGTTGCCCCCAGAGGATGCCACAGTCCAGACCAAAGGATAAATTTTACTGTTTACAAGGTAATGTGAGGAGCATCTCTTGAGAATGGACCAGCACTCAACGTGGTGGTTGCAAAAGCATATGCTTTATAACTTTTTTATTAATTTACTGCACCTTCTGTTGTGTCTAACTTGTTCACGTCTTTGTTTTGGTTTAACAGGGCAATAAAAATAAGCCTTCTTTTCATTGTCTAAAGCACTCATGTTGTACAGGCTCCCGGGGGGCCTTTGATCAGATAGGAAATGGATTGTGCATTCATAAACACCATACAAGTTTATAAGGGGCACTCAAATCAGACACTAAAATTCCTTTTTGGAACGTTTATGACATAATTCAATTGTACTAAATAATAAGTGAAATCAGGAGCCTACCTTTTAGTGTTGTAGGCTACAGGAAGTCACAAGTGTATTTGCGCCAGTCCTATGCCTGGATGAAAAGTAGACCTATACATCAAAGCAATTGCATAAATCAGCAGGAGGTGACCTGGAAGAGAGAAATCGAAAGGAAGGAAGATGTTATTATGGTAGATAGGATAAGTAGTTGTAATTACAGTAAAAATGTAGGCGTACTTACAAATGCAAGCCTAACGATGTTTACAAAAGATGGATTGCTCTGAATGCCTTGCTACAAGAACTGGCCACATAAAGTTAAACATAATCGCAACGTTATACTCATATTCATGACATTTTCTAAGGATAATCATGATTTTCCAAATGCAGCTCACTTACCTATGTTAAATGCGTTTGCCCTTTCTGGACCATATATTACACTGTTTTTCAACTTTCTTTTTCAATATAGGCTTAAGTTTAACATTTTGTCCAAAAAAGATAATGACGCAAATCTATGGGCCTAAAAAGAAGAGTGTAATGAGCAAACTGTTCCGCACGATTTGAAAATAATCCTCGTGTCAGTGTCGCCTTTCTTATGCAAAGTAGCTGTCTTTGAAGGCGGATCTTTTGGCAGGTTGGTCCGGGGACGGGAGCTTCGAGCAGCTCAGAGAGGCGCTGCCACTAAACGCAACAACAGCGCACGGAACACGAGACGACCAGGGCACGTTTACGACTCGCCAATTTGTGCCTGTTTATAGCGTTTTAACTAACAATCAACTGCCCCCGAAGTGACCACGTTTCAGCAGCCTAAGGACTTGAGGATTTGTTTCTGTTTTGCAAAGTTACCGCACGGGAACACAGCGCGCGTTTCTCCTCAGTTCACGGAGAGAAGAATGAAAGCGGAATGCGGACAAGAGTGCGTTTTGGACTTTGGAGATATAAATAATTTTGCTTAAATTAAGCAAAATTAAGCTGAGAAGCTGCGAAACTGAGCCAGCAGGGTCAACATCTACAGCCTGATCGGGAACATGGACCAATACTGTGCGCTCCGACAGGAAAAGCACACGGGACCCTCGCGGGATTTCTGTTGAACTAACATGGAAATGATGAACGTGTAAGTTACACTTATTTACGCAGCAAATCGAAGCCACCACCTTTTAGTTCTACAGGCTCATTATAAACTTTTGCCGATAGACCATGTGCTGTGCTAAACTCCGTCTCCTCTCCGCGCTGCTGCTGATGTTGCGGAGCAGTTGGGGCTCTGCTATCAGCTCCATAGACCCGGACTGGTCAGGGGAGGGCAGATGTCAGCATATAAGCATCCCCCAGTGTAAAGATATTGGCTACAATATGACTCGCATGCCTAATCTAATGGGACACGATGACCAGAAAGAGGCAGCTATAAAACTACAGGAGTTTGCCACATTGATTCAGTACGGGTGCCACAGTCATCTCAAGTTTTTCCTCTGCTCACTGTACGCCCCTATGTGCACGGAACAAGTGTCTAATCCCATCCCTGCCTGCAGAGCCATGTGTGAGCAAGTCAAATTGAAATGCTTTCCAGTTTTGGAGCACTTTGACATCCCATGGCCAGAATCTTTGGACTGTTCCCGCCTGCCCACCAAAAACGACCCCAATAATCTCTGCATGGAAGCTCCAAACAATGGATCAGATGAACCCCCAAAAGTGTCCCACACGCAGCCTCCGGACTTCAGACCACAGCGTCCTATGAGTGGTCAGGACATGCATTTAAAGGACAGCAGTGGCAAACCCTCATGCACTAACCCGGGCAAGTTCCACTATGTTGAGAAAAGTGAATCTTGTGCCCCCAAATGCTACCCCAAAGTGGATGTCTACTGGAGCCAGGGTGACAAGCAGTTCTCCCTGGTGTGGATGGCCATTTGGTCCATCCTGTGCTTTGTGTCCAGCGCATTTACAGTGCTCACTTTCCTTATTGACCCACAGCGCTTCAAATACCCCGAGAGGCCCATAATTTTTCTTTCCATGTCCTATTGCGTCTACTCTGTGGGCTACCTCATTCGCCTTTTTGTGGGCGCTGACAGAATAGCCTGTGACCGAGACAATGGAGTACAGTATATCATCCAGGAGGGCCTAGAAAGCACGGGCTGTACCATTGTATTTCTCATCCTGTATTACTTTGGCATGGCCAGCTCTCTGTGGTGGGTCATTCTCACCTTAACATGGTTCTTAGCTGCAGGTAAAAAGTGGGGTCATGAAGCCATTGAAGCCAACAGTAGCTACTTTCATTTGGCAGCTTGGGCTATTCCAGCAGTAAAGACTATTATGATTCTAGTTATGCGCAAAGTGGCTGGAGATGAGCTCACAGGGGTCTGTTATGTGGGTAGCATGGATGTCAAAGCATTAACAGGTTTTGTGCTTATTCCTTTATCATGCTACTTAATTATTGGCACTTCTTTTCTGTTGTCTGGTTTTGTCGCCTTATTCCACATCCGTAAGATTATGAAAACGGAAGGAGAGAACACGGACAAACTTGAAAAACTCATGGTTCGAATTGGAGTATTTTCGGTGCTTTACACTGTGCCAGCCACTTGCGTCATTGCCTGCTACTTCTACGAACGCCTCAACATGGACTATTGGTGTGTATTGGCAGATGAGAGAAAATGTGTGAACAGCACTGGCCCCGATTCAAATGAGTGTATCATGAAATCGTCTATTCCAGCAGTGGAGATTTTCATGGTGAAGATCTTTATGTTGCTGGTGGTGGGTATTACGAGTGGGATGTGGATCTGGACTTCCAAAACACTGCAGTCATGGCAAAATGTCTTCAGTCGGAAGTTGAAGAAGAGAACGAGGAGGAAGGCTGCCCCAAGTAGTGTGTTCACAAGCAGCAGACCTTATATGAAACCCCACCAGTCGCTTAAAGGGCACAACACAAAGTACGAGCCCACCCGGCAACCCCCCACATGTGTTTGAGCCAAAGATCAACCTGTGAAAGCTCTTATTTTGAAAACACTTGTCAACTTAGCAAAAGATGATCATATTGTATTTATGTACTCAAAGTAACATACAATACTGTGCAAAAGTTTCAATCTGACATTTTAGGTCCTTTCAAGCATAGAAAGAATCCTCAAAATTACAAAAAATGGCAAAAGATCAAAACTAGAAATGGCCTCACCTTGACCCATTTTTTTAGTACAGGGGTAAATGCTTTCTCTATCGAATTGCATACTGTTAGATTACTACTGAATCTAAAGAGAAATTGTACACAAAAGATTACACACTGAGAGTTCAGCTGCCATGTGAGTCTTTATTACAGTTAAGTTCATCATGGGCCATGACTACAAATGACAAATCCAAATAAATGATTTATTTATTAAAGCACTCACATTTACACACCAGAAAAAGCTTTTACACAGTTCGATTGTTTCTTGTTTTGTTTCTTGAGCTTTCTCAAGCTATTGCTATTCTAAGATATACTTATCTGATTGAAGAACTTAAAAGAAATAAACTGTATTATCCTTCAGGCTAAACAGATTTTGGATTTGCTATTGGTAACTTGAATCATGTGCAATAGCCTTTTGCCTTCCTGAGTACTACTGTACTAAGTGACTGAAACTGGAAGGACCCCACAGATACAATGCAGGAGCGTTCACGTGGATATTTACTGCATGTTTGGATTGAGAGCAGCTGGTGAAAAAGACCTTGTGGACTTTTGTTGTAAGATGGACTTACATTGTTGAAGCACTCAAAATATGTGTAAATGCAGTTGTGTTTTTTCTTTGCTGTTTTATAGCAGAAGGGAATGTTTGTATATATTTCTAAAAAAAAAAAAGTATAGAAAATTAATAAAACGTTCTAGTTTTAATTTTTTTAATCCTGTGTCTCAGTGGTCAATATTTTACTATTTCTTTTGGTTAGGCTGAAAGTTATTGATAATGTTTGAACTTGTGTACATACACTGCTGTTATTAATGCGTCAGCAATGATGTCTGGTATTGGCAGATACTAAAGTATCCAAAACAAACCTAAAAACCTGGATCTGTGGATCATAAATTCGCAGAAGTGTTCCTAGAATTCTGATATGATTAACTGTCTTTAAACTGTTTATTTAATGAAACATACAGTGCTTTCGAGAGGGACAGTACAACACATCTAAACTACCTTCATAGTAAATCCTAAATCCTAGAGTTGAAAAGTACACAACTTTATTCTCCCTCCTCCTCCGCATGGGGCTGGTGTGGTTGTATCAATGCCGGGTTATACAATAATCCAGCACTTATTCACGACAGGATTAGAGCGTTTGAAGGGCTTGACTTTGAAAGACAGGGTTTAGTGCAAAGCAAAATAAGGAATATCTGTCATCTCCTCTGCTTCTTATCAGCGGGCCATAGTGGTATTTCTAAAGGCACATCTGGTCAGGATTTAAAGTAGTTACTTGTGGACTAAAGTGCTTTATTTGAGCATGGACAAACTCAATGCACCATGCAGTATCTGGAAATGTTAAACGATTCTTAACCTGTCAACAGCTTGAAAGTACAGTTTCAGAGTGCAGGAGCAAGTCTAGTCTTGTACCAATGAATGACTTTGGTCTCAGCAGCAGTCAAAAAACAGAAAAGCTTCATAAGGTGCTTGATACATATTTTTAATGTAAAGGCTACAAGTCTTTTCTTGAATATTTGCCTCACTTTTGCTTAAAGCCAAAACAAGATAGCTATAGCAAATTACAGCACAGGGAAATACATTCTAAGTAGTGTTTCAAAAGCAAGTATCCGGTGGTACATGTGCTTGGTCAGGTGAAATGTTTTGGATTTTAATTATCAAAGGTGGATTATGTAACTTTTTAGGTGAAGGGTGCGTCAAATGGTTTTATCCGTGGAGATGTTATTGCTTTGTCTGGAATGTTTCACAGTATGAAATAAAGCCTTTCTATCATCAGGGAGATCAAACCAGACCAAGTTATAGGTCAGATCTGTGAAGAAGCAACTGTGCTCACAGTTGTTTTTCTGTTTTTCTAGATATTTTTGAGCTATAAAACCACCTATAATTTAATTTAATGTCATACTACACAGAGTAATGACATATACATAGACATAAGAAGGTGACAGACCCCCAATCAAAAAGATACATAGTGTACCTTTAAATGTATTCAGCATTCCTGTTCTGGCAAATGTTTTTATAAATGTTTAAAGCCTGGTATTAATCCTGAGTTAGGCTTAGTCCTGGGTTAGGCCCGATTTAGTCAAGTTTTAAAGCCTTAGAATACAAATGCTTTCTCCATTTATTGTCGTTCAAAGTTAACTATTTAAAATTTCATATACATAATAGTTAATGTAAAATGTTTTGGTATGGCTGCATTGGATTATCTCAGAGAATTTCACAAGAGTAGTAATGCTTTCTACCCAAGGGCATTCAAGTTCCAACGCCGACCTGAGCCGCTGTAGCCTTCTCAACATCACATGACTGAACCTCTGTGAGTCTGTATCAAAGACAGTGTGCTATAGTCGCCTGTTTGAGTGGAGAAAGGTGTGAGAGCTTCAAGCAGAGGCCACCTGGATCCCAGCCCCTCAGGTGTCATGGAGGCAGTAAATATAAATGACAGTTAGCACTTCCCCGAGGGCTTCTGCAGACTTCACTTCTCCTCTTCTGAATTCTTCAAAGCAAAAGGACCCTGCTCAGAGCAAGGGCAAAGGGGTGAGAGTAAAGCACTGTGTTTTTGGTGCTCAAGCTATAGCTGCTGTGTCACATCCACGCAAGGTAACAATGTGTGCTATGTCTATGACGTTATATATCGGCCATTATAGTTTGTGATGACTTGTTTTATTTGTCTAACAGGGAAACCCTAGAGCTATCATGTGACTCAGCCTGATGCAGTCTGGGCTTCTTGTTTTATAACTCATGCAATTTGAAATATTTTCTATCTTTTTTTACTGTCACCATCACATAACCAATTAATGTAAAATGTGTAGAATAATTTCTTGAATAACAGATTTTAAAGAAGGGCTATATTTGTTCTCAAGTTCTTGAAATGTCACCAAATTACAAATAATTGCCTCATAGAATGTTTTGCTTTACATGTCTTAAAATGAACAAAAGCTAGACTAGACCAATACAACACTGATCCAGGGCTAATCAGGACTTTGGAAGACATACCTACACTGCCCCACATTTTGAGAACCTTTATAGATAAACTTGTGTGCCTTGCTGGTGCTGCCATTGTAGCATTCTTAAAGTGCTGTGACACAGTGACATAAATCAGGTTTGTGGGTGACAGAGGCTCTTTGATCAGTGTTGGAGACGCCCCACGTCCCCTTCCTCAGCACCTGTTTACCAGTCCGGGCCTGCTTCTGCTGCTTCTGCTGTGACTGTCTATTAGATCTGTGACACACATGACACACTTACAACAAGCAACAAAAGCAATGCAACATTAATATCTGCTTGCATACCATGTAGCTACTGTTTACAAGTTACTAAAGTTAGTATTTTCATCTTTTTTTTTTCATTTTAAGCATCTTAGTTCAAGACTCAACATATTCGAAAGGTTAATAGTTGAAAATGAGTGTAACATACTGTATTTGATAATTAGTACCTTCCAACCTTATTTATATACACAACTTCTGTTCTGATATCCATTACATTGAGTGTATTTAATTGACCTCCATTAGCTATCAGCTATTCTTCCTGGAGACCTATGTAGCATGTTTTAGGTTGATAGGGGAAACCAGAGTTCCTGGAGGAGACACAGGGAGATATGCAAACTCATGCAAAAGAAAGGCCGGGGCAACCCTGATCCGAAATTGAGTTTTTGAAATAGTCCCAGAAGTCTTGTTTAGTTTGAAGGTTTTAATGAATCCTTACATTGACTTGCTGGAATCCTTGTGTTCTGGCCCGGTGTAGTCACAGCTTTCAGCCTCACAAACACAAACAGGACTGTACTGGGGTGGCATCTTTGCTGAAGGTGGGAGTCATTACAAACCGGCTGCTACCACAGAGCATGCTTAAGGCATGCTCAATTTTTAGATGCATAATGAATCGCCTTGTGGGCCTCGTTCTGATCAAACAGTGTTTGATAGTGGCTTTGGTTTGAAAAAGGCTGAATATGTTTATTTGCATGTGGAGAAGTCAGTGACTTTGAGCTGGAGATCAGGCAGATTAGTGCAAACTGACAAGAGACCTAAGCAAACAGACACGCCCCCTGCACAGCCACAGCTCACACTTCTTCACTACTAAACAATAACATCAGTCAAAATGCACAGCAACAATGTGTGTTATTATATTTGTGCACTACTCTCTTGCCTCAGGCCTCCACATTTATTTAGAACAACACATGACAAGTTATAGAGTATCCTCATATTATTTACTTCCTCAGCATCCACAAAAACGTATGTGCCAATAGAGTTTAGGAGCCGCGCCAGGGTTAGGATAAATGGCACACAGTAATTTGTCAAGAAATGAAAAAAAAGAAAAAAAAAAAAACAAAACATGGGTCATCATTGCAAGAGTCAATGGACTTAATTGTGTGTTGATCATGTATTATACTTCAAGTGTGTAGTTTACAGTGCAAAAGTGACAAAAACAATACTTTGGAGTAGAACTATGACAAGTTGGTGACGTGAAGGGATGGGCTCCCCAGGAGACAGCCTATTGGGTTCATGTATTCTTGCATTAGCTAGCTGTGGTAGTGTACAAGCGCTGGGGACCACAGGAGAAAGCTGATGATGGATGTGGCAGGACTCAGAGAGAAAACATTTTGTTCAAAGACACCCTGAAACTTAAAAAAGAAGGATGGCACAGAGGGGGGCCACAAAGAAGAACTACACAATCAACTGACACATAAACGATGTGGAAATATCCTGCTTCTAACTCTTATGATTTATAGCCTATTCTTTCTAATAAACATTCTAATGCAGAGTATGCTAAAAGAATTGTCATAAAATATTTAACATCCACAAGGGGCTAATACATTTGTAAAACATTTCTGAATAAGGCACCAGGAAGGGCATCTGGTGTCTCAAAAAAACACTGTTGTGAGGCAGATTATTTGCATTGGTGAGCTAAGGAGAAAATATGATTAAAACATTTGGCAATAATCACAAGGCATACAGACAAAATGGCATACACATGGCATTCACATCTTCAAGAAGGGCATCTGGTCTAAAATGTGATGTGAACCACTAAATCTTGTAGCTCCACATTCATTAAGTGTACAGGGAAAAAAGTTCTAAACATCACAAGTAACAAAAAAAAATAAAAAATCACTCCTGACAAAATAGTTCACATATGGCTATCACATGTTTTACCTTGTACATAATTAGCAATTCAAATTCAGTTCTCGTTGTAAATAATGCCAAGCACTTTCTGTATTAGCTATACTTTTTTAAAGGCAAGCATGGTTTTCTCAGGGCATCAAGTAAATCCCTGCCGACACCCACAACACTTAACATGTGTTTGAATACTGAGGTCCAGTGGTGTTTCATTTTGCTCAGAGGTTATTTTATGCTGTGACAGGACTGGAAGCAATTTAACTCAAGTACTGAGGAATAGTTGGGGAGATGATAAATGGCTATTGTTGGGCGTGTGACTCTATCTGATTCCTGAGCATGTGCAGCTTTGAGTAATCAAGCCCCAGCATGGTTAAAAGCATCTTGTTTTCCTTCACACTGCAAAGGAGATTGTCTGCTTCTGATAAAATGATTGTGTGCACTGGGAGGAGTAGCTAACACTGGGGAAGGGGTGAGGACCTATAAAGCTGGTCTCAGAGCTAAATAATAGACAACATTAAAGGTGCACCATGTACTTTTTTTTAGTGGAGGATCAGCCACTTGCTAGCTTTCATTTTGTGGCACCCTTTGTCAAATAGATGAACCTCAACTAGAGTTTTATAGGCACCATCATTATATTCATTTTCTCTGTATTGTTCACCTCTATTTAACATTAGAATAAGTTGTTAAAGGTATGTGTGTAAAATCCCCCAGTCGTCCAGATAGAATCCATGGCAAAAGCAGAATTTCAATTTGTCAACTGGACAAAAGTGTATTTGGTCGAATCAGATGAGCTGCGAAACATATTCAACCAAATAAACTTTTTTCCAGTGACAAACTGAATTTCTCCTTTTGCCTTCTTAAAGGTATGGAACTTTTCTGGTCGCACAACTGCCATCAAACAGGCTCCTACAGTGCCACTCAAACAGTGAGAGATACAGGACTAGGGTCATAGCATACTTCATACAACAGTACAACAATTCATCCTCATGTAATAGATAACCTTCTGTCATATCAAACACTATTTCATCTTTGCACTGTTTTCTCCGTTGACCTCTTGTATATAGAACGATATATTTGTATTACTATATTTCTTTTTTTTTTTTTAGGGTTGTTTTTACTTTTACATATACATATGTACATATACTGTACATTTATATAATGATGCCTTATTTGACACCAGATTTTTTTGCTACTTACTTTGAATTTATTATTACCATTTATCGTTTTTGCTCTTTGCTATTATAATATATTGTAATGTATGAGCTACTGTGTCCAAATAATTTCCTTTGTAGATCGATAAAGTTTGTCTAAGTCTAAGTCTAAGAGATGTTATTGCTCTGCCTGAAATGTTCTACCACATTAAACATACTGCATTTATTCAATTGCGTATGCTTTTTGTTCAGAAATAATTTGAAAATGTGCATTCTTACTGTGAGCAAGGCTTGCTGGCGTAACCTGCTTGATTTCATAGATCTCTATATATAGGTATTATGCCATAATTTCTAACATTCTAAACAAAGCAATAACATCTCCATGGAGAAAAGCATGTGGTCAACCTTCAATGATAAAAGTTACACTTTTAAGTGTGTATAACATCAGATTTTTTTTATTTATTTTTTTTTTATATATAGTATAGTGAAAATTAGTTTTGGTCTGATAACATGAATACATATTATTGGTAAAGATGTATCACCACTGAACAATAATAAATCATACTGCAATATAATTCTCCATACTGCCCAGCCTAACTTTGAGTCATTTCAACATATTTTCTGTGTGATGGAAACAGCCCAAGTGCTTCTTTATTTAATCCATAAACTTGTCATCAGACATATAAATTGCACTTTTTGTTACAGTGGGTTACGAAAGTATGATGACTGTAGACATTAGTGGTTCAAGAACAGATGTGAACATTGTCTGGATTAAATGACTGTTCTCATAAACAGCCGTCATAAGCCAGGAAACCCGGGCCAAAGACTTGCCATCACTGGTACAGGGTGTATCATTCAAGAATCCTGACTATGTGACTACACTTACGCAACACCTACTGCCACATTATGAAGACAATGTCAGGGACAACAATAGGGATAGGAGGAGACAAAATTTTGTTTTCTGACTAATCAGCACCTGAGGTCAAGAACCACATTCACATTCACATTGGAAAAAAAAAGCTTCAGCTCTTGAGATACAGTGCAGCACTGTGAATGAAATCCAGTGAGATGACTTACAATGCTGTGGCTGCATAATTACAGTGAAAGTTGTTGTGACTGGAGTGAATGTGGCTCTGGGTGAAGCTCACAGCTTAACAACTTGAACTGCAGTTATAACTAAACAGTATCTACATGTAAAACTGTAATTGTACTATAGTGGGTGATGTAAATGTACAACATTGGATGATGTGAGTAATTTGAGTTGTATCTTAATGTTAAGATTAAACAATGCATGCATTCTTCTTGTTGCCGTCACTCCACAGATCTAACCAGCCACTTGGCCTGGTGGTGTCACCAGCAGGACTTCAGTCTTCAGATTGTAGTCCCTGGCCATTCAACAATATCTTGTCGTGGGTCGTGTATATTATAAAAAGTAAAGAATTTATATATAGTTCATAATTTGTTAATCCCTGTTTTTGCCCCTGAGTCAAGTGAATTGGTCTGAGCTCTTCCTCACTGGTCACTTACTGCAGGCCTGTTTAACCCAGGTCCATTCTCTGTTTTGGAAGTGAATGCAGTGAGAGGTCAGAGAGCAGTGCAGCATCTTATACGAGCCAGACACTGTTTGAAGACCACTGCAAGGGCCACAGAGTCAGTTCATTGATATTCAAGGATTTGACCTGTCAACAACAGGGATGTCACTGGGGTTAAGACAGCCAGGCTTTCCTTATTGTACCGAGCCAAAAAGCCATGAGGTGCCCCTGCCCCCACCCGCCTCCGTTCAGTTGTCAGGGTGAGCAAATCGACTCTGCTGTGTCACCCTCTTTCTCCCATTCTTCCTCTTTCATAGCTTTATTCTCTCCCACTGTCTGTTGTGCAGGTCTGACCAAGGAGAAAAGGATCTCCTCAAATGTAAAGACATCCATATACATACTGGACAAAAAAAAACGCTGCCCTGTATTACAAGGTCAATACATGCAAAGAAATGAATTTACTTACTTTAAAACTAAATCAATTCTGTACTGTTTGCAGTAGTCACTCAAATTCAGTACTGCTAAGTGGAACTTAGGTACCACTTGAAGAAATTGAGGTATTTTAACCAATTTCCCAACATGTCACACTGACTTTGTGCTCTTTGCCATTACTTTTCTCTTGATTTACCATCATCACCGCTGTATGAATAAATTCTTTGTTGACTCAGGATTCCAAAAAATAATGAACTAGTTTGGTCAATCTGTAACTATACTGCCCATCTACATTATATATTCATATATTGACTATAAAGGTTAAGTTTGATTGTCTAGGAAAAGCAATATAAACCTCCAGTTCGTCAGAGGGAAAAATATAGTGAGAGCAATAAAAATGTTGTTTTGTCTCTTGCCAAGGACAATGACATCAACTGGACAGAATATGGGCCTGTACTTGTAATTCACATTTTTGAGTAGTTTTACTATTCGTTTTCTGTGCCAGGATACTTTTTTGGCCTTCATACTTCATATCAACATGTTGCAAAGTAAACCTCTGTCTAAAAAGTCTTTGAGGTCCTGTTGTGAGTGTAAGTCATCCATAGACCAAAGAGAAATTACCACAAGTCAAGCTTCATCAGTCAACACAAATTCATCTGATTCACTTTCATACATACATTCTTCATAACCTTACAGTGTCTGGTAATGGAAAACAATTGACTGAAGCTTGGCAGTAGGCCTCTTCTGTGCTTGTTGTCACTAAAATATGTTGGTAGCAGCTTCAGGAAGATTAGACAGGAGAAAATTGCAGGTGTATACAAAGTGGACAAGTGAGGGAGCTGACAGAGGTGCAGAGCTTAGGTGGTGGGGCATGTCTGGTCCTCACCTCATTTGAACCTGACAGGATAACTACTGCTACTGCATAAATCACAACTTACAGAATACAGAATCACTTGTTTAGCTCACATCTCAATAATAGTGGAAGCAGCGAAGTAGGCTACTGTTCTTAAAGAGTACACTGAGTAACCTTTCTGGAGAAACGTCTGCCTATGACCATGCCATGACGATGTAATTGCTTTGCTTGGAAATGTTTCACAGTATGGTATTAAACATGACTATCTACAAGGAAACAAGCAGGAGATGCCACTGGACCAAGATACAGGTCAGGTCTGTGCAGAGGATGGCCCACTCACTGTAGGTATTCTTTGAAAAATTTAATAAACACCCACAATTGAATGAATGGTAGATAAATAAGTTTAATGCCACACTGGGCAACATTTTAGACAGAGTAATACAATCTCCATGGAGACAAGCAGGTGGTGGATCCTCTACCTAAAAATGTACATAATGCACCTTTAAGTATAAATCTGAGGCATCAGTACTTGACTTTAGTAAATTTTTAAGTGGATACTTTTTACTCATGCTTCACTACATTTGAGAGCATGTATCTGTACTTTCTACTCATTTTTGTATTGGACTGAAAAATAAAAATATTTTTTATTATTGTCTGAGACTTGGTGAAAAGGCTGGGGGTTTTAATACATTCATAGTCTGACCAAAAAAATATACAATTAAAAACAGAAAAAAGATTGATTGTTTCTGTTGAACATATTTCACTACATCAAAATCTCTAGATTTTAAGCCTTATTAGGCCTCAAAATCTGTGTGAAATACTTTTGCTTTTTACTTTTTAAGGTCATTTTTAAATGGTACTTTAGTATCCTTACTGAAGTAGATTTTTTCATGTGATACTTTTATTTTTAGGTAATTCTTTTTTTTTTTTTTTTTGCTCCTGTAGCTGTATGTTTAACAAAACTGCATATTTATTCTATCACTGCTCTGAGTAGAAGGTAGAAACTAAACAACTGAACAGTAAATTATGTTGCTGATAAACAAACCATATACTGTTTCTTCCTGTAATGGGCTTTACAAAGTGATCTGAGATGGAGCAGGAGATCCCTGAAGGCAAAGCAGTCTTTCATTCTTATCATGGTTTAATATGTCTCCAAAAGCATCAGTGAGGATCTTTTAACAGGTTCCAAGGACTGTATCTTACTAAAAAAAAAAAAAAAAACATAAACAAGAGAAAATATCAAACCCATTAATGTTTCATTAACATTGCTGGATAAAAAAGAATCACTTAAAGTATCATTTGTTACCATCAGTGTGAGAGCTAAAGCCCCCCCGCTAACATCAAAGGCAACTCAAAGAAGCAGAGGGGGAGAGAGATAGTGAGTTAGCCCAAATTTGGCTCCGAACCAGCTTGTGGTTGGGTTTTAATTTCGACTGATTCATAATGTCACTGAGTAGGAAACGACTGGTAACTGACTTTATAATGGATTTCTGTGGCATCCAGGCTTACAAACAAAGAACTGTAGAAGACAGGGTATTGACCAAGACAAGAGTGTCCTCAGATTGCCTCTGCCCTTGTGTCACTGAAAGATCACAATGCTTTCAGGTCAAGAGAAGAACTCATTGCAGAAATAAAACACACACACACAAACACAAGAACTACTTTAATGCGTGGTGCTTGTCCCTACATATTCATACACATGTGTATAATCATAATAGCCTATATGAACCTTGTCAAAACAGCAGTTTACCTTGTGCACTATGCTGATTGATTAGTGAGAATATATTCCCTTTGCATGAACAAATGACATGAAGTCCACCTCAAAGATGTGGATCTGCCTCATGCTATCTTTCCTGTTTGGAGCAGTGAGATTTTTGTGCCAGCAGAGATGAAAGCCTGAGGTTCTATAGTTAATGAGATAGCAGACAGTGGGAATGGTGGTTTTAATTACTGCCCAGGACTGGTCCAAAGGGGCCAGTAGCTGAAGAGCCTGCTGAGTGTCCTAGGTTGGGAGTTCAGGCCAATGCCAGTCATGCTGTGCATGGCTGCCTTTGATGCTCACTCCCCTCTGCTTTATTCCCACATTGAACTTATTAGATTCTGAGCCGCTTTACTGCAGTAACTCCTGTCAAATTCTACACAAATAATGTAATGGAGGAGAAATTAAAAAAATAAATAAATAAAATGAATGCACTTTTTGAATATGGTATTTAACCATTACTATTGTTGCAAGGCAGACATGCATACATTATACATATAAACAATAAAAACTGATTGGCAGAAGATTAACTGTGAATGGATGTGCAGGAGGCTGTGTTGTGTGCTACGCCTGAAGAAGGCACTTCCCTCAGATGAAAATCATTTGTAATAAGCTTTTCTGTCCCCTAAAGTTACAATATTTACATGATCTCAAAAAGCTTCTTAAATTTACTTGTTGTCATTTCTGTTGTCTTGTTGAGTCTTGCTTACTTCCATCTCTTTTCTTTCTCCAAGTCTTTATTCCCTCCTAATCTTGAACAAGTCAAGGCCTCAAGCCAAAGACGGGTTTTGTTATTGAATGAGCAGGAAGCTGCCAAATTCTAATACAACAAACTTGAATAGAAAGTGTCCTTGACTGTCAGATTCCCAGGAAACACTGATAATGGCTTTTGAATCATCACTGACTTGTTGGTGCATTGTTCACCAAAACATACATGCAGATTTCAAATTCAATGTCCTTATGAGATGAAAGAAAATCCAGATGGGAAAAAACAGATCCATGGGATAAAAAGGTTGATTACATTTCATTTTGCATTGTGTTTGTTAGGCCTGGATGGGTTTGCAAAACATTCAACTGGTTTTGTATTTGAGATTCCTGCTGGTTTACAGTGCCATGGGCTGCATTGCAATAATCAAAGTTGTACATAAAAGATGTTGTGTTTTACAAAAGTAGAGCCAATTAAAATATAGTATTTCAATCACTGATGCTGTCAGTTTGTTGTAGGTTTATTTGATGGACTTTAGGCCTTGGTATCTCACAGTGTGTGATTAACACAAGTGTGGAAGTCACTGCTGGAGGTTGCAGGCCAAGGATCAACTTCCCTCACTGGGTGAACCCTCCACATACTTGCATAGCTCAGTGGGACAGCTTTTCACATTTGACACATTTGACAATTTTTTCCTTTATTTCCCCACTCTGAATCAAGGGGGAAAAAATTGAAAACTATGTTAAAATATCTGCAAGATATTTTAATAATTTATTATTTTAGCTTTGTCTTGGAAAATATGAACTATCCCAAAGCATAAAATTTAAGATGGGTTAGGTCATGTCAGTATTATTACATATAGACCTTGAGCAAGTTTTTCTTGGCGTAATCTATGTCAACATTTCCTTGACGTGAGCAACTTTTGAGTTGAATAATGTAATTTTAATGTAATGTCTGGCGGCCCCCTAGTGGCCAGAGCAGGTTATCACACTCGAGTAGGCCTAGGCTACTTAACCTATTTAATATAGGCTATTTTGAACCTAAGAAACGCATGAAAATCAGTATTGAACACATGGAGAAAAGCTTAAATAAATACAATGGAGAAAATGCAGCAACAGAAAAGTGGGCTACAAGAGTAACAACAGAATACAACAGTGTCATAACATTAAACATACTAGAAATGAATGAAAAGGAACAGAAACAAGAGTAATCTTATGTTATCTGCCCCCCTTTCCAGAAAATACATAAACAGTGATAGTTATTTTTAAAAATTTCATCAATACATTTAATTTCAATCACAAATATTTATCAACTGCAAACAGAGATCATCACTTTTAGGCGCAACAACTTAGTTTTCTTTATCATACATACATATTGCACTGGATTTTATATATATATTTACATTTTTTATGCCATCATTGTACTTAATCCTTTGATGTCTTTGTTAAGACTAAATTCCATAAATTAACTTTCACCGCAAAGCTTCGCTCTATAAACTTGGTTCTAAATCTGGGTTTTTTAAACACGTAGGTTCCTTTTAAATTGTAGTGGTTTGTACTCATCTAAAACAATCTTTGAATATGTACAAGTATATTGCACTTTGCTTTGTACATTACTTTGGGGATACTTAAGTCAACAATATCATACATTTTCAACTCTGGCCCCCTCTAGTGGCCCAAATTTTAACGACATGTACATTTACACACCTGTAATTGTTTGATCAATGCGATCAAAAACCTAGTCCCGAAACGGGTGATTTGTGTTTTGTTTTTGTTTTTTGGTCATTATAATTCGTGTTTTTCGGCCAATATTTGTATAGTTTATTTATATACAAAGCAGTTTTAATCAGACATTTAGTCAACTTGAAATTATTGCGTTTATCAAAGTTTTCGGCGTAAGAATTATCTCAGTGAAGAGGTCTATGTCCCGTGACGTTTCGCGGCGCCACCTGCAAGAAAATTAATCGAGCATTTCTTTTCCTCCGGTGGTGTGAACTGTAAGTCTCTATTTGAGCAAATATTCAGTTTTGATATGTTGTAATGTTTTAAATCATTATTTTAGAGAGCACTTTAGAGAATTTTTATACGCATGTTATTTAAATGTATTACTTTTTCCAGATGTCAATTGAGACTTGCGAAAACTATCAAATGAATGTCTAATATTAAACAAATTTTAAACATTACACTAAATTGATTTAGTGTAGTGCCCCATGAGCACAAATGCAGTGCTGAGCCTAGCTCATGCCACGTGTGGATTAGCTTAGCTAGTCACCATGTGCTAGCAGTGCAGAAATAGAAAGAGCTGTATTCTAATGGAAGCATGTTCATGCATGTTAATGCATTATTTGTAAAGCAAACCTTACATGTTTTTTAATTAGTTGGTTGTGTTTTTATATAGTGTTGGGCAATAGTGTCTCAATAACCTCAATAACCATGAGTGGCAGGGCAAGAGCAAGATCACGAGGAAGGGCCCGCGGTCAGGAGGCAGTTGGCGCTGTAAGTGTCAGAATGGTTAAATTCCAGTCAATGCACTGTTATTTTTTTATTCAGTTTAGCTGTTAAAATGTAATTGCACTATAATCACTCACTATAATTCACTGACATTTTGAAGGACCAGCCCAGAGAGTCTGCCCCTGTCCCACCTGCTGAAGTGAAGGTTGGCAGAGGAAGGCAAAAAACTACTCCAGGCCCATTTACTGAAGAAGGTAACACAAGTTGCACAGTTGCAAATGGATATGAACTTAAATAATTTGGGAATGGGGTAAGATTTTCTGAAAGTCATCCATGGAGAATAAACCTGTCACTTTTGCTTACTGCAGCCAGGGGGATTTTTACAAAAGGGAGCTGTCCACCTCCATCAGATTGTTACTGGCTGTGTAGTTTTAACTTGATACCCATGTTTCATGCATGCTCAAAATAAACTCACTCACTTGATCTATCAAGTTAATGTATGATTTGATTATGATATTTGCATCCGATAAACAGGTGCAGCTGTTACTGAAAATCTAAAATTAAATATGAAGCTATAAGCATTAAACTTGTACTTAATGATCCTTAAAATGACTTCTATTACCATATATGTTGGTGTTAATTTAAAGTCTTGTTCTTGTGGACCCTATCTCATTTTGTGTTGCAGGATTTGGATTTGTGTAAAGTTGCTCTGTATTTTTAGCTCTCATGCAGATTTCAGCTGGATTTCAACAAGTTAAGCTTGGTGAGCGTGGAGGCCACCGTCGAGATTTCAATGATGCTGGGATCAACACCAGGCAGGCCATGGAGCATGTCAAAGATTCAAAATCTGGTCTGCAGTTTTTATTTAATTAATGTTATGCTTTTTTAGGAAAACAATTAAATGCACACTTTTCCCCTTAATTTCCAATAGGAATATCTGGGCGGGCCATTAAGCTCTCTGCAAACTACTTTCGTATCCTGTCCCGGCCTCAGTGGGTCTTGTATCAGTACCATGTGGACTTCAAACCCCCGATGGAGTCTTGGCGTTTCAGATCTGCACTTCTGTTCCAGCATGAGGAAATCTTAGGTTCAGCTAGAAGTTTCGATGGAGCACTGCTTTTTCTGCCTCACAGGTTGCACAAAAAGGTATAATATTGTAAAACGCAATATGCATGTAGTTAGTCATATATATTATATTTGCACAGGGCTTTCTACACATTGATGCCTTTATCATATTTCCATGTACATTATGAATAAACCTAAACTATTTTCCCTATAATGTGTTTAGGAGACAGTGCTCTATAGTGAGACCAGGAGTGGAGAAAAGATTCAAATAACTGTTACACTGACCAGTGAGTTGCCACCAACCTCACCTGTGTGTTTCCAGTTTTACAACATAATATTCAGAAGGTAAAAATGTGAATAATTTGCCTACTTCATACCCCTGCACCCACTAAATGTTGATAAGTTTTATTATATTGTATTTTTACACAGGATTTTGAGAGTACTAAAGATGCAACAGATTGGAAGAAACTACTACAACCCAAATGACCCTCTTGACATTCCAAAGCACAAGTACATATTTTTCATTCAAAATAGTTTTAACTTTCTGGGCATATGATGTTTTGTTTATGGTATGTTCTACTGCCTTGTTTTAGATTGACCATATGGCCTGGTTACACTACAGCTATATTGGCATATGAGTCTGCCATCATGCTGTGCATTGACGTGAGCCACAGGGTTCTTCGTAGTGAAACTGTCCTTGACTTCATGATTAATCTCAAGCAGCAATGTCCAGCTCATCGCTTCCCAGACATCTGTGCTAAAGAGCTTGTTGGTTTAATCGTCCTCACAAAGTATGGCGGAAATTTTTCCATATGCAGGATGCTTTGTGCTCAGGTTTAACATCTGTCTTTGGGGTGTTTGTTTAGGTACAACAATAAAACCTACAGAGTTGATGACATAGCGTGGGATCAGACACCCAATAACACTTTCAAGAAGGGAGACACTGAAATCTCTTTCAGGAACTACTTCAGTAATGTAAGTGTCACACATCTGGGGATTACAATTACAACAAATCCAGATCAGACACAAATGCTGCATCATGATATTTTCACTGCTCTCTTACAGCAATATGGCATAAGCATCGTTGATGGCAATCAGGTGATGCTGGTCAGTCACGTAAAGAGGTTGGGTCCCGCCGGAGGCCCTCCTCCTGGACCAGCCTTGTTGGTCCCAGAGTTGTGCTACCTCACAGGTTACCATTTAATAATTTGGGGCTGTGTAAAATACCAAACTATTACAATTCTCAATGCATTCATTTGCAGGACTGACTGACAAGATGAGAGCAGATTTCAGCATCATGAAAGACTTGAGTGCACACACCAAACTGAGCCCAGAAGACAGAGAAAAATGCCTAGACAGATTTATTATGAACATACAGAAGTAAGCAATAAAAGTTTTTACCATTTTGCATTAAAATCAAAATAAAGTTTTGGTGTGCATAGTGATTTAATTTAATGGCTTCCCCATTTTATTTTAGAAATGCTGAAGCACAGTCAGAGATGGACAAGTGGGGCCTTTCTTTTGACAAAGAACTTGTCCAACTGACTGGTAGAGTGCTTCCAGTAGAGAGGATTTTCCAGGGACAGAAATCAGTAAATATAGTGCAAATTGTATTTTTATTGTGCATTTAAAATTGTAAATATGAAGAGTACTCACATTATGTAATTACACATGGTGTCCCCACAGTACGAATATGATCCTTGGTCAGCTGACTGGGCCAAAGAGATGCGTGGAATACCTCTGATAAGATCCCCTCCTCTTTCCAACTGGTTGTTGTTGTTCACAAGGCGCAACAGCAATGAGGCCCAGGCACTTGTGCAAAGTCTTGGGAGAGTCTCTGGTCCACTTGGCATCTCCGTTCAGCGTGCTGTGATGTGAGTGACTTGGCTGAATTTTGCATTTATTGATGTGATTAAGTTCGTTTTCAGCATTGCTCTTACCTGCCAGGATCGAATATGAGGATCATCAAGAATCCCTGCTCCGAGCTCTACAGCAGAATGTGACCCCACATGTGCAAATTGTAATTGCTGAAATATCACCAACCATTGAACAATTACTTTGGTGTGAGTGTTTTTGGCTATATAGTTATGTGTTCATTCTTTAGGTGGTTGTGGTCCTCCCCAGTAATAGGCAGGACAGGTATGATTCAGTCAAGAAGTACCTGTGTGTGGACTGCCCCACACCCAGCCAGTGCGTGTTGGGTCGTACCCTCAGCAAACCTCAGGGTCTGATGTCAGTGGCTACCAAGATTGCACTTCAGATGGCCTGCAAGATGGGAGGAGAACTGTGGAGTGTGGAGGTTCCTGTAAGGGTCAAGTTTTTTCTAGACTTGTTAAAAGGCCAACAAATTCAAAACACCTGCTTCTGGAACAATTGAGTTATCTTTTCATTTGTTTAAATTGCAGCATGTTGTTTTGACAAGTCTCTTTGTGTTTCTAGCTTAAGCAGCTCATGATTGTGGGCATTGACTGCTATCATGACACCACAGCGGGGAAAAGGTCCATTGGTGCTTTAGTGGCGAGTTTAAATCAGAGCATGAGCAGGTCTGTTTACTTCTAGCTTCTGGGTTTTTTAATTGACTGTGATTTTTTTTTTTTCTTGTATTGGCTAGTTTAAAGTTATAATTTGTGTTGGTTCATTTTTGGTTTCATTTATCATCTTTCTGCAGGTGGTACTCAAACTGTGTGTTGCAGCACAGAGGCCAGGAGATCATGAATGGTCTGAAGAAGTGCCTTGGTGGTAAATAATGATGAATATTAGAGCTAATTAGAAATGGGAAATTATTCAAGCATCTGGTTTAATTTCAGGTGCTTTGAAAGAATACCTGAAGTTCAACCAATGTCTGCCCTCTCGTATCATTGTGTACCGAGATGGGGTAGGAGATGGACAGCTCCACAGTGTTGTCAACTATGAAGTTGCACAGATCATGGAAGCAATCAAATCTATAGGCCAAGACTACATGTATACCATATTTATATTTGCATTTTAACAACAAAAAAGTGTTTGGTTTTTTTCCTAGTATTTTCTGTTCATCTGTTTCAGGCCAAAGATCAGTGTGGTGGTGGTGAAGAAGCGCATAAACAGCAGGTTCTTTGCGCACATCAATGGCAAAGTGTCAAACCCTCCACCAGGCACAGTTGTGGACACTGATGTTACCCGTCCCGAGTGGTAAGTGAAATATTTTAAATGTATTTATTTTTTAGAGGCCAATAGGTTTGATAGCTTTTGAAAATCTTAGAATGACTCATTTAGTTTAATGCACATTGACAGGTATGACTTCTACATCGTGAGCCAAGCTGTCCGTCAAGGAAGTGTTTCCCCAACCCATTACAATGTTGTGTACGATACTAGCGGACTCAAGCCTGACCACATGCAGCGGCTCACCTACAAGTTGTGCCACATGTACTACAACTGGCAGGTGTGTAGATAGAAACTGTGTGCCTGATATTTGTTTGAGAAGGATAGACTTGTACTAGACTTGTAAATAAACATTACATATTTCTGTTTTTGTAGGGAATCATCAGAGTGCCTGCTCCATGCCAGTATGCCCACAAATTGGCCTTCCTCGTGGGACAGAGCATTCACAGGGAGCCCAATGTCAAACTTGACAACCTGTTGTTTTATCTTTAGACTAGACTGCATTCTTAGTTTGTTTTAGATGTTCCTGAAGTCTTTTTAGACATAAAACATGACTAGCTAATTTTTTCTTATTGGAAGTTTAAATTTAAATATATTTGAGAAGCTGTTTGAATAATAATTTGATTATTTGTAAGAATAAGTTTACTGGCAGTCGTGAATTTTATTTAGATGTTAACTGTTTGGTCATTAGCAATGTTGTTGCATATTAAAATGGTAAACGTTGGCAAACAAGTTGAGACTCGACTACAAAATAGCAAATTTATTCATAATATTTTTCTTTAGAAAATATTGCACATGCACACCCACACAATGTGTAACCAGTAATATAGGCTGATAATTTTTATATCATAAAGCTAGCACACAATAGCAGACTCTTAAACAATATGGTCTTAAAGACACCATGGGGGAAGCTTGCACTGTTTGATTATAAAGTTAATGTAGAAAAAAGGCAGTTTGAAAATCAAGTATAAACATTTAAAAACAATTTTACAAATGGACAAAGTACAAAAAGAGCAACAGTCACTTGAACAAAAACAATGAGAATAGGGTTGGTCTTTAGGAAAATGTGGAGTTTGTCATTAGATAACATGGCTAGGCAGCTGAGAAATGTACAGGAAATATTACAGAATGTTTGCATACATTCCATTTGGCAGTTTCAGTTCAACTCTTGTTCAAAAAAATAAACTTTGAGATGGTTGAAACAGAAGTGTAGGGTTGACACTTAACAATCACAAGACTGACATCAGGACAATCCCTTTGGGTAACTTTCTAATACATTGGCCTTCATTTGATCATACATTCACTACTCTACAGTAAGGTGGATTTTATAGATATACAGTACTTGTATCTATCACAAAAATGCAACAATTATAGACCATATCCAGGCTGAATAACCAGATTTGATTTGGCCATACAGAAAATAGAGGTAGCTTTGTCTTTAGCTAACTTTAAAATGTTAATGTGACTTTTGTTTCTATATAGATGTCCATTATATTTCTTATACTATATTGTATGTCATGGATTAGGATTAGTGTGATATCAGTATAGGACGGTCACTTAAAGTGCTTTTCTTATCGGCATTCGACCCAACTCTGTCCTAAAGTGTTATTCCCTGCACGTCACAGTTGGGAGTAGTGAAGGAAAGTTTAGCTATGACACATGACAAAAGAGCAGACATGGAGCTGCACATTACAGGACAAGATTTAAACCTTTGTGCAATTATAAGGCAAATACATGAAGGTTGGATCTGCTAGGCATTTCCAGTCAACTGGACATCAATGGTTGATTCTGCTGCAGAAACCCTGTAAGTACAATGTGCTTGTTCTCTGTGCCTGACATTTGCTTTTCTTGAAAAGGGGGCAGAGGGAGAGTCGTTCATTTTGATTAGTCACAGTATAACTCAACATTGTGTCAGCTAAGTACTATTAGTATGCATACATGTGTGCCCATTATTAAGTTTAATTAAAATGCCCCCACAGGTTCAGAGGTACTGTGCCTGTAGGATACTGACCTCACTGATTTGTGGGTTATTTATTGAAAATATGGAATATTTTATTATTTGACATTCTGTAATTTTCTAAATTAGTGCATTGGCAGATACTGAGGCATTAGGACCGACAAATGTATGTTTTCAGAAAATGAATTTTTATAACTTAACAAAATACAGGTGATATCAATGTACAGCAGATTTACAATAATAATTTACGTTCTCAAGTTGTACTTTAAAAATAAAATAATTTGTATCCCTATATAGACTCTAGATTATCTCTAGACTTATTTTACAGGTGCAAGTTTATGCATTAGGTCCTTCCCTTTTTGAGCAGTGTTGTTTTCCTTGTATCGGAGTGCGTGTGCCACCAGGCAGAGCCAGGCCCGGGGAAGTATGGGCAGACAGTGGAAGCAGAGCAGTTTTTTCCATTGGCACCTGATGGGGAAACCCGTAAGGGACAATTGATGGTATTAAAAAGTCAAAAATTTTACACCTGAAGCACCACTCCCCTCCTCCACAGTTCTGTTTGTCATTATGGGGTATAGCTCTAAGTCCCTCCCCTCCCTCACTCCAGAAGTTAGGTAGGGGTCATGAAGCTACCACAGGTGACACTACACAACACAGAGTTGAAGCATGTTTAACTAACTTTCACATCTAGGGTAACCACATTTCCCAACAATGGCTGTCAAAGACAATGCAGTTCCTCTCACAAAAACTGTTACATTTGCATATTGTGACAATTAGGACATAGTTATCACATTCACTTTTCTTTACTTTACTAAATACCTGTTATAATGTATTTGTATTAAACAGACATCTGAGATATAGAGAAACTACATGTCACTATTTGTTTCTGTAATCATGAGCTAAAAGGCCTTACATTGCACTTGCGATTTAAAAAAATGTGCAGAATGTTCACAACATATACGCTCATAATGCCAATTACAATTTTAACCTTTTATACTTTTAAACAATTGGTCAAACAAAAACTGCACCTTGCTAAAGCACCACAATTACTGTAAGTCTAAATTCACCTTTAAAGGAAGTAGTTAAATATATGTGCACCTGCAGCCTTTCAGCATCTCATGAGTTACAGGAAGAGACTCATTGCAGGGGACAGACATTGTCATATACAACACTCAGAGAAACAACTGAAGATACCATACTTATTGTCTAATGCATTGGCGAGGGTTAGATTAGTCTATCAGCAGACAGTGATAGGGAGTTAGACTTATCTGAACAGTGCAAAAGGAATGTAATGTTCATGGTGTATACTAGAAATGTAAGGGGCACCCAGGACATCTGCATTAGATGAGGGGAGTGTTACAGAGGTATCCTCAGTTGCTCACTTACGTGAAGGAAATAGAGCCTTTAAGGTGTGAAATGAACACTCTTCTTCTGTTTTGCCAAGCAGGTGAGGAAAAGAAATAAAAACAAACAAAATATGGTGATGGCATATTAATAGTTTGCGCAATGACAATGGTAAAAAAATACAACAAGTAACATCAAATGACTTTGCAATTTTAAAACAATTGTGTCAGTCTTAGTTGGACACAAAAATAACATGATATATTTACATTTAGGAAATTATAGATTTCTCTGACAGCGACATGTTATGTGACCTTACGTGCTACTTTACAAGAAAAAAGATTTACAAAACAAGGCGTTCTGGAGCTGATACAAAAGTTCAACTATTTTGCACTTATCTTTTTATAAAATCTTCAAGAAACCATGCATCTATAAGACATGCTGAGAATATTCCATATGGTTTGTCTATCAGAAGAACAAAACTATTTACTCTATTAGAAATAATTTCAGATTAAACAATATATTCATAAAGCATCTGGCTGAATGCAAAGTATGCATGTGCAAAAAGGATTGACTGCTGATTTTAAGACAGTAACAGGTAAAAAGTCACTGGAGAAATGGACTAACTGAGAATGCATTATGAATGGTCCATCCATTCAGTTCTCCCCCTCACAGCAGTAAACATGGCAAATAAAATACCTCAAGTATTTCTTTAAAGATCTTTTTAAACATCTATATATTTACAGTAAAATGGTCAACCAAAAAACCCACCAGACTTGAATCAATGAGACACACGCACAGACACGAGACTGGAGGAGATAGAGGGGACTGAGAAAGGATGAGAGGGCTAGTACTGCGAAGGAGCATGTACCCTTTTGGTCTTTATCCGAGCTGGAGTGTCCGGAGGGTAACGAGATGGTGAGTCAGTGAGAAAAACCTCTACATCATCAGGCACTTCTTCAAGAAAGTTGGAAGGAACAAGTCCTTTGTGTCCATTAAGTTCACCCTGCAGAGTACAGAAAAGCAGATGTACTGTGTGCTTTTTACAGTATTCTCATACAAGTCAAGTAAAATATACTCCTTGCAAAATAAAACAATAATTTTTTGAATTATTCTTGTCTTCTTTTGAGCTCAAAACACAGCTAATCACTGATAACCTTATTAAATAAACTTACATAGTAAAAACCATCTTCATCTATTTCACCAAAAACTGTGATGACATCTCCCGCACAAAAAGTCAGTTCAGCCTGTGAAAAAAAGATTGACATTGACATCTTAGTTGAACATTGACTATAACACTATTTCGTCCTAACTTGGTGTTCAAACAGGTCAGGACTAAACACATCAAATTTAAGGGGGTGCAGTATGTTTTCAACACTGAAGTTCTTCTCCAAACAAAGATGATGCATCTTAAATATGAGTCAGACTAATCACACAGTTGCATTGAAGGGTGCAACTGACAATGCATCAGAATTTTGAAGACTGAAGCGGACACACAGGTCTCCATTTGGGTTGTTGCAGAAACACAAAACAAACATGGCCCATGTAGGGGACAAGTGGACACAAAGACCAAACTGAGGAGTCAGAATGCTGCCTTAGGCAATACATGAGGGGCTATAGTGGCACCCAAAAGGGACCTAAGGCTAGACCCTTCATCTGAAGCCTACCTCCTCCTTTGCACTGCAACATGGGGAGGAAACAGACACAGAAAATTGATAGACCCTCCTTCCCCACACTCACCTCCTCATTCAGTCTGTGACGCTCATACTGAGGCGATGGCAGTGCCAATAGAAAGGTGACAGTGAGTAAAATCAAGAACATGGCCACGTGAAACCTCTATGCTGAATAAAGCCCTCCTGTACATAACTGCTCTTAGCTAAACAGAGCTATGTATGTGCTAAACAAACCCATGATTGTAATAGACAGTGATAAGACAAAGTGAACAGCTGAGTGTGCAAGAGTGCTTAAGGTGATACCTCCACATCAACATTAGGGGAGCTCTCTCTTGGGTCATAATCATAGAGGGCCACCATTCTTCGGGTTGACATAGGATATGGCCGGCCACTTCGTCTGTATCTCTCTGAAGCCGTAAAACACAAACATAACAGAAATGCTGAGATACAGTATAGCAATAACAATGCATGAAGAAAAGGACTGAACACAGTATGATGAAAATGGAGAAGAGCATCTATTCTACACAGACCTCTCTTGGACCTTCTGGACCTGCGATTTATTGAGCGGCCATCTCTGAAACGGTCGCAGTTCACTTCATAGCAAAGAAAAGCAGAGGCAACAGTTGGAGAAGCAGGTAGTATAGTCAAAAAAACAGCAATATAAATATGGCTCACCTAATTTCTCTACAGGAGTGTTAAGTGGAAGGAATCCCTGTTTGAGTAGCTGGCCCATCATTTCATCATCTTCTGTTTGAATCTCTGAAACCATGTTACATGGTATTACACCAACTCTGTCTCGAATTTGCGCTCGGTAGAAGCCATCCTTGTCTTTATTTCCAAACACCTAAAATGCAAACCAAGCAAATTACAACATGCTCAAACTAAACATTCTGTTACTGCCCATAATGTTATGTCACCTTAATGATTTGACCCTCTTTGAAAGGCAACTCTTCATCAGCAGCATCAGGGTTGGGTGACATGGACATTGGATCATAATCAAACAGAGCTACAAACACTCGTGTCAGTTCACCCATCTCCTCCCCATAGGAGCGGTGTCCCCGGCCGTGCCTGCGTCCACCATAACTATCTGAAACAAAGAGGAGGCCTCGGCTACTACTAACAGCTTTACACAGCCACAAAGGGCCCAAAAGTAATGGGAGGACATGGTGTCTGGTAAAGCTGACGGGGGAAACTTGGTAAGGTGCAGTGCATGTGTGAAAAAGAAGTGTTTTTTTTTTTTTTATTTAGCTGTAGTTTGTCAAATTGCCAAATAACATGAATCAAACATAAATAGTTCACAGTTTTGTGGGTTTCTTTGTTCACACATATCTGCTCTGTGATTTGACAGACACCAAACATCACAGACTGAACAACACAAACAAAAACATGTCTCGTGGATTGATGGGTGCAAAGAGAAGAACTGGATGCACAATGCAAGACTCAGGAATACAGTCAGATCAACACAGCACTATGTTCATTGCTGTTTCACTTTGCGGGCATGCAAGCTCTTCAAATGTAACACAATGTGTTATTCCAATGTAGGTGTTGTTTGCAACATAAAATGAATGACAGCATAAAGATTCTCCATTTGTTTGTGATTATGGATCTTAGGGGCAGTGAGGGGGTGGCATGAACCTCATGCTTCTTGTGGATTTCTATGAATTATATTTCAATGGCAAGAAAATTTTAATTAATCTAATATAGTACTGTAATGCATTTGAAGATGGAGTCTTTAATGCATGGCCAACTAAGTAACAGAGTTGAAGGTATTTAATAAACTGCATGCAAAAATAAATGAACAGACTGGCCCAAAAAGGGACTTGAGTGAAAAGGAGGGACAGCTGGGTGCTGAAGGACCTTGACATGAAGGGTGAGTACAGGAGTGGGTGGGTTGGTTTCTTTAAGGATTAGAGGTGTACATACAAGGGAGGGTTTTCATTCTCCAATGGGAAAAGTGGCCAGTCTGGCATTCCCCTGTCAGCTTGTCTCATCTAAAGCTAAATCCAATAACAAACTATGACCACCATTCATGGATGATATCACCGCATGTGTTTGACTTTGACTCATCACTTATCAATGATGCATTATCTTTTTGGAGAGGCTGCACTACATACCATATTGATCCTCTGAGGACATAGGTGGCCATATCCTGCGCCGAGCTACACTGCCATAGTTAACATCCTCCTTGCCAGGTGAGAGGTTCCCCTCACTCCCCTCACTGTTACTGTCCATGGTGATCTCTACAGAAGACACCAATCACAGCATTATGTCAGATCCCTTAGACAAACACTCAACTCTATCCCATGGCCCAGTTTAGCATTGTCACACTAGATGTGATGGAGTTGCCCTGAAGGAGCTGGATGCACAAGGCAACACATTTCTCTAAAATCAGACATTGTAAAACAGCAATGCTTGCATTCTTGCAAGGTTTAATTCAATAATAAACACTCACACACGGTTATAAAGGAATATAAACTTTTCGAAACAATTCACGCTCATGAAAATGAGTGGCTACTAGTTGGACAAACATCCCATAAAAGGTGTTTCTGAAAGCTATGGAGAGATGTTCAGCTTGGCTCGTATGGGAAAAGGGGAACACACAAGGTATTTCTGCACAAACATCTGAGGTGCTGGAAGGACAGTTATTCTCAGGATGTGATCTCACTAACCAATAGAGGGGATGGGGCGTCGCTGAGGGGGGGTACCAATGTGGACCACTCTCCTCCCTGAGGGATCCAGGCGGTCTGAGTTTCCATGCGTTGGTGAGTTGACAATCTTTAGGGAAAAGAAATTAGATGTTACAACATTATTTGCATAAAATATGAAAGTAAAAATAAATCTCACAAATTAATCCTGTTAAAAGAACTTAAAGCCGTAAGAGCAAATGACTGTCCATTTGTCCTTAGGGAAACCAAATAATAGACAAAACATTGATAAAGAAATCCATTAACTGATCAAAAAAATGAAACCAGCCCTCAACACAATAACAAGTGTTCGAGTTTGGTTTTGAACTAAAGACCATTTTCTTAGTTTGTTTTGTTTTAGGCATGTCATGTCACGTGTTTCCATAATCCAAATGATGAAAGCAGGGGATGGTGAAATAATGAGCAAAGACTAAGAAACGGGACTACAAAAATAACAAATGATGATTGAAAGAGCAAAACGTGGACACATTTGTCAATGCTCCAACAGAAATTACAAAGTTAATATTTTAATATTTTATAATTTAAAAGCAAAGCAAAGTGAGATGTGGTAATGGCATTGTTGAGCAGTGACAGTGAAAAGCAGAAGACAAGCTTTCCCATGCATTGGACATCTGCTGCTCTTTTGATGGACCCTTTCCCCTCAGAGACATGAAAAGTCAAAACGTGGTTAAATGGCCTTTAGATAACTAAAATTCCTCATTTCAAATCCACTTGACATAATGAAATACAAGCAAAGTAAGTGAGACAAAGTAAACATCAACTCAGACTAACTGTGAACATGTGACACTTGGTCATTAAATAAAGGGAATGCCAACAAAAGGGTGCTTATTTATAAAGAAAATATAACAACATTCAGAAAACAGGATGGCTGTTTGCTGATGGAATGGACAGCAGAAAGTCGGATTCACACACCAGCGGCTGGTCCCGGTTGTGCCTGGGCATAGACTGGAGCCTAGCCTCTCTGTGTGGGAAGACTCCAGTTTCCCGAGGGCCATAATGTTCCCTGTTCCTAAAATCCCCTGTGTGAACTGCCTTGGCTGCCGACCCCGGCCCATCACAGAATTCCTCCTCCACGCTGCACTGGCGCGTCAGAGTCCTTTTGCGGCCCATAGCCAACGCACGTCTCTCCACAGGACCTTCACAGTGGATGATGCGCACAGGCCCTCTCATGGGGCTGCCGTGAGCATAGTACACTCGATGGCTCCGTCCCAGAGACCCCTCCTCCTCACTGCCACAATCTAACCCACTATCTGGACTCTTTGTGTTCTGGCGGTTCATACGACCCAGGCTTCCATCCTCTGGGTAGCCGTAGCGACTATCACCATAGCGGGGTGAGGAGCGCTGCCGCTGTAGAAGTCGGGAACTTTTGCTGGGGGCTAAATGATTGTGCATGAGGCTGTCCTGAGGATACAGCCTCCTCTGAGTGTGCGGCGTTCCCGGTCTCCCACTCTCCTCAAAGCTCAGGTGCTGGCCCATGCTGTCCACACTGTCTGACTCCTCCTCGGCCACTTCGGGGATACTGTGCAAACGTTTGCTGCGGAGCGACTTTTGTTTGACCACCTCCCTCTGAAGGTCCCAGCAGTCTCGCTCTTCAGCTAAATCCTGACGCTTGTAATATGCCTTCAGTAGTGCAACATTCAAAGATCCACATTTTCACAGTTCGCAATTTCAGTTCAAGTTAAGTTCAAGATTCAGTTTTGAGGGGATTGAAAGTTGAAGGAACAACACAGTACGCAAATAGAATAAATGGGGAGGGAAGACAAAATAAAGACAGAATTAGTTATTTGTGGCAATGTAGTAAGACATGCAGTCTCATTCAATGAGGGGGAAATGGCATGCTCTAAGCAGGAATCTGTAAAGGCTAAGACAAACTTAAGTAAAGTAATAACTAGATAAAATATGAAAGAATAAGAGAAAATGTAAAAAGGTAACATTTTGTATATGAATAAGAAATATTTGATGAAAGACAATGCAACATGGCTGGGAAAAAAAAAAACTGGTGTAAAAGCATGGGGAGGATCAACAACATAGTCAAAGACAAGCACTTGCAACATTATACACAATTTTACAAGTATGCTAAAGTATTTTTTTGTGCAAACTGACTGTATTAATGTCTGCACAATGCACAAACATGTACTTACACTGTAAATCAATATTAGTAGTATTAAAAGTATTTAATAATATTACTAAATTATTAGTATTATTAAAATTGAAAACATTTGTTAATGAAAGACATACTTTATTGTACAAAACCCTAGTCAATGTGAGCACATATAGCAATGGACAGAGCACAGTGAACACAGTAGTAACAAAGTCCTGTCTTGTCCATTCACTTATGCATCCACACAAACCACTCGCAAACCAAAGTACCAGTTATATACTAAGACTGACAACGTTTACAACAAAAAATAACAGAGCATGGCAGACAGCAACAAAAAATAAATACTTCCATTTAAGTACTCACTTAAATGAGATTCCCATATGCATTTGATATGCCATGACCCACTATAATGCTATGCTCTAAACAAAAGACAACATTAGAAACGACAAGTGAGCAGGCTCAATAGGTGACTAAATTACTGACTTGTCTTCACACATGTTGCTTCATTAGTTACACACAGCCTTTTAGGGGCTCAGCCTTAGATGTGTGAAGCTTAAGGGCAGGATGATGGAGCATGCTTTGCTGGAGGTCTGATTTAGCTCAAAAGAACACTGGTCATCCTTCTTCAGTTTGGTTTTTCCCCACCTCCCAGTTTGGCTTTCTAAAGGTGTAAACCAGGTGTGAGGGTACCTTGAGAGTGTTGTGAGAGTTAATGCTGCGTCTGCGACCCTCCTCCAGCTGCATCTCTGAGTACAGCTCTTCCTCATCTTCCTCCATGATGTCAGACAGGTCAGAGCCCCGACTGCTTTCCGTGTAGTACTCATCATTGTGGCTATAATGGTGATGATGATGGTGCTAGATGATAATTACAAAAAAAACAAGAAAATGAGAGAATGAGAAAGCAACAATGGTAATATATTTAGTAATGTGATGTCAAAAACATTGTGTGAAACATAACTTCACATTACCTGCCTTCCCAACTCAGAGCCTCTGAGAAATTCATCTACAGATGCTCCTCTCCTTCTTGCATGTGGAGAGTCATAACCATCCTCCTCTTCATCAGAGTTAAGAGGATGCATACCGCGCTCACTAAAGATGTTCCTCTTTTCAACCTGTACACAGAAAAAATATAAAAACCAATATCATATTTAACTATACTATTGTATGAAGACTTATTTTAGTCAACATACCCGGTTTCCCTCAGCAAAGACCCTCTGGGCAGCTTCCCTGGCCATGGCCTTAGCGATGGTGTTTGGGATGGGGACTCCCTGAGGCTGAGGCAGGATTCGCTGTGGAGATGGCGAGCGATGCGGCTGGAAGGGCGGCGGCTCCAAGTTGTGTCCGCGCATTGTGGGCAGAGGAGAGGGGCAGCGGTCCCAGGGCTGGCCCGGTCGTAAGCCAACCTCGTGCTCTTTGGTTTCTGGCTCTCTGGCACTTAGTAATGGTTTGGATGTGGGTACAGTGTGGCGCTGGTAGTGAGGCTGGGGGTGAGGGGGAGGGTGTCGTAGAGGCTGTGTGTGTGGTGCTGCATGTGGTAGTGTGTGGGGCTGCCCTCGTGGTACCGGCTGCACATGGGGCTGAGGATGGTTTGGAGGGTATGTAGATGGATAAGGAGGGTGAGTTTGGGAGTGCACAGGAGGTGTCTGCATTTGGGGAATTGGGTGGGGTGGTGCAATATTGCGGCGTGATAGGTGTGGAGAGCCTAACAAATTGTGCGGGATTATGGCCACCGAAGAGTCTTGAGACTCTCCTTGTGTCGATAATGTCCTTACAATAACTTCTCGGGCCTCCAAACAATGAAGCCTGTTTAATTCCACTGTTACATAGTCTGCTGTTGGGTATAGGACTTCTGCAATCTACAAAACATAATGAATAAGCACAACAAATTAGGGCATTTTTACAAACTATATATATCATACTACATACACACTCTGAAAATAGAAAATAATCCACTATGACTAGACTAAGCACTATAAAAAGTTACCAGAAGATGGCAACAGAGCGCTATTCTGATAAGATGTACAGAACAGACTATTGCAGAAGACTGCTACTGTCAAGTATGTATTTCGTTTGATGTATGTTGTCAGAACATATTTACCTTCTGTCCTTTTGTGCACACTGCATAGCCAATTACACTCGCCCCATTGGAGGTTCCTGAAGGAGTCAGTGGAGGGGGCTTCCATCTGATTTGCAGGACCCCGGGCGTTTGACCACACAGGACCTGTACCTCCTGCGGTGGGAGTGGGGGCCCTGGGGACAACACACACAAGCAGCTGTATTAGGAGAGGAAACAAAAAAGCTGAGCTCTGCCTGCACCATTTCTGCTGCTTGATTTAGTAGAAAATATAATGCTGACCTCAGTACTACACTATACACTCTATCCATTTAATAACCTGACTAGAGTTATGAAATAGGGATATTCCTCTGCTGTGGGCGTAAATTACAAACAGTGGTCTAACAAGAGACTTTGCAGATAGGAAATAACACAGCTACAAAGATATGTGGGAAAATATACATAAAAAGTAGTACATACAAAGTACTACATGTGGGGATTTTCAATGTTTGTGGAAGGTACAATATTTGCTGTATGGGTGACTATGTCTATTGCTAAAGTGCAATTAAAGCCTAGACCAAACACCTAAAATCAAAAAAAGAATAACATTCTTTGACTTCAAAAATCTCACTCACTCTGCAAGTGGACTCTGCCTACTAAACAACATACCCATCTGTGCAATACTGTGCCCCCTGCAGACACACAGTCAGGCATCAGATGCAGTCAGCACTATCTCCAAGCTGCAGCATGCAACTGTGAGTCTGAAGATCCACATCAGGATCTTAATTACATTTATACTCAGGAAAGCCAGTACATGGGGCAGGAAAATAGACTAAACAAAGATGTCTTTAATATAAAAAAGCACAAAAATGAAATAATTGAGTTATTTACATATAATATGGGTAACAACACATTGTCCCTGCAAACTAAGGCAGTGGTATGTGACAAACGCTATTAAAATGTTGTATTGCTAGCTATTAATGAAGTTGCTTCCAAGAAGACGACTCTGACAGTGAAAGCCTAATATAGTTCTTCTACACACAGCCCATGTTTTATTGACAAGAGATGTCTGTCTGCCACCAACACTCAGACTATTCCAGTCGCCTCTAATTTACATATTCAATAGATAGATCATTAAATGAACCCTCAGCATGTTTGCTTGTCTGTAAAAAGTCAATTAAAAATTTTGTCCTGCCCCTTTGCCTTTGACTTTCACTTTCACTTTTACACTACAACACATACAATGCAAAAAATATTAAATGTTTTACACCATCTTATTAAACAATTATATTGATAAAAAAGTAACTGACAACCAGCAAGCACAGCATGCTTCAGACTGTATATTTAAATGGACATGGCTAATGCACTAGCCGCTGTGTTCCATATAGGATCATTCACTTAGCCCACTTCTTTATAAAGTCTCTGCTTCCAATAGATATTTTTCATAACTTTAAATGTTTTGTGTTCTGTTGCTGTTTGTGGGCTGTCTCTCTAAATACACAACCTCTGTGGCAATATTAAAGAGGCAAAGGAAAATAGAAATGGTTGACAGTTTTCAAGTAAATAAATGTTAGTTAAATGCTAGGTAATGTTTAAGAAATAAATTGTCTCTCTGGATATCAATGTTGGCTGATGACTATCTTTCAGATAAATTTAGAGAGGACTACATTTTACACAGCATCTGATTAGGGCAATATATCAACAAAAAAGACTGACCTGCAGACTGAGTGCAGAATTCCACAGAAATTTCCCTTTTGTCCCTTTGATCCAATGGAAGCTGCCAAGGCACCTGATGCGGCTGTGCCACGACTTTCACCTTGTAAACTGTCATAGGCTTCAGGTTGAGAAACTTGTACCTATAGCCACCTGCCTTCACCATGTCGTACTCTGCTCCATTGAGGAAGATGGTGTGACTGTAGTTGCTATTGCTGGGCATCCATGACAGCTCAGCCGACACCTGTGTTATACTGTCTACGCGCAGGTAATAGGGAGCCACTACCACATCCTTCCCCACCAGCAGGGTGCAGCGCAGCTCATCGGACGGGCCTCGCTCCGTGATGGTCTGGACCGAGATCCGGTATGTATTGGTGGCTAAGTTTAGCTTTTCAATTAGAGACTTTGTCCTTCCCCCATATGGCACACTCATTCGTACCTCCTTATCTACTAAGACATTGTAGCCACTGATGGAGCCCCAACCTGGAGGGACCACAGGGGGGTCCCAGCCAATAATAACACTCTTGGCCAATTGTTTGATCAGGTTGATGCGGCGGGGATAAGGCACAATGTCTTCACCAACCTCATCTATGTTAACATCCAAGGTTCCTGTGCCATTGCTAGTGGAGCCTAAGAGATCCATGCTCAAGCTGCTGGTGCTTAGACAGTCTAATTTACTATCAGACAGCAGGCTGCTCGTTCCTGTTCCTGTCAGCGTGCCCAGTCCCAGTTTCTGAGGTCCCAGGCTACTATGGTTGAGGTAGCCAGGTTCTTTTGTTGTTGTGTCCCTTTGTTTGATGGATTTCCCCTCATCTTGGACAAAATCCACAAAATTAGAAGGAACAAGGCCCCGCCGTCCATCCAGCAGCTCTCCTAAGGCACAAAGGAAAAGATCAATTGAATGACCATCATATTTAAAACAATAACCGGCTGTATGAAACTGCTGTAACATACCTTCATAAAAGCCATCCTCATCCATTGTCCCATAAACATAGAGGTACTTCCCTGCCACCAGTGGGAGCTCAGCTTCAGGGTGTTCATTGGGCCCATCATAGGGATTATAGCTGTGAGAGCAAAATCATGACACAATATAGCAAACTAACTACACAATATTTCTTCAAATGACAGGTTTTCTGTTGTGAAAAGTGTATTTGCCTACAACCACCATAGCTGAGAGGATATTTTGAACACTGCTTGAAGCACAACTTTGTTGGGCTGCTTTCTATATCTGTGAGCTGAGATTTTCGATTATTTTTGTGCTGACAGGTAATTTTCTTTAGAGACAGAAACACAGAATCTTCCCTCACCCCAGTGAGAGAAAACAAATAATTCAATCAAGATGTTGGAACTGAGTCCTGAAGTTAAAGATGTGACTTTCTTTGTCATCACTCACTTCAGTAGGCTGTGTATAAGCTTTAAATACATACCTATAGCGAGCGATGCACAGACGAACCTTCCCTGTGTATCTGAGCTTGGACCTGGTGGTTGATCCAAGATCTTTCTCCATCTAAAATGAACAAAATTAGGTTATGGGGATAACAAAGAAAAAACAAATGTATCTAGGTATGACAAAATTTATTATTAATCATTTTCACATATACTTCCATTTATACCAGTGAAATCAAATTAAATTTCTATTCATTTAATTTCTATAGATTACAGAAATTAACCTGAATTACCTCAGAAAGGAAGGCACGTGCAGAGCTGCTGCCTGTCCGAGTGAGGAATGTTGGTTTGACAGAGAGGAGATCAGGCTTGTCTCCACTCAGCTGTAGAGGCCGAATAAACTCTGATATTAAAGACCTGGTTGAGGGGATCTCATTTCCTGCAACAAATTTAATAAATTTAACAATAATTATCTCAGTAAATAAAAGATACAAACTAGGTAGTTGAAATCTCTATGTATTTAATATTAGTACAATACACAAATAAGAATACACCGCAAGATGCTGTGTGCACCTGAACAATCTGCCACCCAACACACAACAAATGCACTGTGTATTAATCTTGAACATTCATTTAAAACCAGGCATTAATTACTGAAAATTGTAATTAAGTCTTTTTAGACCATATATGATCTGTATATTGTTTTTTCAGTGCCATCATTTCCTTTCTATGGAAAAAAAATGTACAAATGAAGGTCAATGTTATATACAACTAAAATAGTTAGACCTTTTCCTGTAGGGGCAGCCAATCCATTTAGCAGCTGGGACAGGGACTTGTGGGGGAGCCGGGTGATTCACACACAGTTACTGGTTCAGTGCTGAGGATGTCAAACTTCCCCGCCTGCAGCCGAAACCTCTCCAGCTCTTTTGATAAAAGATTGAACTGCTCGCTCTGGCTCCGGCATTTCTCCTCCAGGTCCCGGACCTTGGCCTGACGACCGGGAATACAACAGAGCCAGAGAGAAGGAAAGAGAATAGAGAAAGCCAGAAGATAGGAGATCCACACACAAGGAAGGAAAAATGGCAAAAAAAAAAGAATAAAAAGTTATGCACGTATTAATAATAGTTGTGGACAAATCATATATTTTCTGTTCAATAGTAGCATGGAATGGGTAAATGCAGGTCACAAAAAATTGCAGTTTTAACAGAGGCATTAAAATACTCTCATAGATTTAAAATGCCCCGTGCATAGATAGTTTTGGTCTGAAAAATAAAAATGAGGAAGTTCTGTTTAGGAAGTACGGCAGCTATTCTCAGGCAAATTAAGGTTTACCCAAAGAAAGTCCTAGGCATAGTGTAACACTCCTGCTAATTATTAATACATGAGTCAACACAAAATTACACAGAAAGAGCACAAAAATTAATAGTAGCATCACAGTCGTAAGGTGGGTAGTTGCTAAAACATGCATTGGCATAAATGAAAATGAAATTTTGTGTTCTTTAGGTGTATTTTACATTCAGTTAGAGTAAATTAAATATTGACAAGGCTCACTGTTTTTCAAAAATTTTATTTAAACAGTCAGTGAGGTCTCGAGAAGGATCTTGTCTTTGAGATATCCACTGTATCTGCCTTTTATGGAAGTAGAAATCTAAAGCTTTGTAATACAACTAGATTTAGGTTAACCCTGATTCATAATTCATACCAGATTGAACATTTTGCAGTCATTCATCTCCTAAACCCAGAACTGAGGCTGTTACATCTCTATAGCCCATGGCTGTAAGTGAAACAAAGTGTGAGGCACAGAACATGCAGGTGCAAGTAAAATGATATCAAGTAGAGAAATGAAAGCAATTCAGCAATACCTGCATGCTGTCCAAGTGGTTCTGTATATGTGTAACCACACAGCCATACAGTGCAAAGAAATATAAAAAAAGAAAATTAGCACAATTACTTGTGTGTTCACTTTTAAACACATTCAAAGGAAAATAGTGTGCAGGATACAAAAATCCTTTATTATGCTATTAAAAATCATTTTACCCAGTTGGATTTAACAGCACTAATAAAAGGCATTATCAACACTCTGAGATCATAAATTAGATTTTGAACCAGAGCATTAAAATTTAAATAGTGAAGAAAAAGTCCCATACGGCAGACCCTTCCCCAACGCTCACCTCTAAAAGATGGACAGCTCCCTCATGTTCCTTTTTAGCCTCAACCTGTGCCTGAGGAATACAGGGTCAGTGTGTAAGTTCACTGGAGATCATGGCTTAGTTTAGTTTCATTTAGATGACATTTTAATGCATCTGTATTTGTACTCAAATGTTGTGATATGTAACATACAGATGTAAAAATAAGATCATATGTTTAGGCAAGTATTTAAAACATTGTTTGAAAAAAAACAAAAACACTTTCAACAGACTATAAATGCGTAAAGCTCTCAATAACCAATAGCAAAATGGTTTGAGAATGAAGCAGGAAAAAACTGAGACACTCAAAAAGTACAAAATAATTAGCCAAAATAAAAGCCTTTAATACCACATGGCAGATAAAGTTAAAATCACCTTTTATTTTTTTTATTTATTTATTTATTTATTTATTTATTTGAGATAGTGACAGCACACAATTTTTACATTAACCTTAACAGGAGAGATGCATTGTACCAGGTTGTAGCACCAGTGCTAATTTCCTTCATCAGGGCAAACTCGAGATAGATATCACAGTGCATATTTAAAGTAATAGGTGTAGGTCACATGTTCATAGTCCCCTGGTGCATGATGGGACAAGTAGGCTGAACTGATTTTAGTTACAAGCTATTTAAATTCAAATATAATACAAGATATAAATAGTACTAACCCAACAACCAATATATAGAAAGATACATAGTATAAAAAGTATAAAAATATATATAGTGCAAAATTCAAAAGTGCTACAGAAATAACTATAATTTGTATAACATATTAGAGGACTAGTTATAGGATTAGTTAAACAGTTTCATGGAGCTTGTGGTTTTAAAGGAAGTGGTTTTAAAGGAAGGGGGAGAAATCTAGCTCTCCACTGAGTCCTGGAAACTGGGTGGTCTTGAGAGTGTAGATCCACAAGGACTCTCTCTGTAATAGTGTTTTCAATCTATCTCCTCCTCTTATTCTTTCTTTAATATGTTCAATTACACAGATTTTTTGGCTTTTACAGCTGCGATGGTTGGCTTTTTTGTAATGCATGGCCATAAGATATAGGGGGTTACAGGTCCTTATAGCCCATTTGTACTCAGCCAGGCTGTTTTTCAGTTTGCGTTTTGTTCGTCCAATGTAAAACCGACCACATAGCCTATGGCCATGGTTTGAGAATTATTCATCACCTATGCAAACTTGTGTTTTTGTCTGCCCATTTATTTCTCACCAACTAGATGATTATATAGATTATAATACATAAAACATCTAGAGGCACCATTTGACCTTTATGTTTACAGTCCCACTCTCAAATTTGACCCTCTCAAACATTATCTAATTAGGAGAAAAACAAACAAAATCTCAACTGTTTTACACAACATAACACAGTAACAGGCCTCTGCTAAGTGAAGCTGAGAACTGTGGAAGCTGGAGTGCAAAGAGAAAAAAGTGGCACTAGAGCTACAACAAGAGGCTTTGGCCACAATCTTTATCACTTTCACACTATCAACAATCCCTGCTATGACTGACCATGCGTGCCCACCACAACCAACCAGAAAACAAAACCATAGAGGAGTTAGCATTAAATGTCCAGGCCTAGAATTTTAGTTTAAGCAAGTGTCCAAAAAGTGTCCGATCCCATTAAGTTTTTGACTGTTTGATTAGACTTTAATGAACAGTGGAGTCTGTGGGAGATGGAGCACAGTGGGCTACAAGTGATAGATGACTTTTGAAATGGGCTAGAAATGCTCTTGCTGTGCCCCCAATGAGAAGAGCCCATTCTACCCCATTTTGAACATAGTTGACCCCCTACTGTGTGTATATTGTACTTGTGGTCAAAAAAAGTCTTTGGACCAATACCACATAAGCAGGGAAGGACATTAAGTGCTCTTAGTGTTACATAAGGTGAGCTTCCTTACCTTTTGAAGCAGGTCAATCTCCTGCTGTTTTGCATTGAGTACTGCCAATGCCTGCTCATGCTCCAACTCTAGCTGCTGCCTCCGCTCTGCAGCCTCTCGCATATGCTGTCCGCAGGGGAGGCAGAGTGTCAAGAGGGGATTGTGGGAGAGGAAAGAAAAAGCTGTTGTTACTATGCTGAAAGTAGGTGCATAAAACCTTTTCTCTGTTGCTTGTGACCTGTGATAAGAAATATTTATTTTTTAGCATATTTTGTTATAATGGGCAGACACGTATCATTTCTAGGTAGCAATGTAGGTATTTATTCTGTTTTTTATTTCAGAATGTTTACGCTGAGGGTGCAATTTTGCTCTTTAAATTTTCAACTATTATGTCACAAAGTCTCATCACTCCAGGGAGTTACAATGTCCAGAACCCAAAACATGCCCGCAGAAGAGGAGTACCTGAGCAGAGAGTTTAAACTTCTCTCTGCACACAGACAATGGTGGTGTCAGTCCTTGTTTAAAATATACTCCTTACCTTGAGCACCTGCTCTAGGTTCTCCAGTTTGCCTTGGAGCTGGTTCCTCTCCCACACAGCTAAATCTCTCTCCTGCGTCACAGCACACAGTCTGTCTTTGAGCAGGGCATACTCACACTTCACCTGTGCAAAAGACATTATTAATCAGTTGTCAGTTATCCCTTTGTTAATACTTTATGTAGATTAATCAGTTACAGTGGCAGTGTGTGCACCTTCACTGTGTAGAGACAATAATAGTCAAGGCTGGACATGTGACAAAAAATATTATTTAATTTCCTCATATTGATCAATCATAATTTTTGATTCAGTGTTCAATATTCATTACATTACATAAACATAAACAGAGACAGATAGCACAATAACAAGAATTTCAAGTATATTTCAAGATAATCACTAACATTTAGAAATTACTGAATCCCGATCTTGATGTAAAATTTTCTATTAATTGCACAGGCCTAGAAATAATTATACAAGTATTACAAGAAGCAGTAATAGCAGTAGTTTCTTGAGTGTGTCCCTAATACCAATTAACTACAGTTCTAACTGAATTCTCTGTTATCTCTGATCAAAGAGGTTGTTTTGGTTGTTAGACAATAGCATCAAATATAATATTACATTTCAGAGGGGCACCAATTATCACCAACTGCCAAAGTGCAGTAATTTTCGAGTCTTTTTATCTAGTAAACAGGACATCTTGTTAAAACAACACAAAAAATCTACAACCAAACCAGTAGAAATATCCCTGCAGTGTTAATTAAATTCCTTGTTGTTTGTCTTAATGTATTATGTGCTACACAAATGTAATCCAGAATTGGAATAAATCCTCTTAAGCTATTTCATTCTTATACAATATAAATGGAAATGTCCTATTGACAAGATTTCAATAGAACAGTTGTTCCAATTTTTATGGCTTTCACAGTATTTTAGACACTACACTGGCAAAAAAGAAACAAAACAAACAAACAAAAAAATGTCTTTAATGCTATCCAACGCTTTCTGAGCTTTTGAGCTCGCCAAGAACTACTCCATGTCATATGTGGGAGCTGGCTGGTGGTTGCGGTGATAAAAGACTTAAAATATTTCAATAATGTAACTGTGACATAATTTACTTACTGCCTTGGTTGGGGACTATGCATTATTCATGGTTCATTGTTAACCAAGCTAAGCAATTGAATGAGGGAAATGCACATTATATTGACAATGTACTGTCATTCAACAATGAGGAGGTTTACAGTGTCACTCTGAATAGGATTTCAAAATGAGTGTGTTCCTAGAAGCTTTTGTCTTCACTGCCTCTTAAATTGTTTTAAAATTACTGAATACAAACTGCACTGCATGTCTACCAGTTTAAGTCATGATGTGTAAGCTTCCCAGTCAGTAGTTGTTTAAAAAATATGAATGGTATTTGGATTAATAATAAAAATGCTTGTAGTAGCTGTGTTTTACTTACTACTCTTTTACTATAAAGGACAGTTAAAAATTATAGCACAACTTTGAATGTGAATGAATGTGTTACATTTAACAGACTATGTATATCCACCAGATGCCATTGTAAATAGCATTTCAAAATATGTGCATCTGCAAGTCTCTCTCTACATTAAAAGGCAGGGTTATTCTGTCAGCTTTTCAAATGCCCTCAATCCACTGAAAGATAACTGGGTCCTGCAGCTGTAATATGGTCCCTTCCCCAGATCCAGCATCAGTGACTAATGAAGCTGAGAGAGGGCGTTTCCAACAAGCACATATACCAACACATGTATAAAACCAGCTATGTCAAATAGAGGCTGTGTCAGATTCAGTGCTCGCAGAAACCCACTGGATTGAACATAAGCAGGTCAATAGACTATTAGCCATGGAGGGCGGAGCTGTTTGCTGCACTTCATTCAGAAACGATAGGGATCAGGACAAGGGTGAGTGAGTAGGGGGCTCATATATTTACTGTGGAGAAGTGCTCATATCCACCAGTCAGATAACATGCATTATAGAAGCTTCTAGGAGACACCAAACCTGATACGACATCCATAACCAGCAACCTCTTTACTCAAATCTAGTCTCATGACAACAAGCTGCCAATGTGCCTCCTCTGGAAATTGACTGTAAAGGAAGAGGGCCTTGGTCCTTCTTTGCTGATCTATGTAAGCTTGTGTTATCAACTCATCTTGTTTTAACCCTGTAGGGCAAAAGTGAAACTGGAAAATTTAACGTATCAGAAGATTATCAATCTGGTCCCTGCCTTAGATAAGACCTTGAAATACATAGATGGGGATACATTGTGGCCATTCCAGCTTGTCAAAGCCTGATCTCGTCAGATCTCAGAAGCTAAGCAAGGCCAGGCCTGGGTAGTACTTGGATGGGAGACCACTGGAAATTCCAGGTGCCACAGAGGGGCACCTGGAACCTGTTGTGTCCTTAGGGAAGACACTTCACCTACATTGCCTAGTAAGAAAGTGGTGTGTGCATGAGTGTTGTTGGTAGTTGGAGGGGTAGATGGCACAGATTGGCAGCCTCACTTCCATCAATCTGTCCCAGGGCAGCTGTGGCTACTGTAGTAGCTTGCCACTACTGAGTGTAAAGTCAATGAACTGTAAAGTGCTTTGGGTGTCTTGAAAGGTGCTATATGATGATTATTTATATAATAAATTATTAATTAATTAGGACAACATGCATATTAGGTGGCCTTGTTATCTTATGGTCATCTATGTATGTAGCATATGTGAACCATATGCTACATACAATACAATGCATTTTTTATTAGAACAGCCATAAACGCACTTCCAGACATTTAATAAATACTGAGTGCAGACTGAGCAGATCTCAGAGGGCTACAGTTATAAAGACACTCTCGCTCAGTTCTTTAGACACTATTTAACCATAGCCAAATTCCACTTGCTCACTTTTTCTTGTTTGCAACACATCAGGACAAAATGTATGTGATGGTCAATGTTCCTGCCAGATAATATTATTGGAATACAAAATGTAACAGCTATAAGTGATGTGGTTTTGATAAAAAGTGTGTAAATGCACAACAGCTTTATTTATATGAGGTTACATTACAAAGATGGATATCATATAAGTTATAACTATTTTACCTCTCCTGTTGCTTAATAATGATGATTAGTAATGGTTATCAATGTTTATGCACACTGACAGCTGTAGTGAAACTATGTCTCTACTTACCCTCTCATATTCAGACGTCTTGTAGCTACTGTTGAACAACTGCAGATTCAAGTGCTTGTTTTCATGGAGAAAGTCCTGGAGCTCATTCTCCTAAAACAGCAGACAGAGTAGACAGAAAAAAAAGAGGTTGAAACAGAGAGCACTACACTCAGTGTGGTGTGTGTCAGCAATACCTCATATATTATTTAACCTGGAAGACTCTGATATGTTCTCAAAAGCTTGCCTAAAACATGCTGACAAAGCATACACAAACACTAGATGCATGCATTTGTCGAGAATAAAAAGGAACATTGCATTAGCTATAAAGTAAACCATAGCATACACACTCCTAGAGTCACTTCACCACTAATTCAATTTCAGTCACATCTAAGAAATATTGGCATTTCAACTGGTGTCAATTGTGGCGAGTCAATTTTAGTGCTTGCAAGGAAGCTCTTGATTGCATCGGCATGCCTGTTATTCATATCCATTGATTTCCTGGTTCACGGCCGATATGAGTTCACCTCCAGGTGGAAGGAGGACAGGTTTGAACTAAAATTGAAGTCGCATTTTCTGCCATATGACCACAAACATAAGGAATTAAACATTGAGGGCTAAAAGACAGCATAGTGTGTGTGGTGGTAGAGTGACAGAAGTAAGGACAGACCAGAGAGTCAGAGTAAGAATCACAGAGACTGTTTAGAAGCACTACTGAGGCCCATATTTGTTTAGTTCAGACATAGTCTGACTCAGCCCTGTGTGCCAGAGCACAGCGTTTAATTTCAACACGCCTGATGGATGATTCAACTCTGCCATTTAAAACACTGGCAAAGCAGTTCACCCACATACTTTCTGCTCACTGGACTCCTCTGCTTGTGTAGCCTTATTCAGCAGCGTGGCACAGACAGGTAGACAGTCACTACTGATCTAACGCCCCGCTGAATCTCAAGTCTGCCTCATAAAATACACTAACAAGAAGTCTTCTCATTGCAGATGTGTGTTTTTTATCCATTTAAAGTCTTTCCAATAGGCTATGCATACTGAGAAGTCTTCAGATTTAGTGCAAGCCATTTAAATTGCAGGCCTGGGGCTGTCATTCTGAGACATCGGCCTATTTGACTACCTACAATTAGAGTCACATCAACTCTAACAGATGGGTTGACTGTCTCTACTCTACCACCCATAATATATTTATTTTGAATTCAGTACAACATATTATAATAACAAAGTAATGTCAATGACAGCAGTTCAAGAAACAACAGGGCAGTTTGTAAACACACTTGAATCATTTGTCTGTGTTTTTGAAGAACTGAAACTCCAATAGCATCATTACACAGTAATGTTAAGGCATTTTGGCAGAGCTGAGATAGCCATGGTAACAGGCCTTACATGGCAGCTCTTGGCTCATGGTCTGGTTCGAGTTTAATACTGAAAAAGGTGGAAGTGGCAGATGGCAATGGTGGTGTTTACTGTCACTCTCAGACATCACTGTCACTCAGACGTGTGTTTACATACACAAGCTCACAGAGGAGACATGGCATTAAAGCTCAGTATCAGACTCAATTCCTTTAATCTATCAGGCTTTGGTACAGGAGCTTCACTCAGTATCTAACAGCTGTATTTACTGCTATCTGTGCAATCTTCACTTAAACCTGGGTAAGAAAGGACTAAAGTAACATGGAGGTGACTTTAAGGTTAGTGAGTTCAGAGCAAACCCGAGGTGACATTACTGTCAACTTGTGGCGCACTCACAATGGTGTTCACTGGTCTGTATTTGTGCATCTGATCTGCAAGTGCTCTGCAGGATGAGATAAGAGCAGCGCTGTGGTCTGTGGGGACCTGCCTGCCATTTCTGTGGATTTGAGGAGAGGTTGTCCTTTGGGCAGCTTCCTCTAGGCTTCTCTATCTGATACTGGGTAAGAGGGAGGATAGGAATGGGGCAGAAAAAGTAAGCCGCCAATGGCAAAGAAAGAGACCAAATGGAACTCAAACTGCTGAAGGATAGACCCAAAAGAATTCAAATGAAGGCAAACGGTGTCATTTAAATACTGAGGAATGTATTTAGAAATGTCTGCAAGAAAAATGGTTTCTCAAGGGTCAGGCCACCAATGCCTCATGTTCTTCACATCTACTCAGTGTCGAGTCCGACAGCACTTTTTATATGAACACAGACACCCAAGAAGTCAGGCTGACATTTCTGGTGCACTGGTGATAAAATGCTCCTTAAAGGCACTAGGGGAGAATCACTCTCAGCATTCTAAAATCACAGCATACTTACTCGTATGTTTAGGAGATTATGTATTGAGTTAAAGCATAGTAAACAATTTACCTTCATCCATGGCCACATTCTCACACACAGTACATTGCTCCCTGTAAAAAAAAACTCATTCCTAACTGTGCTCAATTTCTAGTTTCAATCAAAGTGCCAGAGACATGCTATCATTACTGCTCGTTTTCTCCGGGGGCGTCAATGTGTGGTGATAGGAAGCCAACCTCTCAGGTACAAATCAATTTTAGCCACATCCTTTCACTCAGAGGCCAGAGGTGTATTTCTGGAGCACTTACCAAAGTCTGACATGTTTGATTCTTTTTCTTCACCTCTGCTTCAAGTGCCTCACACTCCTTCTTTTTGGTGCTGATCTCAGTCTCCTGGGAACAGAGACAAAAGAATCTCTTATGGCAAGCGTTACATTTAAAAACAAGGTAAGACAGAGACATATTATTCAGAAAAAACAGAAAAAAACATACTGCAAGAGATGTTAGAATTTGTGACACACCAACAGCAATTACTTTATTTAGCATATATGTAGCAGTTTTCACTAGCCACACTGATCCTACACAAAATGACTAAACCTGTAGATAAACCTAGAACTAAACTAAACTGCACTACTAGAGCAGAACTAAATCTGAGCTAGAGAGGGACCAAATCAAGTTTACATCAGAATTAAATTGTGGTCAAACTAGGACCAAACCATGACATGTGTGACACGTGAGACATACAATGACAACAGTCCATTCAAACTTCTCACATTGATTCACTTTTCTATGACACTATACATGGACATATGAAAATTTCAAACCTTGTTGTAATTTCCTCATATTTTGCTGCAGACTCTTTTTATTAAAAAAATAAAATAACACCAGTGAAGTACTGACAGAGTGGTACATCATGGGGAGACCAAAAGACATGGGATATCCCACTAAAAGCTGCTTATGTTTGTTCTTTTTGACTAGGATGCTAATTTTAACACTTTGTGACAAGACTACATGCAGTACTGTGAACTTTGAAGTGCACTTCGGGGATGCTGTTGTAATGGATAGCCCACTATTGCACTCTTCTTGCAGCAGCGAGGATCTTAAGTGTTACATCACATAGCAGATTCTCAGTTCATCACCATCGTACAGGGAACATCCTCACTGTGGACTGGAGTGAGAGTGCAGCTGTTCTAAGATTAGCATAAAGAATTAAACAGGATTTTAACTGTGTCAGTGTGCTCTGTGCAGACACACACACATCTCACTCCCCCCACGTGTCTTGTGGTTCGGCTAAAAAAAGTCAATGTGGGACCACCTGAAGCTGACAATACATCATGCACCATGTGACAATGGCTGAATATGTCCAGTGCTTGCAGCTTGATGAAATCCATTCAAACAGAAAAACCTCTGTTCTGCCACATCTGCTGCTCCTGGCCCTCTGACAAGATTTTATAGCAAAGTGAGCAATGAGGTCAAGCCAGTGAAAGGAGACAGGTCAAGCTGTGACAAGAGGTGCTATAGAGGTGTGCAGTAAAGATATGTCTAAACATAATAATTTTTGTATTGTATATAAAGAAAAAGATGTAATCATGTATTTATTTGGAACTAGTTGAAAAACAAAAATAATAAATAATAATAAAAATAAATAATAAAGCCAAATGCTAAGTGTCTGATATTCTGTTCTCTGTCATTTTCCCTTGTGAGTAGGTATCTAAAGTGTAGCTTTGTGAGAAGCAGATGGCTGACACAGTACTAACATGTACAATAAATATTTCACACAGGCACACAGGCAAACACACTGCTTGCATTGTTGTGTTGGGCCATTTGTTTGAAACACATTTGCCAATGTTCAATTAAAAATCCGTCTGATAAAAGATTCAAATGGATGCCATTGTGAGTAATGAGCTTGAGTGTAAGTGAAGAGGCGTTTACTGCACAGCAGATGAAGACAAATGAGGGAGTCTAGTCCCTTAGGCTGGATCTGGGATACTTGCTTCTGTGGCACTAATGTAAATGCATGTACAGCACAGATGCTTTTGCTCATCAAGTCCTACTGCACAGATAAAGAAGACAGTAGTTGGTTTTCATCCTCTATTTAGAAACATCAAGCAGCAAAAGGAGCTAATGGAAAGTAATTTATCATATAGCCGAGAGGGACATCCAATTTACCTTTTTGTTTTCCTATGCATTACACTGTTACATTTTACTTATAAAACCGAAATGTCCCTGAGATAAAACACAGGGAGTCTACCCACAATATAAGTGTGAAAAAAGAGGCCGGATTGAGCCAAGCCTGCAGCTGTGAGTGTGGTTATGTGTTCAGCACCATGGAGAGTTCCCATTTCCACTGGGACAAAACAGCAGCAGCAGTGATACAGTACACAATGTGGGCAACTTCAGCACTTTTAACCAGTGCTGGCTTCCACATGAAAGCTCAATATACAGTGAGCTTGTAACAAAGTAAGGTCCTGAATTTTATACTGCTGCATTGTCTAATTAACTCAGAGGGCTTTCCCTGTCAGGTTCTTACTCCTCTGTCTTCTGATCTTTTGTAGTTGAGGGGAGCTCTATGCATAATCTCTTGCAAGCAGGAGTAACCTCATTACTGGTTTCTGCCCTGTAACTCCTTCAGTCTTTCATCCTCTGTGCTATTGAATATGCATGATGCCTAATGATGGGAAATAAACCCATCTATAGGTTTACTTAAAGTCCCAGAAGTATTATTACAGCTAGTACACTTCTATCCAATCTGTTATGCAATGTGATGTTTAAAAATGATGCCAACATTGGAAAAAGAGTATATGACCTAAACACAAAAAATCCTTATATTGGGGTTAGTATGAAACAAATGGAGGTGTAAAATCTACAAAATGTGGGTGAAACTGTAATAAAGAGTACACAGTGGCACCGTATATATTAAAATAATGGTGGTAGAATGTGATGGAGGGCAAGAGCCAATTTTCCCTGTTCATTACATGGTCATAACAAAACTCTCATAACAAATAATAATACACCAAAGGGAAATACCAAAAATATTGAACCTGATCACTTCTATTAGTGACTGGACCCAAGAACTCACTATAAGATAAGCAAGCTAGCAGTAGCCAACAGTTTTACAGTAAGTCACTCCCACTTTTTGTTGAAAATCAAACTCCTAAACAGGACCATGAACACTTGTATGGATCACAGGCTCCTGAGTAAACATTAATTATGTCTTGCACAGAAAATAATCAATATTATCCCACTTATGTGATGCTATCTTTGAATAAATCACTCTTTTTAAGAAGAAAAAGCTGAAAGTGTAATTAATAGCAACTCAACATTCAAGATGTGGAATTCACTAGAGCACTCTATACATGCACATAATGTGAGTGTAGACATAGTAATCAAGTGCAACACAGCGAGCCCCTGTAATTTCAAATGATCAGAAATGGCAGAGTCAGTTACATAACTGCTGTAGCTTAGTGTGTGGGCACAGATGCCAGTGGTCGACTTGTGTTTCAATACTGTGGTCTGAGCAAAGATGTGAAGGTTCTTGAAGACAAAGAGCATTATAGTTTGAGCAGCGCCCAAACACAGTAGGAATATGGAATCATAATAGGGGTGTGCAGGTGGGCAAATAATTTATATCATCATTTTCTAAAGCTTAGATCATATTTTGTTATTTGATTACAATTAATGTACATCCCAAGTACACCAAGTGAAGATGTAACAACAACTATCTTCTTCTTCTGAGAGTTCACACTTCACTGTGATTGGTTGAATCCACCTCACATGACATGACATGAGGCTGACCAAAAGAAGCCAGTGGGGAAAAGTGTTTGTTTTTGAGTATAGAGCTGCATAAAAGAAACACTGAATCAAACTGTGATCACTCAGTCTATTGACATATTTGATCAAAATATAATTTATTTACAATACTTACAATACTGCTAATTAGGAATAACTTCTTAAATGTGTCCAATTGCACTATAATAATAATAATAATAATAATGGATCCATTTTATATAGCGCTTTTCTGAACACTCTAAGACGCTTTACCACCCCAGCTCCCCTGGGGTAGATTGACAGAAGCAAGGCTGCCAATCTGCACCATCGGCCCCTCTGATCACCATCATTCATGCACAAAACACTTTCATACTAGGCGATGTGGGTGAAGTGCGTTGCCTAAAGACACAACGGCAGTTTTTGCCACTGGCGCTTCCACTGTGGCACCTAATTTTCCCAGACGTCTTCCAACTTTGACAAGCTGTTATAGCCACTAATAAACTGGATTTCTTTTTATGTTTTGGAACCCCAGAGCATTTTGCTGACTAAAGATCCAAAGGGAACACATGCTGATTACTATTACAACCCACACATCAGCCAACTCATCTCCCCTGCTAGTACTACTGTCCACACACCACAGACAGTCCACATGTAGCCTTGATCCCCTCCATTCAGTAGTAAACAGCTTATGACAAAAGAGAGCTCTCGTAAAAGCAAAGCACCTTGGCAGCGTTTATTGTGACTACTGCTCAGAGGAAACTTCAAAACATCAGCAACACACAATGGAAAAACACCTGGGATATGTGTGGGCAGTAAGTTATTTTCTTTAGGTGGACTATAAACCCACAGAATGACTCCCTCTACAACCCAAAGATAAAATGCCTTGTTGTGATTCATGTAATTCAGTGCTGTGCGAGTGAGGGTGCACAGAAAGAAGGGGAAAAAAGTAAAATCAAAAGAATCCACATCAGACTTGGCCATTACATATATCAAAACGTAGTAAAAACAATAAGCTCACTTCTAAATATGAGGAATTAGAGGAACATATAGAGGAGCATAGCATATTCCATACAACTGTACAACAACTCACAACAACCATTATGTGACAGAGAACCCTATGTCTCGTCAATCATATCATCTTTTCCTTACGACCTCTTGTATACAGCTGAGATATTTTATTACGTAGTTCTATTTTATTTTATTTTATTTTTACTTGTACATATGCATTTATATAATTATGCCTTATTTGACATGAGTCTCTTGTTATTTTTGCTACTTATTTTAAATTTATTATTACCATTTATATTTTTTCTCTTTGTTATTTTCATATATTGTGATGTGTGAGCTACTGTGTAGTTTCCCTTGTGGGTCAATAAAGTTTGTCCAAGTCTAAGTCTAAGTCTATATTAAAGGTACACTTAATGCTATCAGCTCAAGTAACAGGTCAGGACTGTGGTTAGGTGATCTAGTTCACCGTAAGAATGAGCTAGTTCACGGTAAAAATAAGCATCTCACAAAGTATTTAGGAGCAATAAAAAGACCTGTAATTTAATGCCATAATGTGGAACATTACAAGCAATAACATCTCCAAGTAGGTCATGGATCCCCTTCAAGTCATGTGCATCTTTAATTGTAAGGAGGGTGTTTTCTTTGTTTCAGGAACGGAACACTGAATTCAACACAACCATCACAAAACAAGGATGAAATAATATTTTTTTTCAAATCATTGAATAGTAGAAGACAAAAATGTAATTAAAGCATTCCCAACACCTGTCCTGGTCCCTAACTATATATGGCTAGGATTAGTGTTAATATATTAATTCTATCTTTGTCATTGTTAAAGTCCAGTCATGCTCTTGATTAAATAAAGCTTATGAACATTAAAAGAGATGTATGGTGTTGCTAGCAGAACCCAGATGGACCTTGTGCTCCCTGCACGTGGCCAGCTCATCCTGTCATTAGTAAGGCCAGTGGACACACAGGTAAATGAGCTGCTGAGATGATGGACTGTCCCGCCAGTCTCTCAGACAGAGCTCCAGCCTCAGGAGACCATGTCAACACCAGAGAGAGAACAGGGGGCAGATACAGGGGGTGAATGAATCATGAATCAGGACTTTACAAGCTGACAGAGGAGAACAAATTTAAGTAAAAATACAGCCATTATAATGTGTATTAAGTACTGATTATACGGGTGGCATACAGATTGTGTGTGTGTGTGTGTGTATATGTATGTGTGTGTGTGTGTGTGCGTGTGTGTGTGTGTGTGTGTGCGCGCGTGTGTGTGTGTGTGTGTGTGTGTGTGTGTGTGTGTGTGTGTGTGTGTGTGTGTGTGCGTGCGTGCGTGCGTGCGTGTGTGTGTGTGTGTGTGCGTGTGTGTGTGTGTAAGGAAATACACAACAGCTCTGCCTGAATGCCTGCATCCAAAACATGTAGGAGTATAGGCAGGTATAAGAAACAAGCCCTAAACAGAATAAGAAAAACAACAACTCAATATGTAAAAAGGAGCAAATTATGTTAACACTGAAAAGTAGTAATACCAATAAGAAAAATGTAAGTTATATCAAAATCTTTGCCATCTGCATAAAAATCTAGTTAAAATCTAACTTCAGAAGTTAAATATGCCACCATCATCTGTCTTTTAGTTTAGCAGATTTTATCCCAGATGGCTTTATTGACATTATCCTTTCTTATTTATCTAAGCTTGGGAATAGCACAAACAGGCTTGTGACTGCTTGTGTTTTTTATGCAAAGTCTATTTAAAACTTATTGCAGTCACATCCATGTAACAAACTAATGTTAGACAATTGTCTCTCCTCAGTAACATCTTTCACAGACTTACAAGCTGTCACTGCTGTTCTACAGGGAGCTGCATTCACATTAGCGCTAGTCTTAGTCACAAACCTGCCATGATCATATAATTCACTTCAGAGCAGACGGCGCATTTGTCTGTCCACACACTTGTTCCTTAGTCAGATAAGCAGATTATGATTCAAAATATTACACTGTGAAGTATCTGATCTGATGCACTCATGTTAATACTAATGTTAAATTATTGAGACTGAGGTGAGATGAGACACAAAACTAAGTAAATAAGACAAGCGATTTTGACATAATTTATATTAAATAATTGGTGTAATTATTGTAATTGTAATTGTAATTGCTTTTTAAACCCACAGCTTTCCAATAAGCGTGTCTCTTAAGGTGTTTTTTTGGTTTAAGCTAAAGCTAAAAACATAGTGGGGAATCTTAATGAATAATTTTTCACATGTGTGCAAAATAATCTTGTAACAATTTTATCTTGCAAGATCTTTCCTCAGTGAAAGGTCAATAGATGAAACTTAATACCATTCAATTATTTCAGAAATAAGGCAGTTTGGGCTGGGAGTGTTTAATTAAGGTCACCGCTATAAAGACACTTCTGTTGTGGTTGTTGATCTGATCGCAATTATGCTATGATTCTCAATTTCTTCATGCACTATTAGCAACCCACACTAAATTACCTTTATTTAAGCATTTCCTATCTTTCCAATGCAGACAGAAAAAGCAGGGGCACAGAATGACAAAGGGGCTGTCAGCAGATGAGGTGGTTCAACTCTCACTTTGATCCAGGGCCAAAGCCTCAGACATATGCTGCTCCATCCGGGGAGGAGGAGCTGCACTGGATGCACTCTGGAGCCCACCATTCCCCTCGCATTCATTAACTACAGTGCAACAGCTGCTGACTAATTAGGTTGTTCGGTAAAACCAGTCAAGTATACCTTAACTTTCACTTTCTTTGTCAAAGAGGGGAACTTAATGTATGGAGAGCTGAGAGATGAGCCACGAGATTGGGCCCACAAGAACGAGACAAGATGAGATTTCTACATTTTTTATTGTGTGATTCAGTTCACAATTTTGGCCTCACCATTTTTATTTACTTTATTTAATATTTCTCACAAGATCTTTTATCTCATTTTCTGTGTGCACAATCTTGCAGTAATTTTGACTCACGAGATCTTGTGGCACAAAATCTTGTCCCATCACTAGTAGACAGTTAATAGCAAGAAAGCAAAGCAGGTCCAATCAAATAAAATTATATGTTTTCATTATCTATTTATGTTACAGAAAGCTCACAGCAAGCCTACAAGCATATTATTGTAGTTGGTGACAGTGTATTTGTTAATGATATAGATCAAAGCTCATCAAGATAGATAAAATCTCTCCTCACTGGCCTTCCTCAATATAACTCAGAGGAGGTGAATGCAGTCACCAAGCAAGAAAAATACTAAGGCGTAAATGTTCTTTGTCATAACTTCTTATTTTTAGTTCTAAAAAATATAAATATAAAGTAGGGTGTTGCCAAACAGAATAAAAAATATAGTTATAGATATATAGTTACATGTGCACTAGACAACTTTTCGTGGAAGGACCACCAACTGTTTGTCTCCATAGAGTTGTAACTTTGCACAGAATGTTCAAGTCTGAATAAATACAACTGTAAGATAGATAACTGTCATGTTATACTGGACCATTCAAGGCAAAGGAATAACATCTTCATGAAGAGCAGCGGGTGACAAACCTCACACCAGAAAAGTTACTTTTCACCTTTAAATAGAGAGAGGACAAAATATACTAAATGGTCACATTTTTCACATAGCACATAGCATTTTTACAACAAGGAACCACTCACCCATTCAAACACACTACAGCAGTGTACACAGACAGTAAGGGTGAGGTGGGTTAAGTGTCTTGCCCAAAGACACAACAACAGCATTCATCTGTGGGAACTGGAATCACACCACCAACCTCCGGGTCAGTGGTTCTGACCACTCAACCAATGATGTTTATGTCGGGAGCGGGATTCGAACTGCCAACCTTTGAATCAGTGGACAAACGCTATTGAGCTACTGCTGCCCTGCCTATGTGCTAGTTGCTTCAAAACATTTAAGCTATCTGGGGAAAACATGCAGTCAGGGTGACCACCTCACCATGAGTAATGCCAATGTGATTTTTATCAAATAATGTCAGTGGTAGATTCTAGCTTTAGTTGCAGTGGACAGGTCAGTGATGTGAGGGGTGTGGACATGAAGGTGTGGGTGAGGAGATCCTGTGTCCAATAATGGGAGACAGGTGGTGCCCAGGAGGAGATAAAGAGTGAAGCGACCACCCCACAGGAGTCTGGCACCAACACCGAGTCAAACTGAGGACACTCTCCCAGAACTGCTGCCAATTTACAGACCACTCAATTAATGGTCATTACCTGGGAGCGGACGTGGTGTCTACATACCCCAACAAGCAAAGCAGGCCAGTACTGAAAGCGAGTAGTGGAAGAATTACATTATGCTAATGGACAAAAGCTATTTTTATTTTTACACTGATCTGAGGCCTGAGAGGTAGAGGTCAGGGCAAGAACAACCACATCCACACACAGCTCAAATAAGTAGATCGTACATGACAGGGGGCAGCAAATGTCAAGTGTAAAAATATACCCAATACTGAGTCACAGAGGCTGGTTGTGTTTACCTTTAGTGAAGCTTTTTTTTATGAGTTTATGTACAGGCATTTATGAAAGTGCTGTGAGTATGCCTGATTGTATATTTGAATAACAAAATAAGAAATGAACAAAAGAATGAACAAATAAAAACAAAATGAATGTGAGGTATTTTGTTTTTCATTTTCCACAAGTTCAGACAGTTTACTGTTTAGAAAAATGATGTTATGTAAAAAGTACATGTAACTGAACTATAGGGTTGATAGTTTGAGTGAGGACAGTAAGAGCATGTTAAGAGAATGGAAATAACAAAGGTATGGTTATTATATGGCAATTACTCATAGGGATGGGACAACTTTTACATTATTTTATGGTAAATTAATTCATAATGAAGCATAACCCTATATAAAGAGATTACCAGTCACATGTACTTTGTTGATAAAGATATTGGAAGAGGGTTGCAAAAGCAAAATGTATTTATCCCTTGCTATCTCAGTTACCATGCTATTTTCATCAAGCAATTACTGTCTACAAAGTAAAGCGTAACAAACTCTTTCATATTTAACTTGCTTATGATCACACAAGAGTTTATGCTCATTTAGAAACTAACTTGACATGAGAGATCCTTTCAATTTATCTTCTTAAGCTTCTTCAATCTGAGCCTGTGGCATCTCAGAAGAAAAGTACAGGGGATTGTGATGTGGGTAAAATATAATGTTAAAGGGAAAAGCATGAACTCTAGGGGTGAAAAATAAAGAGGTAAACTGAGTCGTGTGGGGGGCAGAGTATTTGCATTTAAACCAGGGAACATACGCCACTAAATCACTAAATTGGCTACATTTTTCTTGGTGCCCATCCAGAGATCAGAAAAAGGCTGTCACAAAGGTTTGAGTTATGAGAAGACAAACCACAAAAACAGCTTGACCGACCTGTCAATCACTGCTCTTCTAACACACAGCCAGATTTACATTCAATATAAAACAAAAACAGAGCAAGACTGGTTTTACATTGGCAAATCCCACAGTGAAGAATCAATAGAGAGGAAAGCGAAGCCAGCGTCTTACTGCTAAAGTATATCCCTAACATTCCTTTTCCCCAGAACTAATTCATTTTGCGGCAATTCAGTCTTACGAGCTGGGTGCTTTAATTATTCAAGTGATTATTCCAGCAAAAAGAAAAAATATGACTAAGGCAATCAGTGCTCAGATTTCAGCCTTCCTCACACAATACAAGGGCAGCAGGGGGAAGTAGACATGGACAAATGAATACAACAGCATGCTTCTTCTGGAAATTACTAAAAAAACATTTTCTCACATAAGAAACTGCAGTTTCTGAACTGAAGCCCAAGAATATATCATACATTAAGAAAAACAGAGATTCAACCAAATCTCCCTAAACCTAAATACACACAAGCAGATGCACATTACAAAAGTGCAAACAAAAAATCCTAATGAAACTGAGTACCTACTTAAGTACCAGGCACTGAGAATGAGAACCACAAATTTAAAACATAAAAGAAAATTAAACTGAAATCAAATCCTGTCTTGGTAGCTCACCTGGCAGTGTATTCCGGAGTAACTTGAACAATCGGGCTCATTTGTATGTACCTTTCCAAAATCCAAAATTCTGGGGGACAAAATCTTACTAAATATTCCATTCATACCTTGCTAAAGAGAAAAAACAAACCAATGGCAAAGGAAAACAGATATGACAATACAGCATGAGGAATAAAGGAGCTGCTACGCACTTGGAGACAGCCGTCACTTCCAAGAACAAGCAAGTCTACAAAGAGCAGGAAACTCACTGACAACAAAAGATGACTCCCTCTTCTTCTGTTGTTTCTTGGCCTCCACTGACCTGCCTTCACACTTCAGCACATGCTCAACCACAAACTCAACAGTATTTCACAGCTTTCACTGACTCCCCAACAGACTGTGGTCATCAACAGTCAACAAACAATCAGCACTGAGCAGTTTTGAAGACATAAGCGAACCAAAGCAATAACGAAGAAAATGTTAGGGGAAAAAACAGTTGGAGATTAGCAATCCTCCTGGCCCAGTGACAAGGTTGCATAATAAGTATTTTCTGTATATAGTGTGTGACCCAAACCAAACAAGACTTAGATCACTCAAGCTTTGTGGGAAAAGGATGTTATCTCCGAGCGCATGCATACAAAGGATAAGCTAGCTGAGTTTTGACAGCGCACTAAAAATAGCCGATTCCTAATAGGAAGAAAAAAAAACGGGAGTGCCAGTCAAAATCAGACAAAGTGAGATAAATGTTTTCTCTATAGACTGGCTTGGGAGCTAAGTAAGGGTGTGGCAATTCAAAGCAGCAGAGACAAAAATAATTAGAATCATTAATTACATAAACATAATAAAGGCAATTAAAAAAACAGGGTGCAATCAACTTTGTGCAGCTGTGTTATGTAATTGCGAGCCTTTAGGGCCATGTGTGAGGAAGATGGCAGCAGACGGGCCGGTTGTGTTTTCCGCTGCACATATATGGTCATTAATCACGCTCGGGTCTCTTTGCTCCTTTTCTATTTCCAGAGAAGCTGAAGCCCAAAGGCAGCGGACCTACAGCATGTGCAATGGCAGACTTTTAGCATCCTTTGCAAATGTCATTCAGTGTTACCTCAACCAGTCAACAGAGACATGTCTTTATGGGTGAAATGTGTGCTAATGACTGTAAATTGTCCCTGACCTTTTCTATAAACTTTTATTGTTCAGTGCTCTTGGTGTTGAAATAGATGAGGCATGTCCAGACTATGCAGCCCTCAGACCACTCTTTAAGCAAATTTATGATTTCTTTTACCATCTTTGCGTCATATAGTAGAGAGATAGATCTGATGTAAAGGTTCCAAGCTGGGGTTCATGCATAGACTGTATTAAAAAAAGTGGACTAAGCAAGTGTGATGTCACCCATAGTGTTCAGTGCCACTCAAATGAAGCTTGTGATGTTAACAGTTACAAGAACGAATCTGGAGCCAGGCTCTATATTATGAATAGGATTTTTTGACAGCCAAAATAGAAAAAAAACAAAACATCAGGATCATGTAGAGCGGGTTAATACAAACATTTTAAGACCAAAATGATGAGGCTCACAACAGCAGTTACAGAGAGAGGGGCCACAATATTCCAGTGTGAAACAATGGGAGCCAGGGTCAGAAGGAGCCCGAAGAGCCCACATGCAAACTTCCTATTTGGAACACGGTGGTTAGCATGTCATATTTACGGTCTATGGGTTCACATCTAACCTCTGTTAAATGGTCCTCTGCTTATATATGTTAAAAATATTCGGCTATTGATGAAAAACTTTTGGATGCCTCTGGAATAGATGGATATACTAAACATAGCTGTGTTTCCTCCTCCAGGGAGATACAGGCAAAGAAGCATAGCATAAATAGAAAAGCCAACAGGACACATGAGTAGGTATAATGTATAGTAAAGTGTTGTATTTCCATTCTCTTTGCTCCCTCTCGCTTTCTTGGATGCACGAGATGAGACTTCTGCAGGGTGTGTTGGAGTGTGAGTCATCGCCAGTGCAGGGAGAAAAGGAGGGGAACAGCATTCTTTAAGTCAAACACAGCTCTGATAGCAGCAATGCAGCAGCACACTGTCATACAAAAATCTATTAAGTCATTCTGTGGGGATGCAAAAAGGAGAGGGAGGGCAAGGGAGAGAGAGGGCTAATGCTAACATGCTAACAGTGTTATACAACTAGGACTGGATATCAGACACTGGGGTTAAGGGTTATCTCAAGATTTGAATATTAAGGGACCTGATGTGGTCCTGTTACTAAGCAGAATCCACATTCAGATTCCATGTTGTTTTAAGAGGCATAGGTATAGGTTGATTATATACATATCTATAAACATTAATTTTGAAAATGTACTGAGTGGAACATTTTGAAAGTACAGATATAAGTATAAAATAAAGTTTTGTGCAAATGTACAAGTGCAACATACATGAGTCTATCAACAAACCAGCCCAATTGTTGGCTTCGCTATTCTCACACTCTCACAATTTGCAAGTCTGTGCTGATTCTGATGAAGTAAAAATTATGAATAAAGGGTCATACTAGTACACCTTATTTTCACACCTCTCAATCTCATATGACAAATCGATTTTATTTGCTATAATTTGTAACTCTATTATTGTTCAATTTGATGTACATATAAAGAGACAATAACTGTAAAAAGCCAACAGAACAGCATAATATTTTTAAACTGAACTTACAGCCTCAACATCTACAACAACAGCTGTGTCAGCAAACATGGTAAACAAGTAAAAATACTTTCACAGTAAATACAGCATGTGACCTATTTAAAATCTTATGCCCCTCTACTAGCATTTACCACTAACGAAACCTTTTTGTCCTTACCTTCTCCCACACAGCGACAGTACAGCTCTGAAAGACTAGTTCCCTCATATCTAGACAAGTATCAGACAATACACAGACAGCTTCTAGAAGTCTGTTGAAACTGTAGCGACATATACCCTGGCTGCCTACGTCTTTACACAGAATAATGCCTCAGAGCGCAACCTGATCTAGAAGTTCACCTGAAGTCCGTAGGGCTATCCAAGCCTGATGATTAAATTACTGCACGCAGCCAGAGCCCAGCCGCTCCACAACACAGCAGCAGGTACTAAGTGAATGAGTTTCAAGCAGTAAACATAATCGTTATATCAGAGACTTGTGGTTTGAGCTATATGAAGCCAGCTAAGGTTTGCTTGGACCCCAATATGTTTTCTTTTGTGAATACAGTATATTGACACAGACAGGTGATAACAGATGTGAGGTATAGCATACAGCCAATACAGCAGAGATGTAGTACTTGTACATGAGAGAAGACATGAGAAGACTGGGACTTACTTTCAGGTCTCAAGATCTTGGCACTGTCAATATGATTTTTAAATGATTTCATATGTTTTTAAATTATCTTTTTAAGAGTCAATTCTGTGAACATGGCTATGAAAAATAACAAATCTCTTCTTAAATGAGTTTCACTTGTGACTTGGCCTTGTTTTTTAGAAAATAATGGCTCAACTTGGACTTTATTTTAATTACCTGGAACAATGAGGACTCGGACAATCAGAACGTGACTTGACTACATTGCAAAACAGTGATCTTTATTGGGCTAAAATATATTTAAATATAAGAAAAAAGCCTTCATCATGTTAGTTTTGCCACTAAAAACAAAACCCTTGATAGAAAAAGATTCTGTTCAAACCATTATCCAGTGTTAGCAGTTTTGTATATGGGTCCATTGTCAGTCATTCTAAATTGTCTGGTTTAATGAATTAAAAACACATAAGAAACAAACAAACAAATAAAGCAATAGGGTATCTCACGGAGTTACAGTCAGAATTTGAACTTTTCATTAAGGTTGGGTTTACTACCAAAGATATCAACAGAAAAGGACATGCTGAGAAAGAGCTACATAAGAAAAGGGGAAGAGGAGAAACACAATCTGGCTAAATGACCCTGTAAACAAGCCTTTTGTGGTGAAGTCATTGGATAAAGTCTAGTCATTGCAGTTAAAATCAAGTCAACCAAGTCGTCCTGTCAGGTTCACACTCATCCTGTAGTTGTAGTTAAGAAAAACAAATACTTAAATGAAATATGGCGGCAGAAGCCATATCTCAAATTGTAAATGAGTATTAAGTGTTTAGCATGATCATTACAAAAATCTTTGAGTATGTGTAACTGTCATGAAAATTGCCAAGTCAAAAAGATTCAAGAAAAAAAGAAAAGCTGGAAATGTTAATATTACAAATAAGTATGAATCAATATTAAGCAATTTGTTTAAGAAACACATTAAGCACCTCACAAAAACTGTTAATTTTAACTTGAATTTTAGACAAGTAAGATCCTTCATGACTCTATACGTGGCACGAACGGTTTTACACTCCATAATTCTGTCTCATATAGAGTATTGCATAACCACATGGTCACCTGCTGCTGGCGCAACACTCAAACCAGTCGAATAAGTTTTTTTTAAAAGCCGGAAAAATACTGGATAAGAAACCACTCTCATTTCACAACTGCACTATTTTAGATAAGTACAATTTGCTTAAGTTAAATAATTTTGTTGATTTTAAATATGGATGTTTTATATAAAGTTTTGTATGGACTTGCCCCCCCTCCGTTACAGGATTTTATTAAAATAAAGACAGTCAGTGGGATGGGAACTAGGGCCACAGCCCGGGGAAACTGTGAGGTCCGATCAGAGGCACTAAGTTTTGGAACAGTCTCCCATTATCAATAAGAGAGACTCCAACACTGCCCACTTTCAAATCCCACGTGAACCAGTGGCTAAAGGAAAACCAGACTTGTGGACACTTTTAGTTTAGAACTGTCACTTGTTATTGTTGTTTTTTCTCTGTTAAATTTGTGGTGTTACCTGTCTAAGGACTACAGATGGAAATTTGCATTTTTGCTATAATCTGTCATATTTACACTGCAGTGTTGTAGATGTTCATTAATATGCACTCTCTCCCTATTAAATAAATAAATATATAAATAAATAAAACAAATTTTAATCTTGATAAATTATCTTCCAAATTCAAGAAATAAAATAAAATAAATAATAAGACAGCAAGAAAAAATATAGATATATAAATATAGAAGGAGACAATAGATCCCAGTTGAGCCCTGACTATATTTGCTCCTGTTCTAGTCCAGGTTTAGTTCCACTTTTAGTCCCAGTCTCGTCCTATTTCGATGTGGGATCTGTGCAAGTCTGACACAGCTCATGCAGCCCTCCCTCCGACAGTTTACGACTTACCAGTCATCTTTGGAGTTGGCAGGAGAAACACAGCAGCTATTGAAGGCCTTTCATTTTACATGGTGTAATTAAGGGGAATAATACTGAAGACAATCACCACCTACTGAGAATATTAAACACCTATCATGTGGATGGAATACATAGGTCCGAAATGCCTGATTTTAATTACAAAAAAAGGGATGTTTGCATAATTATGTTTGATCAATTAGAGCAATAGTTAAAAAGAAGATGCAAAGGTAAGAAAAAGGGTCATATACCAGATTGTGTGGGTTAGGATTTACAAAACACAATAGAATAAGTATAACTTATTTGTGTACATATGAAGGCATGCAGTTACATCAGGGGTGTCCAAACTTTTTTCATCAAGGGCCACATATCTAAACACAGACGAAACAGAAGGCCGATCGAGGGCCGTAGACTGATGTTCAGTACAGGGAATAACTGTCTGCATGTTTAACACGTTAGAATGAGCCTTATTGTTATTATATGAGTCTTTATTCATGCTAAGATCCTTAAAACCACACACTAAATATGAAATATTAGCTTTATCAAGGCAGACTTTCAAAAAACTTGCAGTAAAAAATATTTTTTTAATTGATGCAAGGTAATTTGGGCCAATTCACCTGGAAGTCTAAGGGCCAAGACAAATTTGTCTGAGGGCCTCATTTGGCCCCCGGTCCATATTTTGGACATGCATGAGTTACATACATGTACATGTATTTCTCAAACAAGCTTTCCAAAACGCTAGATAAAAGTGCTTAAATATTGTTACTAAGAATAATAGTATTTGCAAAATATAAATAATATTTTTTATATTTCTTGCATTTCTTAACAAATAATGACTGCTTTTCACATCCCAATCTAAGCTCTAAATGCCTTGATATCTTTCCTTTAAATACAGTTAGCTATAGAATTCATAGATCCTTATCTACATACTTCAAAGTATTACTACAGCGTGCCTAAAGCAGATTTCATGGCCTGATTCGTATTGCTTGAATCAAGACTAAATGAATGATAGTATCTAATTATTGTGCTCATCCGTGAACCATCCATTTATCTTGACTGTCCAGCAAAGGATCCTTAATGACATGCTTTCTAACTAACTACCATTTAATAGGAACAACCTGATTAAGCAGCACCTATAGGTCAATAGTGTATAAGTTACCAAAACAAATGGCTTCTGTGTCAATTTTAAAAGTAACATTGGCAAAATACGGAGACAGACATGCTTGATATTTCTTTAGTAGAGCAACAATATCCATTTTGATGCACTGGCTGAATCCATAAATATCATTGGCCAGTCCAAAAATCAATGCAAGGCTGTTACATATTTGAATCCATCTTGAAGGTCACATTACTCATACAACATGCTGTAGCATTCCCACCACAGCCCTGACCATTTCACTGTACACATACCACTATTACAGTGTAGAAACAGTGGTTTGGATAGCTGGACCTTAAAAGGTTGAGTCTTTATGGTTTAGCCTCTGTGTAACATGTGTGCATTATAGATGAGGCAGAGGAGAAGGGGAGTGTTCAAACAAGCACTATCAGTTACCAGAATACCAGTCCAAGTCATTTGCGTCAACACTAACCTCTATAACAAAAGCTGTGTTAAAACAGGACAGGGGCTTACTGGCGCAAATTGAAGTTAAGCTATCTACCGTCTAAAGAAAAAGACTTTATGATTTCTGAATTTGACACATACATTTATCACTCCACTAACAGAGCTAATGAAAATTACATGAACACTTTAGGATCTTGTTCAAACCAGTTACATTATTAACACAGAACATCCATCCTGCACTGAGAGAAAGGGACCTCAAGTACATATATATTTTAATAAGATCAATGTAGAAAATCTCATAATGTCACTGCAAGATAATTGCACAAGACAAAGCAAGATTAGTTATAGATGCATACTTGGTCCATTATTATCAGTGACAGCTTTATTGATTTTGAGGTTAATATTACAAAACAAGAAAAGGTTTCCCTAGTGTGCAGCAATTCAAAACTACAACAACAGTCCAACTGGTAGCAAATCAGCATATCATTATCAAACCAAGTCAAATCATTCATTCACTGGTCTGCTGCTGAAAATGGTGAGTCCACATGTAGATGAAAATCAGGCTATGGAGGCGGGTGCCCTTTGATACTGTCACAATCACAGAGATTCTTTGTCCTCCTGGGTAAAACAATTAGACGTTATCTCACCATTTTAATTAAATTGAGCTGGTGAGGTCGACTATAAGCAGTGTTTTGGTGTTTGCATATTTGGCGCGTGTGATTGTCATCTATGTTCACGCTGGCATCACACAGCCTGTGTCTGTGTATCCCACCAGCTCTGTGCAAACCTGTTAGGGCTGAGAAGCACATGGACTGGTTCCAATAACAACACAATCTAACAGTTTACACTTGATGGCCATATCTCAGTCAGGAAGACAACAGTAACACAAACATGTCTGTGTATGCTGCAGCAGATTGGAAAGAAGATTTTTACACATTTAAACAATACAAAAAAATTTAAAGCCTGTTCTAACACACAGCAGTATCAAGACTTCCCTATTTTGGTGTTGTTATGGGTAATGACCGCCTGTCTAATATGTAGCAACAAATTGCAATATTGTGCACAGCTGACCTTTACATCACAGCTATGATTAACTTCACTCAGCTATTTGAGCAGAGCAGCTCATGTGTTTGATCGGTCCACATAGACCGGGCTTTCCTCCTCCACAAGCATCACCGGCACTGTTTTATTCCTGTTAACTCCTTATGACCTGCTCAGATTTTTGTCTGTTGTCTTTTTCTGTTTCATAAAGAAGAAAATGTTCACTTACTAACAGTGTAATAATCACACATTAAAACGTGCTAGGGCAAATAGATAACCTGTGTTATTCTCTTCACCATACAGAGGTCATAATGTTGATTGTGGGATCAGTGTGTAATGCCAAAGAAGAACAGGGACTTAATGTATCACAGCTAGGGCTACACTTAAGGCCTTACCCATGTACGGTGCAGTCCCGGGTCAGCAGCAGCATCTGAGCATTAATAAGTAGAGGGGTAATTGAATTAAAGGATCAGTGGAAGCCGGTAGTGTAGCTTTAATTTTATTACAACTGATGTAAACATGGAATGGCCCCCAGCATAGGGCCCTCCCACGTCAATATATGAGCAAACAAACAGATGTGTGCAGAAATTAATCATTCCAGACTCTCTGGATGACTAAGATTAAAGTTAAGATTAATTACATGGGCAATAGCAAAATGTATTTAAAGTAAAACAAACAAATGTATAACATCCCCCAAAAACAGAAAAACAAGAGTTGTCCTGAATAGGTGGAAGATGTACTTGAAACAGCTAAGTATCAGCAGAACTACACAACTATAGTGATTAAACGGTGATGATGCCAATCTATGTATTCTTTTGCATATTTATGACGTAGAAACTGGGTTGGTGAGTCACTCAACCATCAGGAGACTGTAGGCAAGGCTGTAGGGCTTTCATTAGTCACACAGTCATGAGGCAGAAGTTAAATTCAGATGGAAACATTCACATCACTAATAAGTCTTGTTGCTTTGCCATCACAGCTGTGACAGTGAGACACCCCCAGAGACAGATGGCCAATGGGTCACAATCTTAGCTTATAAATATTCTGAAGGCTGGCCCAGCACACACAGAAAAACAATGAATATATAGACATAAAATAGTCTGCTGCTGACGCATGAAAAGAAGTGACTTGCCAAAACGTCACATATCATTTTACTGCATAGGGCGGTAAACAAGTACATCTTCTCCACTTTAATCTTTGCAGGCAACGCACGACTCGAAACAAAAAAAGGGTGCGGAAAAATTGCTCAAACACTTGCTCTGACGAGGCTAAGGCTTTGATGGATGCAGGGGTTTCATTTTCTGACGGACTGGTAAGTCTGCCAATTTACCTCAGAAGTTCACCCCTGCAGCTGACAAAGAGGGAGGAGGAGGACAACCCACTCTGCTATCACATAGGATGGAAAAATAAGACATCTTGTAACTTTATCCCTGGTTTTTTTGTAGAACCACTTTGATTTCTGCATAGCAAATAAACAAACCTATTGTTGTGATCTCATTACAAAAGACTGATATGCTTATACAGGTTGCCGACTTGCAATGAGATACGTGAGAATAAGACTACCACACTGGTATCCAGTTATGAAAAAAGTCTTTCCAAATAGCTTTTATAAGGTAGAGCAAACATTGAGTGTAGTTACATTTTCATGGAAGGGTACATCAAACTAAATGATCATGTTTGAAGTAATAAGTGGAGACTCAGAATGGTCACAGAGGAGGAGAAAAAGTGGATTTTAATTGTGAAATGTTAAAAGGCACATGACATTTGAGGGGGGAGAGATAAGAAACTAAATGGATTCAGATGATTTGCTATAGCATCAACTTAAAAGAAATAACTATCATCATTATTAAAACAATGGATGAACTCACATGGACAACTTAAGGGTTCAGCCAAGCACATATTCATTGTACTGCATGAAGAAGCAAATGTTGCTTATAACAAATGATGACAAGGTAATTATCAAGTAGCCCTGTCACAAGGAGGCGTGGGTTTAAAAATAAAGCTCACACCACCCTCATTAGCGAGCAATCACAGTGTAGCTCTAACATCACACCCCTATAGATTACAGCTGGCACACTTCAGCACAAGAAGGTCATGCTCACAGGAGCTTGAGAATTGCATCTTATAACATCTTTACACATACCACCTTATTTAGACAGTATGCAAAATTATTTTTCATTCCAAGACTATTTCAATATGAACTTTATTTGAGCAAAGGATTAACAACATCCAGACAGACCTCAGCTTTGTCAGTATCTTATGTTATTCCAACTGTCAATATAATTTCCCATCACCACTTAAATTGAGCAACTTTTGGTGGAGGGTCTTTGAAATATTTTTCTCCATGAGATGTTATTGCTTTCTCTGGAATATTTCACAGTATGGCATTAAACCTTCTTTTGTCATGGAGATCAAACCAGATGAAATTATAGGTCAGATTTGTGGAGAGGCACCCCCACTCACAGTCAGAATATCAGTTTCTCTTGGGGTTTTTTTGAGATAGAAAACCACCTGTAATAAAATGAATGTAAAGTAGAGCTGTTTAATGTCATACTGGGGAACATTCCAGGCAGAACAATGACATATCCATCAAAACAATCAGGTGACGAACCCTTCACCAGGAAAGTTACACAATATATGTTTAAGTTCTAAACACAGACCCAACTTTTTACATTGGAAACAGCAGGTAGCAACAGACCCATAGAAGTCGTCTCCTGTGAAAACAACTGTCTGCTAAGTGCTAAACATGTGAGACAAAGCAAGCCACCCCTCAACATACACAGACACTGCACTGCTCACAGGCTTAATCAATGCAGCTCATTCATATTGAACCACAGACGTCAGGGGAAGCCGGGGGAATTACAAGCAGCATCCACTGTGAGATCCCAGTCCAGACAAAGCACTACGCTCTGGGAAACCTTTTTACTGTCTATCTCTAAGTGAAAGGCTACAATAAAAAGTATAAACAGAATATGAAAATGTATTAGCTAAATAAAATCTGTAGTAATGTATTTTTAATGTAGAATTTCTCTTGTGTGATTTTGCATCGTAAGCAAAAGCCTATACTGAACTGTGATCATTTCTTGGATACTCCACAATCCACAATAACACTATGTGTATATGTATGTATATATGTATGTATGAAATATGCCAGTAGGCTCATATTTAATTGATTAGTCACAACTAATAAATTATTGAAATAATCATCAACAAAATGCTGACTCTAAAAATTGCCATGTGGTGAGTTTTTTTGACTCAGAAAAGCATAAATTATATCAAAATCTTTTTTAGTGTCATCAGTTATAAATTTTTGAAAAATCTCACATTCACAGGCCTCTACAAATACCTAAGTGATTCATCAAAGAAAATAATCATCAGACACATTGATAAACAAAATAAATGCTGCAGCTCTATATGGGTAATATTCTTTAATACATTATAAAAGACATTATACATATTTGTTGTTATGTGGACTCCATCAGGTTCATCTGCCATGTGTTCTGGGAGTTATATTTTTGTCAAAAGCTCTAGGATTTCAAACAATTCCATTGAGTTTGAGCCAATAATCCTAATAAGATCTTGGTTCAAGATGAAAGATAGAAACAGTGTCCAAGTAATTCCCCTTGTCAGTCAATAGTCCAAGACTAAAATGGGTGGATGAAGAGACAAATGCAGAAAATACTCTTCTTACAGGAAGTGTAAAATCTTTCATCTCAATGATATAACATTTATGAAGTAGAAAATGTATAGAAAAAAGGAAAAAAGATCATTTTATTGAAGTCAGAGGAGGGGTAGTTTTATAATGAAAGGTTGTTTGAAGTTACAGCTGCCAGGTAGGCCAAGGAAGATCCCAGCCATATTTTCCACAAGCCAGTGAGTTTAAAAAATAATATGAACTTCAATATTGACCTCAATTTATCCCAGTGGCATTTTCCGTACAGACCTCTGCAAGTGCAGCTCATTTTGACACTGGGTAAGCAACTGGAGGAAAAAATAATTTACGCTCAACTGTCTAAAGCTTGGAGCAAAACATGAAAGACAAACAAGTGCTCAAAGCAAAGCCTCTACAGCAATCTTCAAATGTGGTTAATAGTCTGTGCTCAGTCCAACACCAACAACATTTATCCCTTTTTCCACGCAGAATACTCACCAGTAACTTCTGCTTTCGGTTTTGATGGCTCCAACTGTCTCTGTTATGTCTGCAGTCCTCTAGAAGATGGGAGCTTTCCAAATGTCGTCTGTGTGGTAATTGCAAGGGTAGAACCTCATTTCTCACCTGAAAAAAAAAAACAAAAAACATTCTTACAACTCTGAATGTCAGAACAATAGTTTCAGCAACTGACTTAATTAGCTTTCTGCAACCTGCTGCTTTTGTCTTTAATAAAATCAAAGCAAAACCTATTATTCATTATCAAAGATACAATGGTTTCACTTACAAAACTTTGTAACTACACCTAAAAATTAAGAGACATCATCACCCTTTAAGCCAAGTTTTCACAAATTCACATATATTTAAGGCACTAAAATAACATCCATATTCCATGTTCAAACATTTAGCAAGCAACCTTGATACCACCTAAACTGCTTGTTATTGCCAAGCTAGTGGAGCTAGCTGGAAATAATAATTCCCTGACTTAAATTATTCATAACTCCAGTCAGGTGGAACCAGATGCGTCTTTTGTGTCATAGAGAGGGAGCTGTAACTCGACTCGAGCATGGAGGGCCCTCTCAGTGTGGCGCTAAAGGCTTGAGGCTTGGACACTGCTGAGCTACAAACAGAACGTAGGATGTCATGACACAGGCCTGGCTGTTTCCATGTGACATTTCCAAGCAAGTGTTTAGAGGGCAAGGCTTGGTTGGGCAGGTCCCCATCAGGGCAGACCGGGAGTTAATTCAGCCTCTGTACTCCTCCCTGACATTGTGACCATGGCAAGGAGCTGACCTTTTTTGTCTATGCCATGTCTCAATGCTGAATACTAACACTGTGGTTCTGTGCCCAACACTCATGGGAACAAGCTGGGTTATTTTTAGCTGCTTGTCCCCAGCTGCACATCTCCAACCCCAGGCCACTGGGCAATTAGTGTTTGTTTCTCATGGTAAGAGGCAGTGCCATAACCTCCTGAATGCAAACACACATCTGGACACGAACTCTCACAATTCTACAATCTATGCCACCAAAGCAAGGCCCAACTCACCTTTACTACATCTAAGTACAGTAAAGGTGGGACAGTAGAGTCTCTCAAACTTTGCTGCCAATACTTTTTCACTCTCTTTTCTCATCTCACAATTTATAAGGCAGGGCAAATTTCTTTGTATAGCATAATTTGTACACAAAGTTATTCAAAGTGCTTTACAGAATAAGAAAGGCATTAAAAACATAAATCATCACCATGAAATTAACTGTATATAAGAAGAGTGCAGAATAAGACATAATGCATCAGCCCTGGCTTTAGCATTGTTCATCCTCTGATTCAAAGGCTGACAGTTGAAATTCCAAATCCCACAGCTGTTGCTGTGTCCTTGGGCAAGACACTTAACTTAAGTGTTTATTTTTGGGGGGTTTTAAGCACTTTGGGTGACTTGAAGGTAGAAAAGCCTTATATAAAATGTGACCTTTTACATTTAGACACTTTTTTTTTTATTTTGCCAACACTTTTTTAAGATTCAACTCAGGTCACAGTGGCATGAAGCAGGCAATTGAAGCATGAACCTCTGTGTATGCACAATCTTGCCTGTAACGTAATTCTACTCTTTGTTATGGTTTAGTTTGTTGTAGCAGTCCACTGAGGCTGAATGTGAAAACTTAAAATTACGTCCACCAGGCATTTGTGTGAAAATTAAACATGAGACAGTGTTGCTTTAACCATACATTAATATACAACTGGGTGAGAAGCGATATATAACAACTCTTAGTAGTCCGCCTTAGTAGTCTGTGTGACATGATGATCCCTTAAATTCATTTTAGTGAGGGCAGGCTAATTTGAGCTACCTTATTATAGTGGTTTTGTGCAATTACCCTGTGCCCCTGTTCACTGTATCATAGAAGCATGGAAAGATATGATGCTTACCATCTCCACTGAGACCTATAGAACAATTTAGTTTGCTCCATTAAAGAGTTAACAAAGATGAATGACTACAAAAGGGTTTGTGCTGCAACAGCCAGAAGCCAGATTTTTTTTTCTAATTTGCTCTGAAATTCACTTGATCAGGACATTAGAATCAATTACATTCCCACACAACACAACACATTAACTCCTGACCACATTAGCATGCCATTAATTATAAAAAGAATGTAGGCTTTGACTGGAAAAGTGTGTCTGCAGCAATGCCTGTCAATACTGTGAATTATTGATTGTTCCATATTTAACCATAACCTGTAAGTTGGCATGTTATTGTCTAAACTGGCCTATGTTGCTTAGAAAACAATGTAACAGAAAATAACAAAGAGATTGATGAGAAGAAAGTTTGAGTATGGAGAAATTTTAAGTACAGTAAAGTAAAGTAAAGTAAAATTTGCAATAGCCATTCAATAAAATGGTACAATTATTTAAGTTATAATTAATTTCTACAATTAAAATATACATAGTACTATCATGTATTATAATTAAAGTCATGGAGCCATGTGAGTACAGTGTCAGTGGGAAGATTAGATGGACAAAAGGAACCAGCACCAGAGAGACATGAACTGAACCTGTGCAGATAAGCTTTTTATTACAAAGCAAATCCACACAAATAATCGCAGCCGCAGCCTGTGGATTTAGGCAAAAATCAACATAATCACCTGCCTCTCGCAAACAGATATAAATATCCATCTTTAACAACATGTAAAAAGGTATGACTTGAGAGAGGTCACTCAGCACCCAAAACAGTTGTTGTTTACAATGGGATGTACTATGTATTGAGGAAATCAATATTTATTTGTCAGTGCAATAATTTTTCTAGCTATTGAACAAAGTGCGCCATGTCCAGGGTCAAACCTGTTGGCCAAACTAAACAAAAAGAAAGATGATTTTATATTCAATAAAGATGAACAGCTAGTAATATGACTATGGAGGTCAGGGCGGAAAGTATCCATACATATTCAACATACCAGTAACTATTTATGCAGTTAGAATTGAGTTTTGCTATCTGGAGCATCAGTCTGACAAAACATAAAAATAATATTCATACGTGAATGCTCAGTACTGCTGTCAAAATCAGTGCAGTCTGTCTAACAGAAGGGACATTACTAATCAAGTCCGGAAACAATCGATTATGAACGCAGTCAAATCCCTGTGGTGATTAGGGGATCCACTCCTCTGACCTCCTGCTCTTCAGAACTCAAACTGTGCTGGGCACAGCAGTCACATGACTACAACCAAATCTAGCCTTACACTACCTTAGCATTGTGGTGCTCTAGGTGACTTTACTGAAGGATGTCAGTAACGGTGGGGTCAACACATGTCATTTATTTGCTGTGTTACTTTGTTATAATTTAAATAATGGCTGACTAAATATTAATACATGAAAAGGTAAACAATGCTGTGCAAAAAGTCAGACTACATCATGTACTTTGTTTATCTAATGAAATCTGCTTTCATGTAAAAATACTTCAGGCTAGTGAAGGGACAAACCAGCTTTGTCATATACTGGCCCATCCACCCACAAATCCGAGTAATGTTTTCTCTGATAATGATAATGCACTCACAGCTACAGTCACTGAGATTCCTGTATCCATTTTGACAGAGATTTCCCAGTGAAGATGGTGTTATGTAACGTCGTGGACCCTGCTGTTCAGATCACTAATGCTCTACACGGCTGAGGTCACGTGCCTTATCCAGGCCACATCCAGGCGCCAATAGCAGCATCATCTGCTGTTACTACAGACACTCAGGACCATGCTGAGCCATGCTTCTCTCACACGGAGCCACTGTAGTCTGCACCTTGGTATTACATGAACATAAATGACAAGCAGTCTCACTGATTCATGCCCTTCAAGGCCACACACCCATTGTTTCTCTTAAACAATATATGGAAACACTCATATGGAATTGGATTATTATATTCTAAAATAAAATGCAGTTTACTGTATATACTAGACCATAATATGAAAATAAAAATGTACAAATGTACAAGTAAAAATTGGCATTTCAATGTGCACCAAAGTGCAATGCTGGGCTGTTCATTTGCTTTGATAAACGGCACTGCTATACTGCTGAGGGTGTTTGCCTATTGAAACAGTATTGGAACAGAAAGTAGCACCACATATAAATACAAGCAAAATGTATTTTTGTAGTAACTGGTGGTAAATCTTGCCACACCCCTTTAACACCATAGCCATATGCATAGACAGTACATACACATGATACTATTTTACCGCCATGTTATCAACCATTCATATAGCCGTACCTTTATGACTATTTGACAAATATGACTGTTTCTCTCTATGTCTCTAGTGCATAGTGAAGATAAAAGTCACTTGCCAAGAGATCAGGGTGAGCCAGTAAATTGATGAATGGCTATGCCTGCTTGTCAAGGTGGGCAGAAGAGCCAGTGTATGAATGGAGGTTTTGTCAGAGCGTCTTCTTGTACCTGGTGTGAGGGAGACTGACAGGCCTAATTATAGAAGCTCTTCAAATGAGTGACCTTGGGATGCTGCAAATACACATACCTGCGCTCATACATAAACCCCTTCTGACAGACAAAATCACAGAGGCTGCTGGCTTCCCATTGGCCCTATAGATTCCCACAATCCAGCCCCTCTCATGACTGCCATCTATAGGCTCTGTGGCTTCAGAGTGCATACTTTACCAATAAAACAGCACATGAAACACCCAGTATTTTTACATATTTATTTATCAGTGAGTTAGATCATACTCAAAATCACACTGACAGTCAAGGGCATGTTTTGAGATCCAACAAATCACCGCCCATATCAGTTAACATTCATCTGGAATGAAGTCGCCTAAATGAATAATACATATGACAATGCATGACAGCCCTGATACCATTAGCATTCATGTGCACACCAGTAACACTGTTTTTCCTATCTTAAGTTGACACTACCAAGCCCTCTACACATCGATTCCACTAAAAACTCCTTGGATGGTAATTATTATAACAACCATAGCCAAACAGAGTTAGGCATAAAGACCATGTTGTGCTACTCATACACAGACAAGCCAAGCCTAGCTGTGTTGTTCAAAACAAATGAAGAAGAGAGAAACCTGAAAGACTTAAATTGGATGGCAAATCCTTTTGCATACAAATGAAGTGGTGTGTCCCCTATCTCTTCTTAGTCCATGTGTTAAAACAGGACAAACCAGGTACACATAAGAATAATCAGCTCTAACGCAAGCATGAATTTCAATGACTAGCCGCTGGGACACTGACATGTTCCCATAATTCTTATCCTGGCAACAGAGGCACCACAGCAATCCTGCAGCAGAGCCAGCAGAACAAGCGCTGTGTGCTGTAAAAACAGATACAGTTTGACATCAGACGGTAGACGGTACAGTACCTTAGCATCAGATGTTAAAAGAGAAGAGCAATGGTAGCAGATCGTAATAGTAATGATGGGACAGCAAGCGATCCAGCCGCGAGACCCAGGCAATGTATATGGCAGCTCCGTAGCATAAAATGGTTCATCAATGCTTGGCAGAAAGAAGCACAGCCAGGCAGTGCAAGGAGGAGGAGAGAGAGAGACAGCGAGCAAGCATCACTGGGCTCACACTACTGGGGCTGTGCAGTGGAGCACACACATCAACACGCCCCCTTCCTCCTCTCCGCCGCTCTCACACTTGCCTGCTCATACACACTAAGGCACGCAGGGGTGCAGAGGCAGTGCAGTGCGCAGCTGCTTGGAGCGGCATTCCCCATCCAGGAAGCTTTTCTATAATCAGACCAAACTCAGAAATCAAACACAAACACTCTTGTCTTTAGTAACTACTCTTTGTACAAATAATCTTTGCAACTGAGCGTCCATCATCTAAAAGGCAAGGTCGTGTGAGGATCTAAGGCATTTTTCTTTGGAGTGTCCTCCCTGGTTTCATGCATATCTTTCCAGCCGTTTTGTAAGATGATACAGGGACTCTGCCTTGCCTCGTCATGGGTCATTATGCCACAGAGGCTCCCAGGAGGCTTGGCTTGAAAACCTCACTCGCTGAACACTCAGCAAGACCAATCAGCTATCACAAACAGCAGCCATCCAATCAGGGAGCAGAATATCAAGTGCAGAAGGGTATTAAAGAGGATTATTTGGGGCATCCTGAGCTTTTTTTCACTACAGGAGAATGTGGAGGAGCAAGGCTGCCCTCTGTAGATTGCTGTTGCACTCAACTGTGAGAAAGACACAGCCCCAAACAGATAAGCCTTAGCTCAAATGCCTAGCAACCACAGCACTTCCTTACCTCTGTTTAAATCTGTCCCTCCCCCTCCATCGGGGGGCCCCCAGCCACAATCCCAACTGATTTTACGTAGCACAGAGGTTTAACTCTCACAACCTAACATAAACTAGTACTCATGTCAACTGCTCCCATACACCCAGTAAACATAAAGCAAAGGTGGTTAGCCCATCTAACAGTGGCAGCAGATATCCAGGGTCAAAATATCTCAACACTGCAACATTGTACTGCAAAACCAGGAATAACGTCTTCAATTTGCAGGCAAAGGTATTGATTTTCACAAATATCAAACCATGATGAGTAATCTAAACGTGCAAACTGCATTAGCTGCACCATTATATTTGTATGTATATAACAATGATAGGCAACCTGCCTATCGGAAAAAAAACCCCAACACACTCAGACAGCTGTCAAAGAGTGTCACAGGGTCTCAGGTCTGCCTTCACACAACTGTAGGAGGTGTGATCAACACTTCTGGTAATACTGTGTGCACATGAAAAAGAACTATCAGGTATGATGCAAAAACTATAATAAAATTAAATGTTAAAATGCTGCAAATGTACTAAATTTTGACTATGCACATTCCCAACACTGGCCAAATAAAACTAGAGTCATGTAGTAATAATGGGTTTTACATATAGTGGATGTGGTAAAGAGAGGTCTTTGTCAGCCAGTGCAGGACAAGGTCAGATTATGGCTGTAGGCATCAACAGTGCTGATCCTCCCAGTGCATGAACATGACTGACTCCCATATTATGCATGCACGCCGCAGCTTTGATGAACAACAGAAATCACTCACCTTATGGCTGGTCCTCTTTGGTGTAGTTATCCTCTGTCTTTGGCTCCATACTAGATCTCTTTGTGTCTGTTTCAGTAGCTTTTCTACCTTACAAGTCTTCTGACAACCCATTGTACTCTGCAACATGGACAGAAAAGCAGATGGTGATGTATCTTTCTTAATAGATTCAAAAAGCTTGTTCCATGTAAGGACCTACCATGACCGAGTGATTTTCATGCTCCCCCAAATGCTTGTCATGGTCGGTAGCCAGCTGATGTCATAACTCCAGCATGTTCAGATTATAAATATCTGTATTCAGCAGCGTTGTTACATAATAGTGAATGTTGGATTATTCTAAGTACAAAGAGACAGAAAATATAGCACATCTGCCGTAGGACACATGTAAACACAAATCCCTCTAAGTAAGCAAGCTATTTAAGTGAAGTATAATAACTCTTAATGTAGTGTTTGAGAGGACAGACATGTGTACAATGTCAAATGAAGTCTGTGTGGACATTAAAATAATTATAAAGACATTATTACACAGCCCAGGTTGTGTTTTACATTAAGAGGGTTGTCAGTGGGTTTACTATCATAACACAGGTCTGACTTCACTGTCTGCCCTAACCCTAACTCTACCTGTGCGCAAGTTATATAATTAACTTCTCATGCATTGTTCGTCTCATCTGGATAAAACGCAAAAATATGGATGTTTGTAAATTTCACTGGTGGACCTATAAATAGTAATCCAATCGATCTCTCTAACAGGCCTCCTTTCAAATTACATATTTTACATCAAATGATGCAGTATCATAAATCAGTCTGTAATAAAGACACTTTCATTTGTATTATGAATAAAGATAGTTGAGGTTGTTACCTGCAACTGAGCCACATTAATAAGTATAGATGTCTCTCAGCAGAGGTGAATAACCAGAACAAACCGATCGATGTTTTAGAAAACGAAAAGACTACTGAAATTACACTATACGTATTTGAAGGGAAAGGAAGGGGTTAATATTAGCATCATACCATGCTAACGGAACGTCTTACAATATAAACGCACTGTAGCCTTCAGTTTAACATACATAAACCTTTTAACAGATATCTTCTGGAAAAATTTATCAGCAAATAAATTAGCGTATTACTTTATTTCAATGAAATATGTGCTTAACGCAACATAAAAACAATAGCGTAGCATCGTCGAGTGCTGGACATAAACAAACACTGTGGAGTGCGCCATTTTGCAATCTTCTTCTATGACTATAATATTTATGCAGGGCGCATTATTGCCCCCATGTGGATCTAGTCACCTTTGAGACGTATTCTCTTTACGGTCATAAAGGATGTACAATAATTATTCATTAGTCAGTAACGACTATTTAAACCTTTATTGATAGTCAATAGGCCCATATGCAATGCCAAAAGTCGAGAAACAATAAACAAAAGTTTATCTTTTACATTTTTTATTTAACATATTTATTTTTTTATATAATTGGCACATGTATTGTTCATTGCAGGTTTGGTTTCTTTGGAAGCAACAAGTATATACTGAAAGCACAAGTTGTAACTGGGCTGAGGTGAAGTTTGTTGAAACTGCCGCTGCTGTGAAAGTTTTCAGACTGCTAACATACAACATGCTGAGCCTGGGAGTTCATGATGGCAATTTCTCCAGAAGAAAGCACTGTGTCAGAAAATGTTGCTGGAATATATTTTTCCTAATTCAGCTCATTACACTTTAGTTTTCTCCACAGAGCGCAAGAAGGATCTTCTCATAGTCACCTTTAGTGTCATCCTGAAAAATTAAAAGTTGTACAGAATAAAATATTTTTTATTTAATTTTGATTATGTAAAAAGTGTTATTATGTAATATTTGACACTCTTTGTGCAGGGGCAATGATCAGAGACTTACCAGGATATCTTGGTACAGTGTTTTGCCATAGTTCTTTTTGTATTCCTCTTTTATTTTCTTCATGTCAATTTCAGAGCGACTCACCATAATACGAGTGAGGATGTTTTTTCGTGTTCCTTTACCCTGTAAAAAGTTATATCAATTTAGAAAATTTGTATTGCTCTAGATAATAGTTGAACATGTGTACACACACATTATCATGTACCTTCATGGCCAAATAGAGCTTCTCTGCAAAGAAAGCTGGCCTACATCCAGCGCACTTCACAACAGCTGTGAGACAGGCTTCAATATCTCCTTTCATCTCCAGGTCGATCGCTTTGGCCACATCCACTTTGCTGTACTTGGAATACCTCTCAAACACTACGGAAAATGAAATGCATTAGCCACTACTATCAATAAAAGAAAAACTGTGGATGTTTGCCATTTTTCTAACCTCTGCGGAGATGTGGGGCACTTCTGGTGATGAGGATTTCAATAAAAGCAGAGCAGTCGGTGCCTTTTCTTGCTTCTCCAGCTTCATACAGAGCCCTGGCGTCACTGTCAATCAGCGCTTCAACAACTCCCTCAGTCCTGCTAGCCTGAGAATTTGAATCAATACACACACACACACACATATATTTTATGTATATATACTATATATATATATATATATATATATATATATATATTCAAGTTAAAATTTTGTATTGATGTGGTTATTATCTATGTACCTTACAGAGTTCCAACAGGGCTTTCCTGTAGTCACCACTTGTATCAGACTTGATGTCATCCTCAAGATCTTTTTTGTATTCTTGTCAACGGAATTCATAAATGAAGTATTTAGTAAAAGAAAATAATGGAAAAGGGGAAGAAGGAATTCTTTGGTAAGTTGTACCTGTCTTGTAGGCAGCTTTAATTTCCAGAATCTCCCTGTTGGTGCGTGAAGTCAAAATCTCTGTGAGGGTGTCTTCATCTGTACCAAGACCCTAATAGCAGAAATGCATGTAGAAAGACATGAGACAAACATTACACCCATTAAAGGAAGAAATGAGTTCATAGTAGATCTGAAAATAGCAGATAAAGGCCAAAGCACCCCTCTCTATTGGGTCTTTAGTGTATTTGATACGATCATTGTGTCTTGTGTGCACCTTCATGGCCTGTTTAAGTTCCTGAGCGTCATACTGGGCTGGTGTTTTTAGGAGAGCCAACACAACTTCCTCCAGGTCTCCTTTCAAGGCACTCTTTAGGGCTGATTCAAGACTCTAGGGAAAGCAATCATTATTAAAACATGCACAATTGAGAGACAATCCATAGAAATATATAATAAAAACACAAATAATACAGTACTAATAATACAATATCCTAGATTTTTTACATTATTCTAATATTTCTATTGTCATTTGTTTTTGTATGTAATGCGTCGAATATTACTTAATATATTTTGTGTTGAAAAAATAAAATTATTCAAATTGTTTAATTTGAATTTTCAACTTCCCTCAGAAAGTGATGCCGTGGACAGGTTAATAGAATAAATCTTTTTTTTTTTATTCCTGATCCTGATTTATTACTACATTCATACCACTCCAGTTCATATGTACTAACATAGCATCTATTTACCTTGCCACTGGCCTGCTGGTAAGCTGCTTTGATTTGCTGCCTTTGCGCATTGCTTCGTTTGACCAGGATTTCAATGATGGTGTTTTCATCCACTCCTGTAACGTTGACAGTTTTTCTTCACAAATTGTCCAATATACAGCCATAGAAATAAGTTGCTACTTTTTGCATTTGCCCAGCAGATGGCGCCAGACACCAACACTGAAACTGTTAAGTCTATATAAAAAGATACACTGACATGCTCAAACATGCTTAAAATCCAACACCACCTTTTGTCTTGATGGCTTTCTCCAGGACGCCTGCATCTCCACTTGCACTGAAGTTTGGGGCTTCAGTAACTGTTCCCTCATTTTTCAGCACCTGCAGTATAATAACAGCGATTACGTATGTTGTGTAAATATTATGATGGGTAACGAGTGTGATGTGGCACTGCATCCGCTTAAATTCCCCAAATAAACTGATTAAGTATGCATTTGTACCACTGTCATGGGATTGTCTCAACATAGGCACATACATTCAGTGCAACCTCACTTACAGTTCACTTAAAGCAAATGAAGAGACAGAAGAAGAAGCAGAGGAGTTTGTAAAGGGAGGGGCACAAATTCCTTCCTATGACTCACAAACTCAGACCTAGACTTGATATGAAATGTTCAGCTTTAAACGAAACTCATCAAACTTGACTGTAAATTTGCAGAAAATATACTTGTTCAAGCTTCATATAGTATTTTTACACTTCAGCTAATGCATGCTTTGCTCTCATTATTTAACTTGCCTGTTCATTTTTTCCACTCTAACATACCACAGGAAAAGGGAAGGGGGGGAAGAAAAAACAAGAGTTGTTGGCCCTAGCAACGGGAGCAGTATACTCACTGACTCATCTGGCATGCCCATATAAACGGCCTGACTCATGAGGGCTTCAATGATAGACATGGTGTTTCTGTTGCAGTCTTCCTAAACCAAGAAAAAAAATCAATTATATCTTATAAAGAGTCTATGGAGTGAACAAGTTCAACAGGTTTAGTCTAGGTCTAGGTCTTCCAGACTTTAATATATTTCTAATTGTAATTCATTTTCATTATGTAGCTATTTGTATTTGCATGGCATTGAAAATGTCGGTTTTGTATTGACTATGAATCAAAATATATAGAGTCTAACGAAAAGCATGTGGGAACGCTGTGGCCACGCCCCAAGAAACTTTCAAAAGACTATAATCAGGCTAGTCATTGCTTTCCAGTTCTTGTTTCTCTCAAACTGAAGAAAAACTTAATGATCTGTTCAGCTCTCAAAAAAGCACTATAAAGACCACCGCTTTTCGAAAGCCACACCCTCACTGGTTACAGCAGTACCTTGAGGGAAAGGAGATTTTAACGACCACATGAAAATCAGTGGTCTATTCAAACTCAATAGCGGTATCAGATTTAGGACTACTGGGCTGGATTATAATAAAATAAAGTTTCTTACCGGTCGACTTTACGAGAAGAAAGATGTGCTAAGTTTCCAGGGTCGTAGCATTGGCAAAGACCGTATATATATATTCAGGATAAACTCCACCTAGTTAAGGGCGAGTCCAGATCAGCCCAAATCCCCTCCTCACCGCTGCACATAGACTGCGCAGCAGCTGTGGACTAACCATTGTGTCTAAAAACGAGGAAGTTTCACGGCGAATGGAAACGAGTTTCATAAGACCGTTTTGATTCCTATCATTCAACAGGTCATGCATTACCTATGACATAGACAATAGTCATTTCAATCGGTAGTCACAAATTTTTATTTATTCATTTATTTTTGTATTTTTTTAATTGCGTAGTGTTCTTCGCATGTAGTAGCCTATAGACTAATTTATAGTTTTTGCTTAATGTTTCTATGTAGTGTTCCTCCTCTACAATCATAGCATGGTTTGTTTAGACAGTAGCCACACTGTCACATGATTGAGCAGTGTAAAATTCTTCACATTCCTATCAGTGCCACTAACAATCTTATCTTAACTATTCTTATCTCATAAAAGCTCAATTTGGTCAAATAGATCTATGCCCTGTTTGACTGAATTAGTTTTTTGTTTGTTTGTTTAATGATTAGCCTTCATTACAGTGCTCGCGATCCCTCTGGTTCTTCAGTGATGATGCAATGAGGTGTGGCATGTTGTCTTAGTAACCTCCATATCCTGACCTCACCTGTCAGCGTGCCTCAACAAGGTGTAATGCTTTCACTAAGATTACTAGACAGCATAATGACACATTTGTATGACTGCTGCAACACTGTACTTCACGTCATCATGCATTAAAATATTAATTTTCTTATTACCTAGTGACATCATTGGCTATAAGAAATTATGATTTATTTAGGTTTATGCCCAATGTTTTGAGTAATAAAACAAGTAAATTGCAAGTTAGAGAAGTTAGGTCTAGGCCTAAATCACACCGTGTCTTTTTTTTCTCTTCGGATTACTTATGAACAAAGGCAGGAGGATGGAGCAATTGGATGGACTGCAAGATAGAATCAAAGAGATAAACACCAGGTACAAGAGGTCAGTAAGAAACTAATTATTATAATGTATTAAATTTCAGTGTTAAACACACATAGCATTTACCCTTGATTTTTGTCTTATAATACATTTTCTTTTTCTCACAGCAGATTGTGTCAATAGCCTTCATAATTTGAATCTAATATAGACACACATTTGGTAAAAGTGAAGACACGTAGGCTTATATCTTGATCATATTACTCAGTCTGGTTTATTGTTTTGTTTTGTTTTTTCACCTTAATGTAAGATTAAGGTGCAGATTAAATTCCCCGTGCTCCAAGTTGGCCTCTTAAATGTCAGCAGTAGCTTAACTGTGATCAGTGGTCACCATGAACTCAAACAAAAACATAGCTTACTCTGAATATCTACATTACAACACATGTGAAACCAGGGTCCAGTTACAATCTGTATCTTACACACAGGAAACTCGAGTAGTGTTTAGAGCATCTTTTTACATACATTCTCTTATGGGGCTGAAGCTAGGACCCATTGAAACCTCATCTCTTTGGTTTAATAATTAAAGATGGTTGAGAGTTCGGTTCCCGGGGACGATCAGAGTGGAGCCCTCACATCACAGTCTGATTCAGACATAGCAGGAGTTTCTATTTAACAAGGTGAGTTTTGCATGTTGGTTATTTTGAAATTTTATCTTCTGGTCTGTAGCATATTTTGTACATTATATTTTTTATTTATAGATATTATGTGACCAGGCATGGGAGGGTTATTAGGGGAGCACTAGAATAACTATTTAAAAATGTAATGCTGCTCTATAAAACTACACTTTATTGAAACATTACCATTTTTCTGTTTATACAGAAATATACAGAAAAGTTCAACCTAGGTGAAGTGGTAAAGACTTAAATAAACATAACCTGCACCAGCCTGTCATAATACAGTCAGGAATGTTCTGGTTAGATGAATTTCTATGGATTAAAATGTAGCTCAAAGTGTCAGAATAATTTCATTTCAGAATGTGCTGTGCATTGTACCATTTCACACCTGCTAATAGTTTAAAGGCAGAGGAAAAGCTCAGGAGTTTATTCCCTCCCAGAAATGCCAAGACATTCTCATTTTAGTTTTAAATATTAATTTCATTCTTGTATAAAATTCTTCTGCTCTGTTTTGCTTTTTTCAGGGTGAAGTGGGATTGTTACTGAACAGTGTCATTAAACAAGATGTATATGAATCCAGCTGGATCTCATAGAGGATATACTCTGACTTACCTGGGAAAGAAAGTTGGAAGAAATCATGCAGTGGCACCAACTGGAAAACAACGTATGTGTAACTTATGTACTTCTCAATTATTGTGATAAATGAAAAAAATTAAAAGGAATAATGGGGTAGAAACTGGTAAGTGAAGTTTAGCTTCTGCTGCATACCACATCGTTCTGCATCTGCTTGGAATCAGGGAAAAACCTGGCATGAAACAACACAGCCGTAATACTGTAGGCCACAAAATATAACGTTTGTTGTAACCATTTTAATAATTGTAGGTGTATTCTTTAGACTCTCTTGTCTTGTGGGAAAATGTATCGTCGGAAGTAATGTTTTAATATTTCTGATCCTAAAAGTTGTATTGCCTTTAAAGGTGCATTGTGTAACTAACTACAGGTGCTTTTATGACTCAGAAATACCTAGAAAAAGAGGCATTCTCAATGTGAGCGGGGTTTCCTCTCCACAGATCTGACCTGTAACTTGGTCAGGGTTGGTCTCCATGAAGATAGACAGGTTTAATACCATACTGTGATTCCAGACAAAGCAATAACGTTTCCATGGCAAAAAGCATTTGACAGGTCCTCTACCAGAAAAGTTACACATTGCACCTTTAATATAATAAAATCTCCATTTATAAGTAGGCTGTTTGGTGACTTCAACATCCTGGTTCAAATCTTTATCTATATTTGCTCAGTTGCCTGGGAGACAACCTCGCCGACCTCCGAGGAGCCTGGAGTGTCTTCCAGGCCCGTCTGTGGAGCAGCCACGGCTGCTGTGCTAGAGGAGCTACCAGGAAGTGTCCCAGAGAGGAGAGAAGACAGGCCATATCCAAAGCCTCTCAACACACAGGTGGACCGCTACAGAGACAACAGGCAAGGTGAGACCAGTCTACAAATAATTATGTGGGTACTCTCTGTTCCCTCTGTTATGTCATTATCTGTGTTTCTCCACTGAAAGGTCCAGCTGAGTGGAAGGTAACGTCCTGATCAAGTATTCACAGAAAAGAAAAATGCCAAGTCAAAACTCAGAAGCAGAAATGTATAAATAATTTCCTATGCATATCTCTAATCTATGCAATTATAAGTAACACAATGCTGTGTGAGTAGCAAACATAATAATAAAATATAATACATAATGCAAATACAACTGTAATAATTCATAATAAATGCATGTTAAATAGTATTTATAAAATGAATAAAAATATATTAAATCTGTTATAAATATAATATCATAATCTTTGCTGTATTGTCTGTATTGTATTGTCTTGCATGTTTTGTTCACCTTTAGCAACATTTAAACATGATAATAAAATGATTATAAATTAACATAATAAAATGCAAAGCACCGTTATTGGTTTTGCGTTGTGTGCATTATGCATAATTGACACTTGTTTACATTGATGATGTGAATTCACACCTTGAGCAAAAACGACTGTGTCATAAAACAGGATAATGAAACCTAAAAATGTCCCTCTTTTTTGGCTCAAGTCATTGCCCAAGACACAGAGATGTCATGATATACAAAATTTGTGAATGAATACGGCCACCACTTGGCAAGCATCCACAAACAATTTCTTTATTTTTTCACTTTTCACATATAGAAAAGTGTTAGAGAAAATGAAACTATGTGTTATTTGAACTTTACTGTGAGACATCATTGGACCATCTGTTATACTGAATATTTCCTCCACTGTTTAGCGCCCGCTCGTCACAAGTCAGTGTGGATGAAGAGGTGGGCTGCTTTCAGACGATGGTTCAGTAGCAATCGGAGAATGCATCACAGACAAGAGTTTAACCAGGGTACAGAGTGCATATATTCACTGATTGTTGGTTATGTTATGTTATGTTATGTACTAACTAAGAGAGCTCCAATCTTCTATGCTCAGGACTGACAAAGTTTGATCAAACTTTGGATGCTGAGAAGATTTACATTCCCTATGAGTCTGCAGAGATGTGTATTACTCAGGTATATGTGTATTACAGACTTTGTAGTTTAGTTTGAGAGCATCATGTAAACTGCTGTTATTGCTCACTCTCACATGGTTACCACTGTGCGGCTCATCTTATATATATATGTGTGTGTGTGTATGTGTGTATATATATATATATATATATATATATATATAATATATATATATATATATATATATATATATATATATATATATAGATAGCTAATGACATCGAAAGACTCAAAAGAACACATCTGGACATAGTGAAGGAGCTGGAGAGTAGCTTCAAATCAACTGCAAGAGAAAACCAGGTTCTTATTTTTGTTCAGGCATAGAGATTTCAAGTAAAATTTTGAAATTATTAACACATTTCTATCGTGAACAGGAATGCATAACGCATCGTATCAGATCTCATTACCAGAACAAACTGAATAGTCTAAAAAAGATGCTTCATCTATATCAAGAAAAAGTGGAGATGAAGAATGCTGATTTGGACAAACAAGTGGTGGTTAGCCCTCTTACAGTTTTCTGACAGCGTCTGTTGTTATTTTATATGTTTTAGGTGTACTTTAGAGGTACTTTATGTATTTTGTCTTGTAGGCGTTGTCTGCACAGAACATTCAACTGCTAGAGGAACAAAAAGTTGAGAGAAGGAGGAGTAAAGAAGAGGCTTTACAGTGGCAGAAGGAAAAGGTTGGGCTTGAATATATGCACTATTGGTCACTACTTCCCCCTGTGGTGTGATTTGAGCATTGCATGGTTAATGAGAAACTCAGGGCTCTTTTTATGTTTAATTTGTCCATTCAGAGCAAAATGCTGGAAATGTTTTCAAATAGACTGGACATGCTGCACAGCCACCAGGCTTCAAGTGAGTCTTTTAGGTATTCCTTGCCATTTTGCCCATTTAGATTTAGGGCAAATATTTGATAAAACATGATACCACTCTTGAGCTGTTGTTGAGTTACATATTTACTTTTTACTTACTTTTAACTTATTATTGCACTAATATACCTGCTTTATATTGTCTGAAGCACTGCAGGAATTGCAAATGGCTCGACAAGAAGTGGGAAAAGTTCAAGAGATGCTTGTCCAGTCCCAGGATCAAAAAACCAAAGAAGATGAGACCAAAGCCAGTTGTTTCTGTTCATTTCTTGTTTGAAGTGTACAATCAATGTTTTTATTATTATTTTTATTATTATCATTTTTTATTTTTTTTGCTTACGTTTCACAGGCCTGCAATGAGTCAAATCCTCAGTTAGAGGGCGCCAAACTCCGCCTCGAGGAGTTAAGGGACAGTTTGTACAAAAGGGAGAGGGAAATAACAGAGCTGCTGGAGTCTCAGAGTCCAATTCCATCTGTGCCTTTACCAGCATGCACTGTCCTACTATCTAGCGTCATCCAAAAGGTGCTGTTTAACTGAATGTGCTTCAATATGGCATACAAGCTGACATAGTGTGGTTTATTTTATTTTATCTTCTCCAGGCTAAAGCTATTTGTAGAGCCACAGAGGAAAGTAAAGCTCTTCTAGTCAAAATGATTGAAGAGAATCAAGTTTTTTTGAAAGAGACCCAGGAAAAACTTGGCCAACTAGACACAGAGGGAGGAGACAAGGACCGGTGAGACTATAGATATTTGTGATTTCACTATACACCCAAATGCTGTAAATTGCAGCTGATTTTTAAATGTCTCCTCTTTTAGATCAGAAGAATATGAGTCACGGCTTATTTTACTACAAGAAACTGTAAAAGAGTTAGAAGTTACTCAGCTGGCATTGTTCTGTATAAAAACAGGACAAGTTCCTGCTATCAGTGGTAAATAAAGATGGTATCTTCAAATACAAGTTTGAATAGTGACAGAGTTGAATGGATTATAGGTTGATTCCTTGAATTAGCCCATCCTCTAACCAACTGAATGCAACCTGGAAAAATCTAAACTCCCCATGTTGTAATTAGTGCACCACCCCAGTCCTCAGTGTATAATCAAAGATGCAAGGGAGTAAAATACTGTTTTTGTTATGCTAAAATTCTTTGCATGCACACTAGAGTGTGATGCCATATCTGAACTGGAGGACATTTTGGGACAAGGGACAGTTCAAACCTTAGAGGGAGTCAAAGGTTTTGCTGAGAAGTTTATTACTCTCCAGGATGAGGTATATTTTCTTATTTATTTAATCATTTATTTTATGTCAAGATAACAATTATATAATTAATTGTATGTGCATTTGTGCCCAGATGAAACTAATGAAAGAAGAAAAAAAGAAGCTAATTGAAAACTACACATCTGAAAGAACATTGAGAAAGAAGTATTACAATACAGTGGAAGACCTGAAAGGTAGGTATTACTTTGTTTTGCCTAATATTTGTCCATTTATCTATAGCCTACTTTTTTTACTCATTTTTACTCAGGTAAAATCCGAGTGTTTTGCCGTATCCGCCCTGTGAATCAGACAGAGGCCGCTCAGGGCAGTGCTGCTGTTGTGGAGAAAATAGATGATTATTCAGTAAATGTGGAGACCCCCAGGGGGCCCAGGGAGTTTCAGTTTGACCAGGTGTTTAGTGCTGAAGCCACTCAAGAGGACCTGTTTCAAGACGCAGGCCGGTGAGACCTTATACTTTACACTTTATAATTACATATTGGCACAATGTTTGCCTTATTTTAATGTTTAATAGTAATTTTCCCCTTGACTGCATGTTCATTAGGTTTAGTTAAAGGTTGTGTTCATTGGGATTCATATTTTTATTTATATACTGTCTGTACCAAAAAAAAACTAAAAACATTATATCGACAAACACTGACTTCGATTAAAAATATTTCTCCAGGTTAATCCAGTCTGCCATTGATGGCTACAACGTCTGTATTTTTGCATACGGCCAAACAGGCTCTGGAAAGACCTACACTATGGTTGGTGACAAGGAAAGGAAGAACCCAGGAATTATGCCAAGATCTTTCAATGCTATTTTTGATATAATACAAGAAAACAACACCAAATTCAACTTCAAGGTAAAATTTAAACAAAGGCTCAAAATAAACCATGTCTTACTATACAGCGTTTGTGTTCTCTCAGGTGTCTGCCTACATGCTGGAGCTGTACAATGACCGGTTGCAGGACCTCTTTGTGAGTGCGAGTGGAGAGGCTCAGAGCAAACGTGTAGAGATCAAGAGGAACAGGAAAGGAGTGGTGTTCGCCCAGGGAGCAGAGACCAAGGAGGCGTCCAGTGCCCAGCAGCTCTGTGCTCTGTTTCAGCAGGCCTGTGCCAACAGACACATTGCAGAAACCAGTAAGAGATATAATGGTTTCATTTTAAACAAAGCTATTGATCGTTTAATACAGTTGGACCCAAATTACAGTTAACTCATATATTTAGTTTAAAATGTATCCCAATATACTGTAATTAAAAACAAAATTTATAAATATCCTTTAATAATGTTATATTTACTCTCTGTAGCTAAAATGTCTAACTCAATCTGAGGTCCCAAATTTATTTTGTGAATATAATCTGATCCAGTTTCAAATTAATTCACTAGTTTTTAAGTTTTTGTATGTTTTTCTCTGTCAGAGATGAATGTAGAGAGCTCTCGGTCCCACCTTATAGTTGGCATCAAAGTTGAGAGCAAGAACTTGACCAATGGGAGTATCAGCACTGGAAAACTGAGCCTTGTAGATCTGGCTGGAAGTGAGAGGGCTGCTAAGACAGGTGCAAAGGACCACAAGCTTAAGGTCTGCTCTTTATGTACTGTCAATATATTTTATGCTTTTGCTTAGTCAACAAAATTACCTTTTTGTAGGAAGCTAACTCTATAAACAAATCTCTAAGTGCCTTGGGGGATGTGATCTCTGCCTTGTCCTCTGAACTTCCCCATGTCCCCTACAGGAATAGCAAACTTACACAGGTAAAGGCACAACATCTATCTCTATGTTCTTCTCATTTATACCATGTGTTTAGAAAATAAAGTATTTATAGGTATTAATTGTTTTGACAGATCATGCAGGATTCGCTTGGGGGTAATGCCAAAACATTGATGATTGTAAATATATCACCATCAGAATACAACCTTGATGAGACACTTACTTCACTCATGTAAAGAACCTCTAAACAAGATTTTTATTTCAATGTGAAACAAACCCTAATTAATGTGTCTTTTACATTTTAGCTATGCAACAAGGGTGAAAGCCATCACCAACAATGCTCAGAGATTTGTGGATAGCAAAGAGATAGCTCACTTGAAAGAGGTGTGCTTCCTGGCAACCTATTCAAGCAAATGGGATATTTCAATACCACTAAATATTACATATCTGATCTGTTTTTGTTTTTTGTTTTTGTTTGTTTTGTTTTTCTTCTTTCCCATTTATCTTTCTTGTGCAATCTATTTTGAAGATAATCTCAAAACTTAAAGCTGGACAGACTGTGGAGGAGGAGGATATTTGAAGTTTCTGCAGTGAAGGTTTCAACATAAATAATGCCCTTGACTTTTGCAAATAAAGAAACAGTTCATAAAGAGACAGTGAATTGTATGCATACCTTCATGGAGGTTCTGTGCCTTTTAGCCTTAACTTCTTGCATCCTGTGTTTTAATAGCTGATTGGACTAATAAAACTAAAATATCATACAAAATGAAAAAAAATAAAAAATGCTTTCTGTGTTTTCTTCCTTCCTCTGAATGTGGTGTCAGTCTGTAGGCAAACAGCAGGCGGCGCCATTGCACATCACATGGACGCAGACAAATTCACTGGGTCCACTAGTCGGTATTGTTCTTAATAGTAGCTAAAAGAAATCCCTTACGCTTGTTTATAGTAGATTAACCAGTGGAGAAGCCCCACCGTGGTCTGTTCTTTAACCAGGGACTGTTTTGTCTGGCTGAACTTAGGGCGTATGTCAAAGAGTCCTTCTATCAACAGTTTCTTCAAGTCTAAAAAAAAAAAAAAAAGGCCAATGCCAAAGTCCTGAAAAACCCATTCTAGTCGACAAGGGATCACAGGTATAGTAGAACACTGTATGACTATTTAAAAATGTATCATATTAAATGCTGAAAATATATTGTGTTTTTATCTGGCCTAAATAGATTGATCAGAAATAGTTTGATAAGGTGGTGGCATTGATAAAGAGTGGAAAGCAGGAAGAGGCCACACTGGAGTGTGGTGGATCTGCTTGGTGCTGACATGGCTTTTTTATTAAACCCAGTGTTTTCAAATGTGACAGGTGACATATGCATTGTTGAAGAAAAGGCACTCAGTACTTACAAAATACATAATAATAATTAAGGCCTACTAATCATTTTTCTGTGTCCAGTACAGTTTAACATAATGAGTTTACAAATTATGTTAGTAGTCACTGAGATGCAACTAATTAATATACATATATTTATTAGGATTAACTGCTGCAATGCTATGAGTGCCCAGTGGCTTCAAAATGTCAGGGAATGGCAGAGAACTGTGATTAATCCCTATCAATGTGATATCTTTTTCAGTTTAGTAAGTAGTTCTTTTAGTAAATATAAATATGTAATTTCAGGGGAGAATATGTCCGACGATACAATTAAGGCTGTCATAACAATGACCATGAAACTGTCACAGATGGTTACGAAAGTTGGATTAATGTTTCTAATACAAAAAGTTGAAAGAATTGCACATATGGACTGATTGACAAATTTGAAAGCACACCATCTTATGTTCCTATATTCCTTTTGTTTTATTGAATCAATACATTTTGAGACTGGAGATGTCATTGACTTTCATATGTGGACAAATTAGTCAACAGTACAATGTCAAACAGAAAAGCAAGTTTTTGTTTATAACAAAAGTTTAATTAAAATAATATAAAAATATAATACAGCAATGTACAAGTATGGATTTCTTTATGAAATCAAACCACATTAATGACCAGTAAACTGATTCAAATTCTACCACATTTATATAATATTGTCCTCCACTGTAATATGTTATTAATATGCATCATGTATTCAAAGAAAACCTACTATTCATTCTCGAAAGAGTGCTGAGTGTGTGTATTCATATTATTTAGAGGCCCCACCTCGACTGCGCTCCTTTCCAGGTTGAGGCCCTTTAGGATTCGCAGTAGGTGCTCCTCTCGATCCAGGGGCTCGTGTCACTGGACTTTTGGGGTTCTGTGCAGCCAGTGACACCTCTTTTTGTAAATCTACTTCTTTCTCACCCTTTTCTGCTTTCTTTTTAGGCTTTGTTTTGGGTGACTTGCTTCCTTTATCAACCACAACCTCTGAGAACAATAAAAACACAACATGGTCAGGAGGACAGCTTAATTCGAAAAGCCTTATTTAGTGTTTGTTGCCAAGACAGCATACCTGGGGGTGGTTCTTCCTCTTCTTCAGGTGGGGGTGCCAAAGACCTATTGGGGAGCAGAGCCTCTAAGTCTTTCATCACTTGGTTAGTACTGTCCTTGTTGTTTCTTCTATTCTTTTCTTCATCTCGAGCCTATATTGATGACACAAAATTTTATATCAGCTCCACTTTAACAAAAAAAGACAATCCAAGAAAATAACATGCTGACCATTTGCATTTTCCGTTTAAGATCATTGTTTGCTTGCTGGTATCCTTTTGAGGTTGTATTAAGGTAGTAAAGTGCCAGGCTTAGAAGAGGAAAAAAAGAGAATTAAACTAAGTATCGCGATATTGTGAGGGGTTTATATTAAAGTACTGCCAATGATGTTCAACACAACAGCCACAAAATTGCACTTACATCATGAGAAGAACTGCAGGCATAATCAGCCCAGGGTTTGTAGCATATGTGAATATATTTCCTATGAAGGCAGGTAGATCATTTTCTATGGTCTCCATTACAACATCATACATCTTCTCCTGACCACTAAAAGGAAAATAAATTCAGGTTATAACAAAATCCATTTTAATATTTATATTCACAGAACTGTTGCCCATATAGTGGGAATCATTTTCCCTACATGCCCTTTGTTTACACATTAGTTAAAGGTCCAAAACAAGACCAGTAACAGCTGGGCTTGCATGTAGTATTTTCATCTTGCATTTATTTATTAGGTTTTATCTTATTCTAACCAGAGTTACTGACCTAAATGGCCCGCAGTCAAAAGATGGAGGTAATGTCATAATAGTGTAGACAACAGGCAGCAGGCTGAGGAAGAGCACAAGCAGCAGAAGTCCCATGTAGAAATTGTTTGACCGTGAAGCCTTGAAGACTCGCTCATGAGGGACATTACAGGACATTACCGCCCAGCACTGATAGTACATGGAGGTCAGGAGACGGAGAACGTTTAGACCCACCAGACCAGGGGCATAAAAAGCTCCCATCCTGTAGAGACATTTCAGATACTGACATACGTATGTTGTAAAATATATTTTTATGAGCTTTTAACCATGTTATAATGCTTCCCCCTCATTATTATCTTACCCAGCAGAGTTGTATTTTTATTGATTTCTCCATGTTTAAGAGTCATATATATATATATATATATATATATATATATATATATATATATATATATATATATATATATATATATATATATATATATATATATATATATATATATATATATATATATATATATGACTCTTAAACATGGAGAAATCAATTTATATATATATATATATATATATATATATATATATATATACACATATATATATATATATATTTATATATATAAACAACAAGAACAGTGCACAGAAAACATTCATCTTAGAGAGAAAAGATGCGCTGTGCCAGATTTAGCTACAAGCTACTTTCCATTTGCAGTCATAATATTGTGACTACAGGTGAAACAAATAGGGTTTTAAAATGTCATGTAGCTACTTTTCAACAATAAAAACACATCATTTAATGCCACTAGACCAGTTTCAATTATCAAGCCGATTTTGATCAATATTGCAGTTTACAATGAGCGAAACATAAAATTACAACCTACATATGTATTTTATAACAAAAATACATAATCTTATATGGACTACACCAATCATAAACAAATGCATTTTTTTCCTGCCAAATGTTAATGCTGACATCGAGCGATTTAGATTGCAATCAGTGAACTAGCCAATCGATGTAACAGTATGTCTTTAGATGGTAGGGGGAAATCAGATCAATAATTCAATAACATTAGAGAAACACTGATTAAACCAATACCACATTACCATATCATTCCTTGATTGAAGACGAGTCCCAGTACATTGCCACTAATATCAAACTCTCCATAAGAAGGCTGGAAAAAAACAACATGATTAGCATATTGATTTATCACTTTACATCTCCTCTTCAGGTCTCTATTCCCTCTCTGTAATTAAGTTCTCAGGCATAGATCCAGTTTCTCTGCATGTTAGGCATCGTCTGACATGCCAAATGTCATTGTCTAGTATCGGGTTGACATGGATTCAAATAATGAGTCACACAGTGTTCAGTAACTGCTCAAGAAAAGGGTTGTGTAATGATAATACTGAATTAAAAGTTCAACCATTCAACTAATTTTACACAGCGATAAAAGCATAAAATGAAAATATAACATCTGTATTTTAGTGAATGACCTGTGAATTGAATTGTTATCATTAATTTTTATAGGTGTATGTAATGTTCAGGTGCAGGGTGCTGCCATGGTTATTTTATTACTTTGTCTGAATTCTTGGATGAATTCAATTTTTGTGCCTTTATTCAACCGCAGCTGTTTTTTACGACTAAGAAAATACTAATACTAAAAGGTTTGACCTGTGAGATGAAGTTTAATACCATACTGTGGAACATTCCAGGAAACAAAATAGCCATCTCCATTGATACATGCTTTTTACAGCAGAAAATACTTACAAATCCAGCTTCCAGATCCCAACACCAGCAGTAGTTGAGAAAGCGCACAATGACTGCTCTTACAAAGTCACCAATGAGAATCGTCAAGTAGGTCACTTGCATGTCTGATACAATAAGCTTCACAAATTCCTAAACATAAAATAGACATAGCTTTATTATTGAATTTTAGTGTATGTTATGAAGAATAATAGCATATAAGCTGAGGACTTACTATTCCCACCCCAGTCTCCCAACATGGGCCTCTCACTACATCAGCAGGGTGGATGTTAGGTGGAGGAATATCAGTTGTATTGTGAAAACTACTGTAGTTGGCGTAGTACTCATTCAAAGCCCATATGGTGGAATTCTTGATTATTTTTTCTTTCTCCAGCTAAAAACAAACAATATATATATATATGATTATGATTATTTTTTCTTTCTCCAGCTAAAAACAAACAATATATATATATATATATATATATATGTGTGTGTGTGTGTGTGTGTGTGTGTGTGTGTGTGTGTGTGTATATGTATATGTATGTATGTATGTATGTATGTATGTATGTATATGTATATATTGTTTCTTTTTAGCTGTTATAAGCTTTCACCTTAGCAGTGACTTCATCAAAAAGAGCAAAGAGAAATGTGTAGAGATTTCCCAAGAACAAGGCAAAGATACGCCCAAGCTGCCACTTCAGAGCAATACGGGGATGATAGTCCTCCAATTCAGCAATGGTTTCAAACAGGGGCGGGCACACCAGTCCAAGAAGAGACATTACAAACTCAACCTAAGAACAGTATAATGGGCTGTTACTAAGTATGTGGTAATAATGTCATGTGCTGTGCTTGTTTTGAACTTGCCTCATTCTTTTCAAACCAGGAGAGTTCATCATTCTCCATCTCAGCAAACTCCTGAGACCGCTTCACAACATAGTAGATGAGGAACCCACTCCCCCCAAGACTGCACAGAATCATAAAGTTTGCCAAAACCCGAAGAAACCGACGCAGGTGGATGTTCTCATCTTTTTGGTTCTCCTGCTCATCTACAATGGATTCCTACAATGGCAAGTTAATTAATATTTTGTGAGTTAAAAGTTGGGGAAATGCATCCAACAATAAATCAATAAATATTTAAATATAACTTGGAATACAAAGCCAGTCAGTGATTTTAAGTGACTCTAATAATGTTGGGTGATTCAGCAAAACTTAAAAACAGGAAAAACATCTACTAACCTTGAAGCTTGTTGTAATGGAGGCATATTTATTGTCTGCAGTTTCAGGGTTTCCAATGAGATAATCCCAACTTGTGAACATTTTCCAACTGAAGGTGAACTCCCCCTCTTCTGCCCCTTCACCTCCTTCATTTGAATTTCGAGCCATCCTTCAGTGAGGAAACACATGATAAATTGATGCAAATAAAATTAAAGTGATAATATAAACATGAGTCTCACGTTCTAACAACAACCATCAAGCTGTATCCGAATATGCCCACACCCACTAGCAGATAAGACAGGGGCAGTCTGAACTTCAGCACTCCTATCATCCGATCATTGTTATAATAGCCATAGAAAAGAAACGAATATTTGCAGTATCCCTGTAAAAATAAAAAATAGAATGAGATCGAAGTGAAATATGTTTTAGTGAAATAGACACTGACTGGAAAAAGAAGGAAAACAAAATCACGTTAAAGTCAAATAGAACAGAGAAGTCCATGGCTGTGTCCTGCTCTGGTCTGGGCACTGTCTTTCTTGCAATGGAGCCATAAGGAAGGCCCATAAGAATCTATCAAAAGACAACACAAAATGTTAGTATCCTATTGTATAATCTGAATATGATTTTAAATGGTATATACATTTATTAGTTACATGAAATATATCTATTTAAGAGTTTAATAATAACTATTATATTTCATCCTAAAACAGAATACTCATAACAAATTTGTACCTCAGGCAGTATGACCAGCCCAAACATAAATCCAAACAACACCAGATTAAGTCCATACATCCACCGGAGAAAAATAAAGTATGACGCCACGGAAGATCCAAAGTGACCTGTTGCAGTCACAGAAAAAGCACAAATAACTAAGTAAGTAACAAAACAAAAAGGTAAGTAATGTTAAATATAACATGACACCAACTTTCTACTTCTTTAATCTTTCTCTCCCAGGGTATGCATGCAGTTTTAAAGTTCTCAAAGTCACGTTTGAATTTTATTAGTTTCTGTAATTAAATAATAGTGCTGTTATTTTCAGAGATATGAAAATATTTCATAACAGAGTTGTTAAATGAGTGAATTACCTTTGTCATCATAACTTTGTAAGCATACCACTTCCGACCTTTTCCTTTCCCAAGAGCTCCTTCAAACTTTTCCACAAACTCTTGGGCCTCTCTGTTTCACAAATTAAACAGAAAATTGTTAAAACAAAGTTGCTAAACCACTTGCCAAACGCAAAACTATCACATGAATTATTTATGTCTTGACAACATGTATAAACATCAGCTTTGGTATGATTTACTGATTGATGATGGTAGGACTATGTTGAGAGAATAGGGCCAGGCAAAGAGCACGTCAGTCCGCCACAACAGCATGCATTAAACAGTGTCAACCTCATGAAAAAGTTAACATAGCAAGCCTCTCATGTTGCCTGCCGTAAAGTTTGCTTACTGAACTGTATTTAGAGAAACAAGTTAGACACACGCTGACCTACGGAGCTCTTGGCCTCAATTTAAGATTGATTAATACTAACTGCGTTCAAATGAAATGAGATTTTAATATATGCAACACAGAAATAGGTCAAAGTCAAAATGAAAAACTTTAATTATGCAAGATCACATCACATGTACAGGACATAAGTGATGGTATAAAAGTAGTATACAAGAAAAACATGAAAGTAGAAAATAAAGTGGGGCTGCAAAATCTAATTTCACAACACTATAATAAAATATATATACATATTTTTACTTGAGGTGTACAAGTCTCCTCTTCATGCGCCATGGTTTGGTCCTTAATGTAGCAATAAGTTTCTTTTTTTCCTCCACTTCTTCCTTCAAGGCTTCCATCTCTCCTTCCGACATAGATTCTTCATCCGAGTCAGAATCAGATGAAGAGCTAATGTGGGAAAGAGTAGCAACCAAATCTGAGCTCTACAATTCATTAAATCTTGTTATCCATATGATGTAACCTCAGTGCTATGTTATTAAGATAAAATATTTGTGGTATTGGGGAATGTGCAATATTTTACTTCTATTGCTCCAACTTTTTGATTATGGCGTCAACAGTGTCAACAAAATCCATCTTATTATTATTGTATTAGAAATACAAAGTATGTTTGAGATCTTAAAAACAAATCGATTTGTTATTTTAGGAGTCCCTGTTACCAGGGTTATAAAACAGTAAACAAATTAACATTATTCTGATCATAGTTTATGAATTTTAACTTAGTTTACTACTGTTACCATAGTTATAAAACTGTAAACCAATCACCATAGTCTTAGCTTAGTTTATGAATCTTAGTTTAGTTTTCTATTTTGGCAAGAATAAACATGCATAACAACATAATTGGGGCTCATAGATAAATGATTGTTATGGCCCATTACCTGGCTATTTATGCACAAGCAGTGTTATATTATTTATAGAGATCTGAAAAGAAAGAAATGGCCCCAACTGAACATACATGGGGATTGCAAAGTAACATTTTAAGGTAAATTTTCTCAGTATTTATGAAAATGGCAAATAAGTGAACCATGGCATGAATCTAAGGCAGGCATACTACTGTGTGTGGAACATGAAGTGGAAATCTAGTGTTGCAGGGTCATAAACCGTGTTTTAAGGTAAACACAGAAACAGGTAAGAACTGTGTACATGGATTAAATTGTAAGCCGACTGTGGACATGACATATATTCAAGAAACTAATGTCACTCCAGTGGTTTAAAGTGTACGACCACCTGAGTATATGCCACATGATCTGAGTGGAATGGAGCATGAGGGTAAGCTCTTAGAGAATACTGCACCTGCCCTTCTTTTTCTTGTCTCCACCTTTGCCTTTGCCTTTGTCTTTGCCTTTGTCTTTATCTTTGCCTTTCCCCTTCTTGTCCTTGTTCTGCTCCTCTTTGGTCTTTTTGGACACCCCTTTGCCTCCTGTGTTTCTCCCATTTTTTTTCTTCTTGTTGTCCTCTTCACTCTCTTCTTCACTCTCATCCTTGGCTTTTTTCTTTCTTGTTTTGGAGCCTTTTTTTACACTTCTGTCTTCATCATCATCATCATCATCACTGTCACGCTTTTTCTTTTTCCGGCCTCGTTTCTTTGGTGACTCATCCTCATCTTCATCATCTTCATCATCGCTAGTTTTTTTGGTTTTGCGTTGGGGTTTGGCCCTTCTGTTTTTACTTTTCCTCCTGGCCTCCTCTAAAAGACACAATCATGTATAGAATTTTGAGCCATTTAGACAGTAAAATAAATCTTATATTTTAAATATCTAATATTAACAAAA